>NC_056523.1:203600810-203688214 GCF_019175285.1 Sceloporus undulatus
CTTGACCTTCTCCAGTAATTGTGCCAAGTCTTCCTTTGTTTTTGTCCCTGCTAGTAGTAATGTGTCCTCTGCGTATCATAGGTTGTTAATGTTCCTTCCTCCAATATTCACTCCTGCCTCTAGGCCTGCTCTATGTACAATATTTTCTGTATATATCATCAAAATACATCACCAAAATGTTGGAGAGAGAATGGTACTACTGGAACATATACCCATATGTGGTAAGAGTACTCTTAATAAAGTCACTCTTGCATAATGTTTTAAAACAGATTACAATAATTACTAAAGAATACATAAAACATTGCCCTGGCCATTATCAATTCATTCTAAACAAAACAGACGTTTGAAACATTATAAAAAATAATTGATGGATTTTCCTCATTACTGCCACTCAAGTGGAAATTGCTAGGTGTTGGAAAACTGGAAATGTTTCCTTAGTTGCCTGTGGAAGACAGTATGGAATCTATGGCCTTTAGATAACCAGATAACATGAAAGTAAATAAGGGACTAATAAGAAATGAATTTCCAAGACTTCTCACTCAGACATCCTATGTTTTCTACATCTGTGTGCAGCTCCTCACATACAGGTTGGCATTCTCCCATCATCAGGCAGCTGTCAAAGCCCTGGGTGGAACATACTTTCCTGCTGTTGTTTACCCATGGAAAAGGGAGGGAGAGGAGACACTGTTCAGACCATGAAGAAGCTGCTGATCTTCTCTCGTTTAGGGATGGAGAAGAAATGAGGGTTTTCTCTCTAAAGACAATGCCTTTTCTCTCCTCCAGGAACTCAGAGCAGCTGCACATGGATAGTTTGAATTTCCTCCTCCTCACTTCACTATTAGTAAGTGACAGTAGCAAGGGCTCCTTATGCTCCTGGGTATTGACAGCTGCCAGGCAGTGGGAAGTTTTTTGATGGAATGTAAAGGTAAAAATAGCCCTCTGAACCCTGTCCAAAAACAGACTTGTACATGCACAAGCTGCACTTATGCACATGAAATCACTAAATGGATGTTGTGGTCCCATGTCTCCTCCATAAATAAAGATTCTGCATTGAGTATTCTGCATGCAGTATTCAGCCATGAAGTTACACCCAGCTGGGGTATGCAAGAGTATTTGAAAATGCAGGTATATGCTCCCTTGGCAATTTAGTTGCTAGGGAGGGGTGCAGGGTACTCAGGAACCATCCAGCTATTCTTCTGAAGCAAATAATAAACAGCACTCACCCTTCCAGATCTCCTGAGAGTATGTTGGCTGATGGTGGATAGTTCCTGAGTGACCCACACCCTTCCCTCGCCACTAAATGACTACCTCATCTCCTGGATATTATATGACTGAGATAGGGGCTGTACAGCAGGCAGCGGGATGCCGCCCCTTTTCACCCCAGATTGGAGCCACAGCAACCGCATGCCACAGCCATGAAGAGAGGCTGCTTTTTAGCCTCTGGAAGGGTTGTCATAACTGCAACGGGGTGGCATGATGATGCCCCCTTGTGTGCTCCGCCGTTTGGTTGTTGTGCTGGAGTTGCGCCATGATGCCGAATGCTGTCTAGAAGGGTGTGCGGTGTCATGGTGTGATGAGGCGGAGTCACGTCATCCAGTATGCAGATGCTGCACTGTGGCTCCACCCACAGGCCGGCACAAAGTGCTGGAATGTATTGGATTCATAGCCTTGTGGAGTAGGAAGAGGCATTATGCAAGAGGATACTGAATAGCTTATTGCAAAATGTTCATAAAAGGGTGTGTACATGTGTAAAGCATGTGTGTATCAGCAGCAGGAGTCCCACTTTGGGGTTTTAGCTTTCTTATGAAACCACACTTTTTATTTACTCTCAGTTGACATTCCTCACAAGTTTTTGCTTGAGCACAAATCACTAAATTTGCCTCAGATTTTTGCGTTAAATGAAATCTGGCAGCAAACTATAGACTGACAGCTTTTCCCTGCAGAAATGGGCTGGTCTTACAAAGCCTTTTTAAGCTTCCCTTTAAATTCCTCAGATGTTCTGCCAAAGCAGAAACCTTCAAATTTGTCATGCCTGACTTCACATAAAACACAGTGTGAGTGTTGCTCATTACACTTGTTCTTAAATTTCCTCTAAAATCTTATTGTTGTTATTTTCTATTATGTCAACTTCAACATATACCAACCCTATGAATGAGAGGCCTTCAAGAGCTCTGGTCATCAATTGTGCAGCTGGGGTTTTGCAAACTCAGGGCTATGGGAATCCTTGATTAAATCAATCCTCCTGCCATGTGATCTCATTCTTTTCCTACTGCCTTCCAATTTACCAAGCATTATTATTATGTCCGGTGAATCCTATTTCCTATGTCACAGCATCTCCAAATATGGCAGCCTCAGTTTAACTATCTTCACATTTAGTGATTTGCTTGATTTGCTATAGGACCCATTCATTTGTCTTTTTAGCAATCCACATTATCTGTAGATCTCTTCTCCTGCAACACATTTCAAATGAATTGATGTTCTTCAAGCCAGGTTTCTTTACTGTCCAGCTTATTTCACTGAAAAAATATTCTTATTACTAATACTTATTGCTAGCATATAACTTCATATACTTAATCTTATTATTAACATTTTAATGTGTAAAACATTAAAGAACACCATACAATTCTGCTTTTCTTGTGATGTCAACCCTATCAACACCATTAGATAAAACCTCAGCAATATTATTTTCTGTAAAAATATTATTTTCCTCACAAAGAAAAAAAATCAATTGATGATATTTAAAAAGGACACTATATGCACACTCTCCACTATTGATAATGTTAGAGAAGGGTGAAAGTGTACTGAAAGATAAGTGTATAAAATAAATATTGTGTTTAAAAGAAATCAAACCTTCAAATTGAGAATCGTCTCTGGGGGGTTTAAAATTAATGCTGAAAAACAGGAATGAAGATGATTCAAATGAAAATGTTCTTGTCACCCATAAATTCTGTATTTATTTGAATGTGAAAAATTGTCTGAAAAGAACTTTCAGAAATAATGGCAGAAATAATGGAGGAAAATAGCACAAGTGTTTCACTACAATACAGATTCTTCAGTTATCTTTAAGAAAATCAACTCACTTTAATTTCTGCTCTATAATGTCTCAGCATTAGGAATGCAGTGCTTCATAACTTCAATTCCCACAGGCAAAAATAAACAATTTCCTCATGTCTTTTCACCTCGCTGGGAGAAGTTCTTAAAACCTACACTATTTTTGTTTTTTGATGTTCTTGACTCAGGATATTACCATATGAAGCTTTTAAATCACATTTAAATTTGGAGAATAGAATCTTTGAAAATATTTATCCCATACTGTTGTCACTGCTATGCCTATGAAAAAATGTTAAAATGTCCCTTTTCATTGAAAATCCATCAATAGGTTTCCAATCGTACTTATCTTCCTTTACTCCACAGGTGTGATATGTCACTTCCAGAGCAGTTCTGTTACTGGCAGTCACATGCTGTAAGTTTTTCCTCCCCTCTCCCTGCCCCCCTCCTTTAATATTCCCAAGCAGGCTGTTTACTTCTCTCCTTCTTCTTTTATTTTTAAATTAAATAGTATTAGCAGAACCCTGGAATTGCATGAAAAATGAAAATAACATTTAAAAAAAACTTCAAAAGGCATGCTGAGTAGGGCATAGGTCATGGTTGAGGAGGAGTGCATAAGATAGCGTAAAGGACTATAGATGGCAAAAACAGCATCTTGTGCTATTGTAGAGACATGTGATAATTAAATGTTCCCAAACTGGTATGTTTTCATTTTCTTTTACTAATGCAAACATGGCATGACTGAGGTTCATGTGATAATGTCCTAATTTGCTTGTGAGGTGTGCGTGTGTGTGCATTTTTTCCATTTTCTGTGCAAATAGATTTGTACATGCTTGCACAGAATAAGGCCTGGTATAGACTGGTGCTTTGCGCCAGCCTGGGAACAAAAGTAGGGCTCAGGAGAGTGGAGTGTCCACACGCTCCTGAGTCCCGAGTCGTACCACAAGCTGCAGGCTCCATCTTGGCACACTGCCATTTCCATGGCACATGTGATGATGACATGTCTCGTGAGCTGTGTACAAATGGTGCAATGCATGAGGGATGTCACAGCACCACTCCAGGGCACTTATGACACCTCAGCAGTGGCGGTGAAAGAAGCCACGTTTTGCGACTCCTTTTTCCCAGCACATCATTGCTGCACCATTTGGTTGGTGTGGCCACGATCCAGGGGAAAAGGTCTGCCCCTTTGTCTGCCCCTTTCTCCCACTCTGTATAGGCCCTAAGTCCCAAACTGCAAAGATCCCCGCTCAGTTAGCATTCTCTGTCAGGTTTTTCCAACACTTCCCAGTTTTTCAACTATTTTTGAAGTCTCAGCACTACATCCACATCTGCTCAAGTTCCACCCATAGGTTTGGAGATTATTAAATGAGGAATGAATATACTGGTTAATGTGTGAAGAGTTTGTTGGTGCTACTTTTTCTGGACATCTCAGTGGATTTTAATATCACCACCCATGGTATCATTCTGGAGATGCAATACTGCAATTCAGTATTTTCATCCCTACCTGAAAGGTCAACTGAGGAAACAGTAATGGAAGTTTACTGCTCATATCATTATATTTATACTACAGGTTCCCACCAACCTCTATTTCATCTTCCATGCTTTTAAACCATTATATAAAATCACAAAATGGATAAA
The DNA here is from genome assembly GCF_019175285.1 of Sceloporus undulatus. Taxonomy (NCBI): domain Eukaryota; kingdom Metazoa; phylum Chordata; class Lepidosauria; order Squamata; family Phrynosomatidae; genus Sceloporus; species Sceloporus undulatus. Next base: position 203,605,497 of record NC_056523.1, read on the forward strand.
TATGCCCATAATTTGATGATGCTCCAGCTAAAGCAGTGTGTAGAGTCAGTAATGTACTGAATAAGACTTTTTTCTTGGCAAGACACAGAGGATATCTGCAGTAGGGATCTAATTAGAGATCTAATTCTTCATTACTATTTTTTTTCTCAAAGGACACAAAGAGTAATTGTAGCAATTTTCCTCCCACTATGAAATGATCTTTGAAAACTGCAGAGTTTTCAAAGTCTGTTTGTGGTTTGGGATTTATTCTGTGCACATGGATTTTTATGTGCAGAAAATTGTGTTTTCTGGGCAAAGAGGTCATGCACAAATTTTGCACAGAATAAAACTTGAACTACAAAGATTCCCGTCAGTCCAGGATTCTCCAGCTGAGAAACATGTTTTTTTTTTCTGTTTTAAAAAAACAAAACAAACAAAAAACAAAAAGCAAAACTAGCATTTGAATAGTTTTCAATATTCTTTCCATCCTTAACATATATTATACAAATATGGCAACTGAAAATCAGTTTAACCATCACAGTTTTATTCTAAGGACTCCTCAGATTTGTACTTTGGTGAGATACTTAGTATTTTCTGCACAAGTAACCTGGAGCTTAGGGGGAATATAACTGGTACTTGAGTCTAGAAGGGGGGTCAACTGTATCTGATCTGCAATGTGACATAAAAAAATCTGGCCTCCCATCTACAATAAGGTTCCTCGCCCATGCTATACTTGACTCAACCCTATGTTTCTTGTTATGTTAGATTTTAGATTTTATTAAGTGGTGTTTGTCAATTAAAGACTAGCTCTTCTTGTTAAAATCAGAATACCAATCTGCAAGAATAATGAGATGAAATAGGGAGAAATGATTAGTACTGTTTTGTCTGAAGGAACTGCAGGGAAGACCTTTCCCAAAGATCCAGCAGGTCATCTTATAAAATATAAATATCTGTACATGTGCAGAGAACTGCACAGCAGGGGAAGGTATGCTTTTGATGGACTGCAGATATAGAGACTTGAGGTGGTTGTGAGTGATGCTGCTTGCCAGGTTGTTGAATGTGACAGAAGCAGAGCTGGAGGATATTTAGGGTCTAACCACCCCCTCATTTTCAATTTGCAACCCATCCTCCAGATGCAGTATAAGCTTAACCAGTCTCTTTGGGGCCAGATAGGAATTTTCTCCCCTCTACCTGGAATTTTTTGCCTATCTCATCCTGTCTCTGGGGGACTTTGGAGATTGGCTATGAATAGTTCATGTAAGTAGGCTGTCAATGGCAGGTAGCAATAGGAGAATATATGAATTTGATGTATACCCTTTTGGTGAAAGGTAGGGCTCTGGAATGATCTCTCCTAATACTAGGGCCTAGGTGGTGAAGGAATTTACCTATGAGGCTCTCCTATTTGTTTAAACTTATAGGGTTCCATAACTTAAGTGTTAATGCCCTGGGTTTACCTTTCAAGAAATGGCTAGCCAGAGAGCAACAAAGAAATCTTACTTGCCTCTGAATTGTACACTTTGGCTGCTCTGACAGTTTAAAAAAATATGGAAAACTGACAAAATAGCAACCTCAGTTTTGTTCAGCTGAGGAAAAAAAATCCCATTTTTGGAGTACATTGGATTTCACTGTGTTTTACAGATCTGTAAAAGATCTGTAAAACACAGATTTAAAGAAGTATAATTGTTGCTGTTATAAATGATCCTCTAATTTCATCTCTCTTTGAATCAGAGCAGACTGGCCAGGAAAGCATGGTCTCAGCCTGTGCTTTCCTGACCCAGGTGCTCACCTGGTTTGCTCCCTAAGTCAGCACAGGAATGGGCAGCTGTTCAGACACCCATCCCTGTGCTAACACAGGACTGGAGTACGACTCCTTACCTCTGTGTCCAGTGATCTGTCCGAGAAGCTCCCCAGTCACGCTGTCTGATGCAGAAATGGGGCACCTGGCTGCAGCCTTGTGGACAGGTGCCCCATTTCCACATCAGATGCAGTGACAGGGAGGCTTCTCAGATGGATCACTGAATGTTAAAATATGGAGCAATGGTGTGGGTCTAAACAGTCTCATTTTGTGGTAGAATTTCAAGGAATGTATTTTATATTCCAAGTTATTCCTCTGGATTTGTGTCTAAACAGGCAGGATCAGGCCTGATCTAACCCCAGGTATTTCAGCCTTTGTTATCTAAACAAGACAATAAGAGGGCGGGGGAAGCCGGGACATTTGGCCAGTGTAGACCACCTCTCTATCTCTCCTCTCTCTCTTTCTCTCTCTCTCATTCTCAAATGGTAGTATCAAGCTATCCTTCGAGTTGTAAGGAACCAGAGTTAGCATTCAAAGGCGCGTTCTGGATGGGCCCTATGGGGCGCCGTCATTACGCATGAGGGGCGGCACTTCCTGACATGTCTTGCCTCTCGCGCATAATGACTACATCAAAATGGTGGCGCCACATACAGCTGGGTGCCGCCATTTTGATGTTGCGGATGCACAGCGTCCGGATGTTGTGCACCGGACGTGGCGCCGCGAGTGCGCACCTCATGCCTTGCAGCATCTCTTCTGGGGCGCAGAAAGAAGTGCCAGTTTGGCGCTTCTGTGTTGCTGCGCCTGGGAACCGCGTGGTTTGGCTGCTGCAGTTCCCGGATGCAGCAACCGGCAGCAGCACGAGACCGCCCGTTTTGGGCAGTTTGTAACACGCCTTTGTTCTGTTTAAAACCTGATATAAAACCCTACACAGCATAGGCCCAGGCTATGGAGTTTATCACACAAAGAAGACTGGAAATTTATCCTGTGACTATCCCAGAAAAATTGCATAATTATGGGGGGAAATTTCACACGACGCTGCACAAAACCCACCATTAAAGTGGTCGCAAAGAATCATTAATGCACATCCTTTTACTTTGGGGATTTCAGTGACAATGCATTTCTCATCTCGCTTTAGTTGTGCAATTGTATGTGCTAATCATTCGCCCAATTACTCACTATTTTTGCTTTATTTGAGGGATGCTTTATGTGTGCTTTAATCTCTCTTTAATGCTGGAATTAGCTCCAGTGTGATAAACTCCTGTCTGAAGTACTTTATTCTCCCATCTAAGTTTTTCTGTCTCTGAGATCTTCTAGGGATGCCCTCCTCTCCATCTCACCACACTCATGGGTATGTTTGGCTGGAATATGGGAGAAGGCCTTCTTGATGGCTGCTCCCAAGTGCTGGCATTTTTAAAAGCAGTTCAGTTGGCTCCCTGCCTGTCTTCCATTGATAAGCAGCTGAAGACCTTTGTATTTTGACAGGCCTTCGATGACTGATTGCTTGAGTTAAAAAGACCTTTCAAAATACACTGTACTATTTATTTGTTCAAAGACATATTAGTCTGGAAAATCAGTGTGTAACGGAATCTTTAACACATTTGAGCCTAACTGAAAGAAAGAAGCTGGTAGCATGTGCTTTTATTGCATCTAAGGAAGTAAACTCAAGTCTATAGGCCAAAATCAAGCTGCTTCGGGTCACTCTGAAGGTATGCTGTTTAAATGTTGCATGCATCCTAACAGTCTGGAAGCAGCACCAAAACCACGCTCCAGTCCTAAGAAAAACCAGGACTCTTAAGAGGACGCATGCATCATTTAAACAGCATACCTCTAACGTGACCTGAATCAGCTTTGTTTTGGCAGTCTGTATGGGGCCTGTGAAAGCTCATGCTACCAGCTTCTTTCTTTCAGTTAGAGTCAAAGGTGATTTTTATTTCTTATTCTCTTTCTAGTTGTATTACATTGAACTGTTTTAAATTCTATTATTAGTTTAATTATTAATTTTAAAAATTCTTGCATGGTGTGAATTTTAAAGCTGCATCTCTTTTGTTCTTTGTGAGCTGTCTTGCATCCTACACTGGAAAAAAGTGAGATATAAATCAACATAATAACAATAGCTTGTGTGCGTGCGTGCGTGCCTTCCAGTCATTTCCAACTTATAGTGACCCTAAGATGAACCTCTTACAAGGTTTTCTTGACATGTTTCTTCAGAGGGAGGTTGACATTCCATTGCCATTGCCATTGTCTGAGGCTGAGAGAGTGTGATTTGCTTAAGGTCACTCAGTAGATTTCCAAGGCAGAGCGGGGATTCAAACCTCATCTCCAGAGTCATAGGCCTGTTACAGACTGCCAAAATAAAGCTGGTTCGGGTCTCTTTGGAGGTATGCTGTTTTAATGATGCATGCATCCTAAGAATCCAGAAGCTGCACCAAAGATGCACTCTAGTGCTTAGGAATGGAATGTGGCTTTGGTGCGACCTCCGGACTCTTAGGACCCATGCATCATTTAAATAGAATACCTCCAAAGAGACCCGAAGCAGCTTTATTTTGGCAGTCTGTAACAGGCCATAGTCAACACACAAACCACTACACTGGCTCTCAATAGTTTCTCTGGAAGAAGAAAAATAAGCAATGATAATGTCAAAGATTTGGCATCATAGAAATTCACTGATGACTGCTTTGTGACCATGTGTAGGGTGTTGGAGGAAGTATGAGTGGTATATATAAGCTTAGCTTTTATAAAAAGGTTTTCACTGTCAAATCAGTATTTAAACACTACAAAAGCATTCTGAGTAAGCTTTTGATGCTTGTGTCAATCCAATTTAATTAGTTGCACTGTTCTAGCCAGAGATCCTTCAGAAATGTTGGAGGTACAAAGCTGTGAGTTAATACTGTCATCACCGGAACATAACGTGATGTTATCAACATGTCTCATGGTGTGTTCCCATGGAAACGAATGGATCGTAGCACAACAGCCTATACCAGGGCCTCATCTGAAATTGCATGAGCTCTTGGGATGGATATGAAATTGACACAGGTCACTGCAATTTCATTTGTGATGTTGCCAACACATCCTTCGCCCCCTGTATTATTAACAATAGTAATTGGATCCTTTAAAGACCTTGTTATAGCTCAATATTATTTTATGAAAAAGACAATCTCTCTGCCACGGAGCCCATCCTTTAATGCCATCTCGTTCCCTTCGCACACAAGGTTGTTGATCACGTCTGTTCTCTCACATGAATTGACTCAGAAGAAGAGATGTCTTGTCCACTTCATTTACCTGGAAATGGGTAAATAGCACTTTTAATAAAGAATAACATAAGTCCCATCCAAGTGTTCACCACACAGTCTCATAATGTACAGAGTGTGGAGTAGGTCCACACATGCTATTTCAGCATTGTCGGGACACATGCAGTATAGGCATCCATGTTGGCTACACTTTCAGACTTCCATTCAGAAGTCATAAAGGAGATATCTTTGCAAATGTCACATGAATGTCACCTTGGATAATTCCTCCTGGTCCTTTTGGCAACTTGTGATGGTACCCTCCATCTTCATTTTTTCCAAAATGAAAGCTAGTAGATAAAAATTATAGCTGCTGCCACAGTAGCAGTGATAGCAGCTCTGTATGTTAGGGAGGAAGGCCATCTTTCCCCCCACAACACACCACTGCTTCTAGTGCATTGCATTTTGCATTTGAGAAAAATAAAGTGAAGAAGTCAAGGTGGCTCTCCATCCAGCTTCCCAATTAGAAGGGAGCACAAAGACAGCATCATGTAGTGGTTTAAGCATAGAATTATGAATCTGGAGGCCACGGGACGATTCCCCTCTGAGCCATAGAAACCCATTGGGTGATCTGGCATGAGTTACATATTCTAAGCCCCAGAAAAAACCCATGATAGGTTCCCCTTAGGGCAGTGATGTCCAAACTCTGGTCTTCTAGATTTTGGACTTCAGCTCCCAGAAGCCTCAGCCACCTTGGCCAGTGGTCTGGGATCCTGGGAGGTGAAGTCCAAAACACCTGGGAAGGCCAGAGTTTGGACATCACTGCCTTAGGGGCTCAGTAAGTCAGGCTTACCACCATCACCACCGCCATGACCACCACAATAGATTGGTATCCTGCTGAAGAATCTCAAACTGCTGGAGCCAACCTTTCTGACATTTCCTAATACTACAAATTCAGGTTGTGAAAAAGCATTGCCTTTTATAGATATATTGATTTTTAAAGACATGAATTGATGACAGATTAAATGTTATAAACAGTGTAGCTGTGAAAAAAAGATGTTGAGATTCATGAGCAGAATACAGAAAGCTGGTGTGTATTCAGCTTTGCCTTTCATATCCTAAACCCATTGGACCATCTGTGTTCCCCTAATACTAAGTCAGGGATAGTATGAATAAAAAAGAATAAGGCCCAAATGGATGAAAATCTCATTACTGCACTAACAACAAATAATAGTTTGCAAATTGAAAAGCATTTCTGTCAGGTCAGACAGCAATTTTCCTAGATGATGAAGTAAATTAAACTGAAATTTCCTGAAGCAGTAGTCACTATTGTGGTTGCATAAACATGTCCCATTTGCTGCCTATCCCCACTATATAATAAGTAATTTTTTACAACAAATCTATGCATTTGTAATATTGCATTAAATGTATTGATGACAATACTGTTATGATAAGATCATAACTGTCTAGCTTGTTGTGGGAGAAAGAAGGGCCTGTTATTTGGAAACAAATGAAAATAAATCTAGAACTCCAGGAAGGGCCCAATCTATCTTTTGATAGTATGAATTTAGATTAATTCAAGAACAATGCATATTGCAGAAAATAACGTAGGTATTGAATATATTCTTTTCTTGCTATGAATAAGGTGTAATCTAGGTGGCGTTTAAGACCTGTTCACTCTAAACTGATCAAAAACACCATTTTGAAAGGAAGGGCAACCATGCTACCCAGAGTTTAAGTCCCAAAGAATGTTCACTAGTCAAGAGTCCTTGCTTTAGTGGCCACATTATTTGTCTGGCAAGAAGATTATTATTGTTATAAACCAAGATTCACCCAAGCTCTGCTGCTGCTTGAAGCAAAATGGATGATGATGATGATGATGATGATGATGATAAATAAAAAAATATTTTTATCCCACCTTTTCCAAAGATTGAGGCGGCACACACAAAAAAGTTGCCCCCTTCTCTCTTCATGTATAGAAACTAACTGGACTGGCAGTTAAATCTTAGGTTTTCACTCTCTCAAATGTGATGGTGGGGTCTGTTGTATAAACATTAATGGACCATTAATTCATGCTAAAAGCATACATGGACATATGTCATTGGAACAAAGAGTGAGCAAGAACCGCATCTCATGCACATATATTGGCTGACCCTCATAATCTTCAACTATCTTGGTTGAAGGAGGTCTCTTATCTTCAATTTCCCTTTAAGACCAAATTACTAATTGCCTTGTGTATATGGGGAATTTACCCCAACTTCTCGCTAGGGCTTGCTGCATCCCACTTACATAATGCAAGGCCAAAATTCCAAATGAGGTCTAGATCCTGTTTTTAGGGTGGCCATATTCCATTCAGGGCTTCTTCCCCTAACCTGCATTTAAATAACTCACCATTTGCTGTGGCTTTTCATTTGGTTTTCAGCAACAATCAAGGTTGCCTTTTCACTCATGGTTCCCAAGAGTTGCCCAATGCAGCCTTTTCGGACACAAAGCACTCTGAGGTCAGAATGAGGTTCCCAGCATCAACAGCATGGGTGAGTGCCTTGTTCTGACTTCAGCAGTGGGTGATGATCAGGTACCACATGGAAGGCAGGTATCTATCATTGCTGGGGAAGAGAGCCAAAAACCTGCAAAGAAAGGAGCAAATTTGATGAGAATTCAGGGCCAAAATATGCAGGGGGCAGCTCAGAGTATTCTGTTAAGTGTAGATGAGCCTTGACTTTGCAAAGACATGACAGTGTGGAAATAGGGGCCAGAAGCACTTCATTTCCACTCTACTCTAGTTTGCAGCATGAAATAAGTGTTTGTGTTTGTGTGTGGGGATTTCAAATTAATCAGAGGTTTTCAGCTAAACAAGTCAGCCCAGCATTTTTGCCCCCAATATATTCTTGAAGCCACTAGTGATGCAATGGAAGGCTTGCATTCTAAATTTATCTGAATGAACTATATGAGTCATATTACTTTTCAACAATAATCCATGATATTTAAAAGAATGTTTTGAATAGTGTCCAGTTAACAGGTTTCTACATAAAATCTGATCAAAGCATTGGAATTATACAACACAAAATATGACACTCAAAAACTGAAGAGATGTCTTGCTATCACAACTTTTTAATTGGGTTGGACATAGGAAATGTGGAAGTCTGGCTAAAATTTATTCGAATCTTTAATCTGACTGGCTCAGTATTATACAGTCTCATTGGCAGCACTTCACTGAGTTTTAGGAGATTAGTGCATTGTCTTTAAAGCACCTTATCCCCAATGGGATAAAGGCACATTTAATTTTCAAAACAGATGTTATCGCATTCACTCTCGCTGGGGTGAATGCAGCCTTTATACACTTGCACCTTTTCAAAAATGGGATTTTTCCATTTCAGAAAGGCACAGGATAAGCCCAGCTGGCATTTGGGCTGTACATGGGTTGCATTCACCCAGGCATGTCTGAATGTGATAACACTCATTTTTAACTTTAAATGAGCCTTTATCCCAGCAACCCCACACAGGTGAATGCGATAACACTGTGTTGAAAATTAAATGTGCTTTTATCCCATCTGGGATAAGGCACTTTAAAGCCAATGTGCTTAGTCTGAGATTCTTGCCAGGGATGAGAAAAGCTTCTTCTTGCATGCCTTCAAGTCTTACTGATTTACAGCGACCCTAATGCAACGCTATTACTGAGGCTGCCTCCACACTGCATAAATAATCCAGTTTGACACCAATTTGACTGCCATAGCTCAGTGCTATGAAATTTTGGGAGATGTAGTTTGTTGTGGCATCAGAGTTCTCTGACAGAGAACACTAAATCTCTCTCTGAACTACAGTTCTCAAAGTTCCATAGCATTGAGCAATGACACTTAAAGTGGTGTCAAACTGCATTGTTTCTGCAGTGCAGATGCAGCCTGAGTTTTCTTGGCAAGGGGCAGGGTGCCTTCTTCTGATAGACTGTATTTGCCAAGGTCACCCAGTGGGTTTCCATGGCTGAGCAGGGATTCGAACCATGATCTCCCAGCAGCTTAGTCCAGCACTCAAACTACTACACTTTCAGGGAAAAGCTACAACTCTCAAATTCCCCCAACCAGCCTAGAGATTTATAGAATTTATATAAGCAATGGGATTTTGAACCTGGCTCTCTATAGAAGGAAGGAAGGAAGGAAGGAAGGAAGGAAGGAAGGAAGGAAGGAAAGGAGGGATACTAATGAGAGATGTTCAAACTGCCTAATAAATTAGAGACAAGAAGTGTTAAGCCAAATCCTTTTGTTTCTCTCATATCTCTGCTACTGTATCTAGGGATTTTTTTTCCTGGGGAGGGGACTGAAATAATGACCATTCTTTTTTCCTACAATGTTCTCTGTGAGGGGTACCCCAATGGTAGAGCATTTTCTCTGTGCATGCAGCACACTCATGCATGCACATGCGCGCGCACACATGTGTGTGTAGGGAGAAAGTGTGATTTTCTTTCTAGTGGTCCTTCCAATATAAGACTATCACATCATAATGAGAGAATTTTACTAATCTACTAAACAAGTCCCCAAGTGGGCAAAATTTTGACAAAGCAAAATGAGTCACCAAATGTATTCCTACACATAAAAAAAATACATGAGTGATTTGGTATTTGAACATCTATGTCGAGATTAATGATCTTATTTCCTTATCTTAATGGATGCATGCTAAGCACATTTATGGTGTGTGACATGATGGGAGCTTCATGAGCTTCAAAACATTTAGTGTTCTGAACTGCAAGCAATGTTTTTGACAGCTCAGTTGACCTGATAGGAAAAGTACAGGAAAATAGACAATATTTAGAAACTCCAAGAAAAGTTTCCCCTATTACCACACTTACCTTGAGTATATGGGGGAGGCATGCATTATTGCAGGTGTTATTGGCTGGAGTCATTGTGCCATCATACATCAGGAGCTGTTTCTGTCAGTCTGTCACAGTGAGTAATCATTCTGGATTCTAATGAGTTAGCAAGCAAGGCATAGCAGTGTAGAATAAACACTCTAATACCGAGCAGATAAGACCTTAGTGCTGTGAAGAAACATTAACTTGGAATGGACAGTGCAATAGCAGGTCCTAGCTGGCCTTAGGTTGGTTGAAGCATCTGCTTCAAGTAGTAGCAGAGGACTGGAGGAAAGAATGTTTTCATGTAGTCTGCTTTGCACCTACTCACTTATTTCTCTAACCTTGGGTCCAGTGAAAGGTGCTTCCCAAAGTAAATTTCAGTAGTGCTGAAGTACATGCCACAGGGTTGCTCTTTCCTTTTCTCATCTCCCATACGTTATTTAGGAGGCAATATCTTGGAGGAACTTCCTGATAGAAAGGGCTGTTCGACAGTGGAACAAACTCCCTCGGAGTGTAGTGGAGTCTCCTTCCTTGGAGGTCTTTAAGCAGAGGCTGGATGGCCATCTGTCGGGGATGCTTTGATTGTGATTTCCTGCATGGCAGAATGGGGTTGGACTGGATGGCCCTTGTGGTCTCTTCCAACTCTATGATTCTATGATTCTATCTATGCTCTCCTTCTTAGAAAATTAATTCTTGACAAATGGGTGCTTATTTAAATAGCTATATAAGTACCCATTTAAGAAAAACCAACAGTGTTCCACCAAGTCCCAAATGTTGTGTTGATGGCTGGTTGTGTAGGTAAGAACTGGGTGTTTAAGAATAGCACTCCAGACTTACCAAGTGGTGCCATTTGTAGGATGATCAGGAAGAGAATCTTCATGGGGTGTTATTTTAGGTGGTGCAATGCATTTCTCTCTCCCCCATGCATGCACAGGTGTGAGTTCAGAGACAGTGTGGGAAAGCTAGTCAGTCACTGGTAAATGTGGTCCTTTTAGGGACGGGGCAGATGGGGTTATTCTCAGCTCAGGGGTATTAGCATACCCTATCACCCTTCTAGCTGAATATGGAATATCTAGTGAGAAGGACTGGAAGTCATGATTATTTGTTTTATGATTTGGGGGTTCACAATGTCCCAAGGAAGTCAAAAGACACCAGTGTCAAGGTTGCTTTATTTAGGGTATGCCTAGTTTAAATAATAACAAAAACAAACAAAAAAACAAGTACCATGGGTTATTCTAAACATGACACATTCCTCCTACCTGCCTATTTTACATTTCTCAAGAAACAGGAAGCAAAGGAAGACATTTGTCAAACTGACAGAGACCATACCCTGTTTTCCCCTCCTTGAAGTTCTTACATTTTCCCTGACTATCTGATTATCAAAGATTGGTTTCAGATTGCATCTGTCATGCCCTGCTTCTAGAACATGGACATGGACTCTGACTTGGAGACTGAAGCAGTGGATCTCCTGCTGACTCAGAGGAGAAGGAGGTTCCAGAGCCACATGTCTCAGACACACCAGAGCACAGAACTCACCTCTTTCATGCCACCTTTTGAGTCAGGTAATTCCCAAACATTGAAAAGAGATGGTGACACTGGTGGCAGGAACCTCACATCCTCCTAACTTTTGGGGGTATGGAGGTCTTTTTGCCTTACACCTGGGGGCAGGGGAACCATGCAGTGGTTCTGTCCACATGGATTCCCATCTGAACCATCCTTGTTTTGGCCATCCAGCAAGTGGGCTGGAATAACAGTGGTTCATCGACCAGCAGTCAGACAGATCAATACCTGTATCCGGACCCATGCCAATATCAAACCTAATTTTGCAGCTGTAATCAATAAAAAATTGTGGCCTGTTTAAGTTGTACTCTTGGGTAGTCATTATTTTCAGCAGACCCTGTATTTGCAATTTGTTTATTTTGTAACTCTTATCATTAAAAAACAAAAACAAAACAAAAAATTCATATTAAATGGTCCTTCAGATTATCATTCATTCATAGCAAATATGGTTGTTTTGTTACATGCATCAGCACCAAACAGAAACAATTATTCCAAACAATTTAAAAAAAGGAATGATAGTCTTTGAAAAACCTCAGATGTTACTTAGGAACTCTACAGACTGCCTCTCTCTGCACCTGATTGGGGCCATGGCAACCACATGCCACGGACCCAGTTTTGCCTTTCTGTGGTGGAAAAAGGAGCCACAAAAAGTGGCTCCTTTCTGCAGCACGGAAAAGGCACTGTAGCCACTGGTGTGTGGCTTTTTGGCACTGCATCATTAAGACACAGTGCCAGAGGAGAGCTATGATGCTGTGCTCCATGCGGTGCAGTGCACGGCATCACATCGGCCTCCAGGCGGAATCGGAGCATGTGCCCTATGAACGCCATGCCCCAATTCTGCCCCCAGGATGGCTTTAATGGCTGGTCTGTACAGCCTGTTAGAAACAATCCCCTTTTCCATACAACCACACCCCAAAATACTACATTGGACCTTTAAAAGAAAACGGGCGAACATCATGTACAGATTGGGTCCAAACATACTCACTGGTAATCACAATCTGGATAACTAGCAGCAAATATCAAGTTCTTTTCCATTGATGCATTTCTATAATGCAGTCCCATTAAAAACTAATGGACTGTTCAAGGTCAAGCATATAGGGGAAAATAGCATTAGAAAAGACTTCAGCAAGGAGATTTGAACTGGCATGGATTTTGTGACAGATCATCTGTGTTTTGAATTTTGAATCATGAAAATTAATTATGTCAGTTACTAACTGTGTTTTGTTAAAATCTCTGATGGTCTACAAGTCTTTTTTAGGAAAGTATTCTGTTTGTTGGCAGCCCAAATTATCTGTTCAATCAATATAGCAGCAATATTCAATGTTACAACAAATGTTACTTTCTCATCCCCAGATCCTTCAAAAAGCTGAAGAATACAGGAAATAACTAGTTACAACTAACAATTTATTTATTATTAATTCCTTTTTCAACAACTAAGGTATAACTAAGGATTACTATATCCACAATCTAAAAAAGAATAATGCCATTTCTCTTGTTAACTTGCCGGGTTTGAGGCAGGGCAGCCTCACCAGCAGCCCCTGCGGCCCAAACCCGGCGCTTTTTCAGGCCACAAAGAAGCGGCAAAATGCTGCTTCTCCATGGCCTGGAAAAGGTGTCCATGGGGCTTCATGCTGCCCAGCCCTTTTCTCCTTTGCATCACTTGCACGGCCATGTAGAGGCTGCACCAGCAATGCATGCACAGAGAAGGAGCTCTGTTTTGGAGCTCCTTCCCGCGATGCTGAAAGGTCACCCCAAGTGCCCCGCAGTGCCATAGTGGCATCACGCATGCGCTGGTCCATGTAAAGGCAGCGCGTGCATGATGACATTGTCACGCACGCTGTATGGACGGTGCGCTTCCAAAATGGTGCCGTCCATATGAACTAGGGCTGGGGAGTGTGCAGATGCTGCGTGCTCCCCAGCCCTAGTTTTGGCCCGAGGACGGCGCTTCCGCACCATCTGTGTCGGGCCATTGTTAACATGGCTTTTATAGTTATATGGCTGTGTAACCTTACTTCTTAAGTATATCTAGGGGTAGTCGTGTTGGCCATATAGCAAATCCAATAACATGTGCAAAGAATCAAAAAATTTCCAAAGTCCTGTAAGAGCGCTATTCCTGTGAGTCCACAATATATTTGAGATTTGAGGTTTGCTCGCTGTGGAAGGCTGCTTGGAATCCCAAGATCCCATTGTCTGCCATGGGGAGGCTAGTGCAACAGGCTCCCTTTCTGAAGGGTCTGGGTAAGACATCTGAATGAGAATATATCTACATAAAAGAAACAGATGAGAGAATGATTAAAATTAAATGTCTTCACTTCTGGTCTATTCACAGAATAAGTATCAGAGGTAGTTGGGTAACTGATAATGGTCTAGGCATCAGAAGTGCCCATACCACCAGTCCTCCCCTGCTCTATGTCCAGTACCTGGTAGCATTCCCAGTGCTACCAGTGCAAAATGATGACCCCATGTGTCATTGTTGCCACCACTAGAGGGGCCCACATAGCACTGTTGATTGTTATAACACCTCCCCCCCCATTTTTACCCAGAGTGCAGCCACAACAGTTTTGGATTAGAGACAGCCATCTAGTTCCAGTGTCTGGAACAGACAACCACCACCTTAAATTCCACAACTGACAGTGTGTGACATTGCCACCCCAACTGCATTTTTTAAAATACTGAAAATACAGACACCCCCCCAAAAAATGAAATACCCAGTTATCCTGACATCAATACTAGGAAAGATGCTAAAGCAGCTCATTAAACTAGGAAGAGAAGTTAATAACCCAGAGGACAGGGTCAAAGTTAAAAAATGACTTTAATAGACAAGAAAGCTGAGCCAAAACTAACAAAATGGATTTCAACAGAGAGAAATGTAAGGTACTACACTTATGGAGAAAAAAATGAAACACACAGATATAAGATGGGGGACACCTGGCTTGACAAAAGTATGTGTGAAAAGAATCTAGGGCATTTTACAGACCGCCCAAAAGGGTGGTCTGCCACCACCCTTGTTTGCCGCATGAGGGAGCCGCAGTGGACAAACCGTTTGGCTCCCCCATGCAGCAAAAAGAACCCGAAAAAAGCGCCAATGGCACACTCTCCCTTAATAAGCATTCATACTTTTGCCTGGTTTCGTCTCCCTGTTCAGGAGTAAGCTCACAACCTTGTAGAGACAGACTGTAATCCTTTTTTGCATATCCTCCCACCCTGAGGCCCTACCACCAACAACAGAACAATACACAGATATACCCACTCTCTTCCATGTCAGCATTCTCTGAAGATTCCAGCCCCAGATACTGGTGAAATGTCAGGAATAAACTCTTCTAGAACATGCCACATAGCCTGAAAACCCCACAAAAACTAAGCATCTAAACAGCCCAATCAAGTAAAGCTCACTAGCTAGTGGTTGCTGGCTCCAGCCCCTGACAAGCCAGTTGCAATTAATAAATGAAAGAAAAAACAAACATACTGTAGTCAATATAAAGCTGCTCTTATAAGAAGTTTTCAACCATCTTGGTGCCCATCCCCATAAATCTCAGGAAAAATTTCAATCACAAGTGTAGATTTCATTTTTTTCACATATCACCCACATGGAAGTGAAGTGGCAAAACTCCAATCAACTACACTGATGAAAGGCTGGGGAGAACAATGACAAAGGTGTAAGTGTGTGTGTGTGTGTGTGTGTGTGTGTGTGATACCTTTACGCATACTGAGGGTGGCATGATATTAAATTGCTGAAGCATAGTAACAAAGTTGAAGTTTCCATTATTCAAATAAGTGTCAAATGGTTTCCAGCTATTTAAAAATGGCCCGATTTTAATGCATTTCTGTTTTGCTCACGTCTGGAGGCATCATGCTAGACAGTAGACAAAATAAGCAAACACAGTAGTAGTCCTTGCCCTAAGGGCTGAAGAATCCACAAAGCTAGGCAATGTAAACTAGGTAAAGAATCAAAGTCAAGATGGAAAAGGGCAAGCAAACAGGCATCATTATTTTCCTCAAGGTTTCTAGTTGCTGAGGTTATAACAGTGACGATGTAGCAAACAGAGCAACACACTTAGCAAATGAATTTAGATCTAGTTGAATAACTGTAGTCTAAGCTGGACTGCAGAATTAATGCAGTTGGACCCTCCCCCCCTTGACTGCCATGGCTCACTGCTATGGAATCCTGGTATTTGTACCAGAACTCTCTGGCTGAGAAAGATAAATATCTCACAAAACTAAAAATACCCAAATTCCCTAGCACTGAGTCATGACAGCTGAAGTGGTGCAAATCTGATGTGTGTTATTTGAGGATCCATGCAAGTTAGCTTAATGGAGGAATCCAAGATACTGCCTTGAACAGAACCAGACCATCAGTCCATCTTACTCAGTATGGTTGATGTTGATTGGAAGCAGGTCTCAGGCAGTACTCTTTCCTAGTCATTTCTGGAGATTGAACCTGGGATAAAATATGAACATGGCCACTTAATATCTAGACATAAAACCAGGTAACATGAAAAGGCCAGTATTGGATATCTAGACACCAGAATAATCAGCATTTCTTCCAATAAACCCAAGGTGGCTGGTGGATCCATTGCTGTGAAGGCTAGTAATTCCCTTTGCTTTTATCATCAGTTGTATGGAACTTACTCCAGTATTTATTTTTATTTTTATTAATAGTATTATAACATACTTAAAATGCTATTTAAAAGTATCTTATACATAGTATTCAATATACAACATGTTATAAATCACATTATTTATCTATTTTTAATTAAGGCCCGATACACATGGGCACAAAGTGGCATACCACCGCCGATTCTAGGGCTCCGGACCACATGGCAACTGCATGGTCCAGAACCCTAGAATGTGGGGCCCACCATGATGACGTGCACGACACGCAGCGTCCACATGTCCGTGACAAGAAGTGACAAACACAGCTCTTATGACGTCGCAAGAAGGAGCTGCATTTTGCAGCTCCTTCCTAGAGCGGATCATTCCCGCAACAACCACATGGCCACGGGTCAGAACCTGAGGAGAAAGGGGCCTCGCAGTAGCAACACAGCCAGGTGCAAATAAGACATGAAATCCACTCCCAGTGTCAATTTCAACTCTAAAGGAGCTACTGAGGGTGCTGAACTCTATTCCCCAAATAGTCCATTCTAAACCTGGAAGGAATTTGTTGTCTCACTGCTTAAATGCCACCAAACTCCATTGTTTCTAGACTACATCATAATCAGAAATCACCAAGTCATTGACATGGAAGCCACTATACAGCACAGAACTACCGTGTATTCTGTGCACACTGATATTTCCACAGATATGTAAAATTAATGTGAAGACTATTTAGTGATTTGAATGTGTGTGCATTTTGAAACAAACTGATCTGATCCACATACCCCAGACTAATGTAAAGATTAGAACTCATTCGGCTGCAAATAGCACATGACTCCCTTCTTGCAACAGCTCAACTGGCTGCAGGTTTGTTTCCAGGCACAATTCAATGTGCTGGTCATGATCTACAAACCCTATACAGCTTAGTGGTCCTGCTTATTTTAAGAAGCATATTTCCCTATATAAGCCTGAGGTATTGGAGTAAGCTCTTCCTTCTGTCCTACCAGCCTCACAGCTACATCTGGTGGGAACATGTGAGAAGGTATTCTAAGTCACTGCTCCCAGTCTATGGAACTCCTTTTTAAAGAGGATAGACTGCCACACTCCTTGCTTATCCATTCTTTAGCAGGTTAAGACATTTTTGTTAGGGAAAGCTTTTTTATTTAAGCTTTGAAGGGCTTATTCCTAAGGGGAAAGGGCCTTTTATGTGCAGTGCTGTTTACATCTGTGTTTTTTTAAAATGTTCTCCTATGTTTTTTAAAGGTTTTTATCTGCTTTTTAAAATTTTGTTGATAGTTTAATTATATTTTTAATTTTTGTATGATTTCATTCTATATCTGTTTGAACTTCAACTGACAAAACATGTTTAAAAATGCATAATCCAAAGAAGAAGAAGAAGAAACATGCAATACATTTATTTTATATAAGGGATGGAGACCCCCCCCAACTACATGTGGTCCCCAAACCCCACAGGTAGATCTTGGAGCCCCCTGTTAGTTCCCCAAACTGACCCTACCAACTAAAAAAAAAGGTACAATTTTCCACATCAAAATTGTGCCAAATTACCCCAAACCACCCATCAAGAGGGTGGTTACTCTTTTTCTACCCCTGGGAATACTGACCCCAAACATAATTTTCTGCATAGAAGGTGGCACTTTCACCCCCAAAATATAATTTTCTGCTGTTTTCTGTGCAAAAATATTGACATGAAAATTTTGCACTGAATAAGTTCCAAACTGGAAATAGTCTTCAAAAATTATGCCGTTTTCAAAACGTTTCTCACTGCATGAATAAAATTGCTAAAATTACTCTTTGCTTCCTTCACAAATGAAATTGAAGTATTACATCCTTACATGTCACTGGCAAAAATTGAACTCCAAATTGTGTGATATTACCTTCCTCATAAGTGGACGTACATAGAGAGTGCATGTGTATGTGCCTTTAAGTTGCCTGTTGACTTATGGAAATCTCATGAATTTCATAGGGTTTGGCATCAAGCACGCCCACCACATATGGATGGCACCACATAAAGATGGTGCTGTCCATACGTGTTAGGATTCTGGAGTGTGTGGTTGCCTCATCCTCTGGAACCCTAGTTTCAGAGCCGGCATGCCGCTTTTGGCTGGTGTGTCTCGAGCCATAGTTGCCTTCAACTTTCACATACCTTTATTTTTATTTTCACTCTGCTAGAATGAAGAACAGTGTGGCATTCACCTGAAATACAGTCGGCCCTTCTTATACGTGGATTTGAACATTCACGGATGGCAAACCCGGAAGTTGTTCCGAATGGCGGTGTGCATGCACGCATGCTGCCAATGGGAACAAAAGTCCCTAGCCTCCCTTCCTCTCCTCCCTTCCCTCCCTTGCTTCCCTCCTCGCTTCCCTCCCTCCCCCCTTCCCTCCCTCTTACTTACCTTTCGGGCCAAGTGCTGGTGCTGGAAACCTGGGAGGCCTCTGGAGCAGCTGCTTGGCCTCCTCACCGCCGCAACCACCATGGGAAAAGCCAAGCCTCGGCGTCCTTGCCACTGCCGCGGAAGGGTCCGATGGCGGTGTTGGAGGCCAAGAGGCCTCCAACACCAACACCTGGCCCTACCGTGGCAGCAGTGGTGGTGAGGCCGAGTGGCAGTGCGGGAAGCCTTGAAGGCCTCTGGTGCTGCTGCACATTGCCACCTAGCCGCCACAGGAAAGGCCTGGCGGTGGTGGCGAGGAGACAGAACGCAACAGCTCCAGAGGACTTCAAGGCCTCCTGCACCGTCATCCAGCGTCCTCGCTGCCGCTGCCACGAAAGAGCCGGGTGTTGGTGCTGGGGGCCTCTTGGCCTCCAACACCGGTATCGGGCCCTTCTGCAGTGGTAGAGGCTCCAGAAGGCCGGGTGCTGGTGCTGGAGGCCTTGAAGACCTCTGGCGTAGCGGCTCTGCCTCCTTGCCACCGCTGTGGGAAAGGCCCGGTGGCAGTGCTGTTGGGGCCAGGAGGCCTCCAACACCGCCATCTGGCCCTTCCATGGTGGCGGCAAGGAGGCTGAGGCTTGGCCTCTGCTGAGGCCGCCGCCACTCGGCTTTTCCCGTGGTGGCTGTGGTGGCGAGGAGGCCAAGCAGCCATGCCGGAAGCCTCCCAGGCCTCCAGCACCAGCACTCAGCCTGAAAGGTAAGTAAGAAGGAGGGAAGGGAGGGAGTGAGGCAGGAAGGAGGGAAGCGAGGGAGAGAAGGGAGGAGAGGAGGGGAGGCCAGGGACTTTTGTTCCCAATGGCGGTGCGCGTGCCATTGGGAACAAATGGGACTTGAGCATATGCGGATTTTGGTATACGTGAGGGGTCCAGAAGGGATCGCCCACGTATACCAAGGGCCCACTGTGTTTGTTAATCCTACTCAAACTGTTGGTTTCTTATGATATTTTCTAGATGTTGGTGCAAAATCAGTTCATAAGCCATGATGGGTAGAGGCTGTAGCCAAAATATATATTCACCCAATTCACTAGGACAGAAATTCCCAAATTCTGGTCCTCCAGGTGTTTTGCACTTCAAACCCCAGAAGTGTTAGCCAAATTGGCCAGCAAACGGGATTTCTGGAAACCGATGTCTAAAACATCTGGAGGACCAAAGTTTGAGAGCCATTGCTCTAAGCAAAACAGAATTTCTAGGTTCATTTTAGCCAAACACTCCTGAGTAATTTCATTGGTGATTTGGAAGTGCTTCCATGCATGTTCCAACATGGAAGAAATCCCAGCCACCTATCAATTTTGGATGCCCAGAAACCCTGAAGTAAAGCTGTCAGTTCTTTAGCAGCTGGAACTGACAGATGTTACCAGTTTACTGCTAGAAACAGTAGAACAGCTGTAAATCTGTTCTCTCAACTGTGTGCAGCTGCTGTGAATGGTAGTTGTAGATTTAAAAGGAAAAAGGAAAACACCAGATGGCTTCCTAATTGGATCTTCCAATTTCCCCTATGAGCACCAGGCCCTCTGGATGACATAGATGTTATAAACAGTTCTATACTTATTGGCACTCAGCACTGTTACCTAAATGAAAACTCCCTTATCTGCTTGGAAGAAAGAGATAATGTCAAATCAGTTTACAAACTGACCACTATTCTGTTGTGGTGATGCTGATGGGTTAATGAACTCTTTTTTAAAATAAACAAACCAACCTGAATTGTGTAGTCATTTGACTACAGATTCAGTATATAATGGGTATTGCTCATTGCTCTTACCAAGGAAAAAAATGAACCATGTGCAATTGTTTCTTAAACAAGACTATCTTACAGTATTATCGCTAGTTGCAAGCCAGTCCTATTCATGAACAGACAGAAATAAAAAGAAATTGAGGCCCATTACAAATGGGCCATTTTGTGCGTGCGGAGTGCGCACTAGGGTTAGAAAGGGGTGGCTTCTGCACCCCCTAACCCTAGTGCGCACTCTGCACGACCAAATGGCAGCGTCCGTTCCAAACGGCCGCCGCCATGAGGACGTCCCGACCGCGCCACCTCTATACGGGCAGCGGGACGTGACGTCCTCACTCCGCGCCAGGGTGCATAATGCGCCCTTTTCGCAGAGCAGGAAGGAGCTCCGTTTTGGGGCTCCTTCCTGGTTGGTCCACTGGGCGCAGCCTTCAGACGGCTGCATCAGCGGACCAAAGGAGAAAGGGGCAAGTGGCCCCTTCTCCTCCTCCCTGCTGCCGCGGGGTGCCTTGGGGCTTCCCCAGGGACACCTCTTTCCAGGCTGCGGGGAAGCGGCCTTTTGCCACTTCCCCACAGCCCGGAAAGCAGCGGATCGGGGCCTGAGTGGCTGCCGTTCTGGCCGCTGAGGCCCCAATACTCCGGGGAAAGGGGCGGGTACAGCCCGCCCCAAATGGGCAGTCTGTAACCCGCCAAAGTTATTCCCCATTGACAACATTGTCAAGTCATGTCCAACCATAGTGGGCGGTGCTCGTTTCCGTTACTAAGCCGAAAGAGCCAGCATTGTCAGAGACTACTCTGTGATCATTTGGCCAGCATGATTGCACAGAACACTATTTACCTTTCCACTGGAGTGGTACCTATTTATCTACTTGCATTTGCATGCTTTCAAACTGCTAGGTTGGCAGTAGCTGGGACTACTGATGGGAGTGCCTTCTATATTCAGTGGGGCTTGCTCTAAAGTAGCTAGGCCCAGGATTCCAGGAGGAACATACAATTCTGTGTATTGGACTTCTTGCAACTGCATATTTCCAAGAGTGCATAGCACTGCAGTATCATTTAGACTTCATCCCAACATGGCAACTGCCTTTCCCAACTTGGTATCCTCCAGATGTTGCGCATTCTTAACCAGAATGTCCAATGGCCACAGACTATGGGGAAGTAGTCCAAATGATGGGGAAGGTAATGGTTTCACTACTAGAGATCACCTGGCAACACCCCATACAATTTGAAGTTAGGAATTACATCTTTGTACGTGCAACTTCTTCTGGCATTTAATTAGAGGTTGGGAAACTGCAGCCCCTGGGCTGTATGTGGCCTCCAACACTTTTTCTAGATCATCCTAGCCTCCCAAACAACAGAATGACTCCAAACACCTCAAAATCGTCAACCTTTACTCCTGATTGTTTACATCTAAGACCCTCCGCCACCTAGAAAAACTGGAAAATCTCAACTTTTCAACCAATCAAAAATAAGCCTTTCTCTCTAAAAACAAAAACAAAAAAAGTTCAAAAAGAAAGTAGAATTCAAATTACTTGCTTTGTATATTGGATGATTTATGGGTGCTGTGGTCCATTGTGGCTCTATGAGGATGAAAACTGGCCTTTATACCCAGCACAGCTACTCACAGATATGGGTGTTGTTCCTCCATCTCTATATCTTGTAGGTTGTTTGCCTTATACCTGTTAGTCTGAATCTATTTGGATTTTCTAGGATTTGTGTATTGCTCCCAAGGTTGAAAATAGATAGATCAACATCTGTATTCCTTTTAATTATTTTAAAATCTTGGTCTATCAGGAAATTAACAGAAGAACAAATTACAACTTTATACAAATATTGATTCTTGTAACATGTCACAGATAAATATTCTGTCCTCAGCTGCATAGTTTACATAGACCTTGAACCAGTCTAGGAATACTCTGATGATAAGCTTACATCTCAATTAGAATTATACACCAATAAATCTCCTAGCATGTCTGTTTAACTTTATGCCAGCATTGTTTTTGGAGGGGTATTTTATAACAGCATAAGAAAGGACTACCTTATCAGAGGTAGGAATTTGAGATATCAGCAATTGCTTGACAGCATCAGCCTGGACCAGCTTTGTTGGGATCAAAATCTCGTGCGTTGCTGCTTAAAAGGCTGCTGTTTTATACCCTCTCTAGTCTTCATTTAACTAATCCGCTAAAAGATCTCCACTCCTCCCAAGTTATCTCATCCAATCACTATAGGCTTCTATATAAAACTAAGTTATGTTTTAAATTGGAATTTTGTAATTGTGCTGGCCAATTGGCTGTAATAAAGTTGTTGTTGTTGTTGTTATTGACTTCTATCTATATCACTACTGTGGTACAGTAAGGGAGATGCCATCTTAATTGTTTTAGCCAGTGCATATAGGATGAGGTTCATTCTTAGTCTAACCTACTGAATGTTTTTCCCTCTTGATTATGATTGTGCAGGTGTTTTGCTGGCATTAGGCAGTACTCTTATACTGTTGGAGTTATTAAAAGCCAGTCATTTATTGGATTTTCCCTTACACTGATACACATTTATAACACTTCAAGAACTTAAATGGGGGGCAACCCTCTGAAAATTAGCCCAGCCTGTTAAACAACTTCTGCCTCAGATCTATTGGTTATGTACTATACCAGGATTAATTTTTAAGGGCTGTGGTATATTTTCTATGGTAAGTCCCATCTTGCAGAATGCTCAGAATGGCATGATTTGCTACTTCAATGCTGATTTGCAATTCTTATATTATAATATGGCTTTGTCAGGGGAGGGAGGTTTTTTAGCACAGCTTTATAGGCAGACCAGGGGACTTAAATATTCAGTTATTTAATTTCATATACCAGGAAAGGGGGTGTCTGTTGCTTTTTATTATTTGCATTTAATTAAAATTGGGAGGAGGGTACAATGATGTGGGCTGCTCAGATGTTGTTGGACAGTCAGTCTTAGACAGTTTAACCAATGTCAATGAATTTAAAGTGTTATAACATTATTGGGGCATGCAATGATTCCCATCCTCATTTAGACCATGTTGGATTTTTGCTTAGTTTTATTAAGTTTTTAGACATTTTATGATTTGTATATGAGTTTTATAACCATTGTGAATTATTTCAGCAGAATGTGGCATATGAATATTAAGGCAAATTAAATATATACAAAAAATAAGAGGAAAGTTATAGCCAACAATCTGTTTGAATAAAATATATTGCAGCTGTGTATCTGTAAGAATGGACTGGTTGACCAAGCCTATTGCACTTATCTAGCTCCTTCTAGCAGAGAACTGGCTAATGGTAGCATTAATCAAAATCTATCAAGGATCAGTGCTTTTACACTTAATCACAGATTGGGATTTAGTTTACCAGACATCACATCTGAGACAGCTAGAGTTATATGTCTGAATGCTTCAAGAATCTTTTTAGCATTTCCACCTTCTGTTCAGACCCATGCTCTTTCTGAAATTCATTATGATTAAAGATCTAGTCTGGGTGCTTAAAGAACATGAAAGAGAAAGTATTTGTCCAAGAGCAAAATTACCCTTTCTGGTGACTGGTCTTTCCTCATTCAACTGACTGTAGTGTATACATTAAGAAAATTTGAATGCATACATACAGACCTTACAACTCAAAGAGTACCTTGAAACTTTTGCAACAGCAGTTTTTGCAAGCTTCTTTTTCTAATAAAAGGGATACTTACTCTGTAACAATGAATTGCTGTCTCATGTTCTCTTGTCTTCTTAACTCTTGCTTGTTAATTTTCAGATGCAAAACCAAAACTTAAACTCAGTGCCTGCAGAAGACACTTTTCTTTTTCTGAAGTATATACAGTGGACCCTTGGTATCCTCTGGGATTTGGTTCAATGACCCCTCACGGATACCAAAATCCCTGGATTCTCAAATCCAGTTATATACAATGGCATAGTAAAATGGTATCCCTTATTTAAAAAAAATAGCAAAATCAAGCTTTGCTTTTGGGAATTTATCTTTTTGGAATATTTTCATGCTATGGATGGTTGACTCCACGGAGGACGAATCTATGGATATGGAGGGCCAACTGTACTCCCAACACACAGTGGTGGGGAGGGGGGGATCAAAATTGAAAAAGGCTTGCTATTTACTGTATCTGTCTCCTATATTCTAATGCTTTGTGTACACACATTTTACTAATTTAATAATCCCTAAATTTAGATCAGCTTTTACATGTTAACTTGCTGCCATCAACCATATGAGAAGTGGATTTTCCCATGTTTAAATCTAGCAATAGAGTCCATTGATCATGTTCTATCATATTATATAGCAATAGCTATAGCTATAGCAAGTACATTTCTATACCACTTATCAGTGCACTTAATCACTCCCTAAGCTGTTAATAGTGTGTAAGCTAATTGTCCCCAACAAGCTGGGTACCCATTTTAGTGACCTACAGAAGGATGCCAGGCTGAGTCAACCACATAGCCCTGGGATCGCTCTCACAACCTTGCAACTGTGAATGGCTGAGTACAGGCATTTAACCACTGTGCCACCAGGGCTCCTTATTTAATTATCCACTTTATTAAGGTACTTGTTCTAGACTAACCACTCCAATTTTCCAAAAAAAAAAAAAATCTAGAAAGAGTGGAAAGATTTTATCTGTCCCTCTTGCTTTAGGACTCAGAATCTCAGATAACAGAGAAGGTTGCTAGGAACTATGCCTGTGCTATTACTACTCACAAACAAATATTAGTGGGGAAATTTTAATACAGAAACTTATACATCTAAGTGTGTTAGCTTTGAAATTCTTATATTTTACCATCTTCAGCTTTTAATTGGGGGGTATTAGAAACAGAAATTAGTATTTTATGTGGGTTTTTTTATTAATTCTAGTTGTATTTGTATGTACTTTTATGTATTTTATTTTTATATTTGATCTATGGCCATAAATAATAGAATCACAGAATCATAGAATGAATGATTGAATGAGCTAGAAATATTTTTAGAACTGTGTCAGTCAAAAGGAAATAGTAAGGGAGTGGAACCATTCTGGGACAATATTAATCCTTTACCTTGCAACTATGAAAGGTTCACCAGCCAAAGATCCTATGCTTAATATTTTAAAAAAAGATGAAGGAAGGTGGGCTAAAAAAAAGGAATGTGGCAGCATGTTTAAGACTAACTAGTTTTTATTTTAGCATGAGATTTTTCAGATATGAAATCCACTTTAAAAGATGCAGTACTGAGTTATAGTAAGACTTCAGGAATAAACATATAGGCCTGTTACAGACTGCCAAAATAAAGCTGCTTCGGGTCTCTTTGGAGGTATGCTATTTAAATGATGCATGGGTCCTAAGAGTCCGGAGGCCGTGCCAAAGCCACACTCCATTCCTCAGCACTGGAGTGCAGCTTTGGTGCAGCTTCTGGATTCTTAGGATGCATGCATCATTTAAATAGCATATCTCCAAAGAGACCTGAAGCAGCATCATTTTGGCAGTCTGTAACAGGCCATAGTTTGCCCACACAGGGAGGAAGGGACGGCACATCCCATAGGGATGCATGCACGAGCCCCATTCATTTAAATGGGGTTCGAACATAGGCGTTTTTTGTTTTACATGGGGGAGTCTGGAACAGATCCCCACGTTAAAAAAGGGCACACTGTATACACTTTTAGGGGCAGGGGAGAATATAATAGAATCCTGGAAGATGCAAATCATGACTCTTGCTCTAAATTTTCAAAGGGTTCTATGAGGTGAAACAAGTCTTTTAGATCTTTACAGTGATCAGTTACTGTTGATGTATGAAAGCAATAAATCAGTTTACCAAAAGTTATTTCCCTTGGTTCAAAACTCTCTCTGAGAAGATCCCTTTTATTACTTAGAGAGTGTGGAGTCTCCTTCTTTGGAGGTTTTTAAACAGAGGCTGGATGATCATCCCTCAGGTGCATGGCAGGAGGCTGGACTGGATAGCCCTTGTGGTCTCTTCCAACTTTTTAATTCTAAGTGCAGTAGCAAAGATTCTTGCAATAATATATGTATGTTTTCCATGCAGCTACTACATGTGGCTCACCTTGCACAGACCATTGGAAATTAGATTAAGGGACCTGATTTGCCTCTTTCTGGATCCTATTACATTCCTTATATTATCTCTGCCAGCCTGGGCTACACAGCTGGTGTGCTATGCTACTGGTTGCATTTTTCCAGGATTGGCCAGATAGAAAGCAGACAATTTAGCTAGTTCCAAACAACATGTTTGTCCTACGCCTGCCTGCCTGCCTTCCTTTTCCTTGTCACTGAGTCCATTTGTAATAACTCTTTATTGTTGCTTAAAGATAAATTGATACAAACCAAGAGAGACTAGACTGGTCTTCTCCCTGTCATTCCGTCATTTCGACGGAACAGGCAACTGACTGTTAGATAAAGATGGGGCTCTTAATAGGCAAATGCAACACTTTTTAATTGGTAGTAGTTTAACTTATGTGGTTTTCAACTGTTAAAATTTAACAATCTATTTCTTTATTGCATTTAGCTAAAAAGACTCCCAAAATGGCTTACAAATTGTGAATTTGACAGTACCCTGTCCTCAGCTTTACAATCTAAGTGCTGGAAGAGATCGGCGAGGAGGGGTGGCTTGAAGCCCTGGCCAAAGCTGCATTGGGGCCATGGCAAACACACACCACAGCCCCAAGAGTTGTAAATCATAGTTAGTCCAAGGTCAAGAAAACATGAAGTCCAAAGAGTAGGACAAGTTGTCAAGAAGGAGGGATGAAAGCAACATAGCTGACAGGTAGTGACTGGCAGCTGTCCCAAAACAGCAGCTGCCTAATTAGGTGGGTGCCTCCTACTTAACAAGCTCTAGGATCATCACTCCTTATCTCTTTGTCACTCGATGAATGATGTTAATGGGTCTTCAGCTTCTGCAGCCTCAGTCCCCAACTCCTCTGACTTAGAGAGACCACTGTCATCAGGAGCAGCAAATTATTGGCAATGTGCCTCCTCCTCTCCATTTGAATCCTCCAAGTCTAGAGGGTGAGTTATGACACAACCCCAAGCATAGGAACTCAATCTCTAGGCACCAGGAAAAGGGCAAAGCTCACTTACATGGAGCAACAGGCCTCAGGGAATCTAATAAATACAAGACCTGAATTAGGATCTCAATTTCTCTCTGGCTTTTCCCAGTTTGGGACCATGTTAACCATAGACCTTATCCCACAGGGGCTCCAAACACGGGACAAGAATGCAATGAAAGGGGTCAGGAATGAGTGGGGGATGAGTGAGGGGTGCATTTTACTGTATGCAGAAGTCCTCATTCCATTCCATTCCATTCTCTTCTGTTCCCAATCCTTCCCAGAGGATGCAGTTTTTGAGAACTGTTCAGAACATTTCTCAAAAATTGCCTCCTCTGGGACGGACTGAAAATGGAAGGGAATGGAACCGAACAAGTGAGGGACTTCCCGTGTGCAGTAAAATGTGTCTCCCACTCATTCCATTCCCTTCCTAGCCCCTTTTGGACCATTCTCATCCCGTGCCTGGAGCCTGTGTGGTAAGGTCTCATGTCTTGGCCTCAGTGGAAGATAATAAGAGGCAGGTACAGCTCCACTATGCCTAGCCCAGAAGCAGAAGAAACTGCCATCTCCATGGCCTCTAAGGGAGAGAATAATCCAGTTTCTGCTGGATTTGAACCTCTCCCCAATTGCCATCCCCTTTCCTTGTGTGTCCTATCTTTAGATTGTAAGCCCAAGGGCAGGAAACTGTCTAATTACCAATTTGTAAACTGCTCTGAGACCATTTCTGAGGAGTGGGGTATGCTGTTATGTGCGTTCAAGTTGTATCTGATGTGGGGCATTCCAAAGGTAAATCTATCATGGGGTTTTCTGGGGCTGAGAGGTGGGAAATAGAAAATTATTATTATTATTATTATTATTATTATTATTATTATTATTATTATTAACCCTGGTCTACAGAGTCATAGTCCAATAGTCCAATATTCAGATCATTACACCATACTGGCATGCTAATATCACTTTAATTGCCATGGATCTATCCTATGGAATCTTGTTTGTTTGATTGTAGAGAAGCATTAGGAATTCTGAACCAGAGAGTGTCTCAAAAAACTACAAGCCTTAGGATTCCATAGGACACAGCCCACAACAATTAAAGTGGAAACACTGTGTCATAATTTTATAGTGTGAAAGGACTCATGGTATGAGCAGGAAGGGTGCGTTACTCCAAAATTTCAGACTACAGGGCACTTATTAGTAGAGCTCCTTAATATCAGATCTAAACAAGAACAATAACAACCCATTCATTTTATGCAGAAAAATGAATTCACTGTCCTTTCCCCAGTTTCAACTGTGTAAAATCAAATAAATGGTATTGTGTTATTTTATAAAGTAGCTTGAAGCCTTGGGATGTTTTGCAGGATCTTGGACTGGTTCCACACAAAACATAAAACAGAGAAGCACAGCCAAAAGCAGGGTAGTAAATGACTGGAGGTGCAAAGTTGCCTCCAAGCCAGCGTTTCTAATGTTCCCATTTTACCTTGTAAACACAGTGTTGCTTGGGCTGTTTCAGAATTGCAGAATATCTCTTTGGCCATATTGTATGATGAATGAGCTGCCACATGAAAAGGGATGGGGCCAGAATAATGCAAGTATTGCTGTACTAGAAGTTCCATAATATTATGAAGGCATTTTTACACAACCTCCTTAGAAATCAAATTGACAGGTCTTCCGATCATGGCACCAGACTTGATTTAGGTACCACCGTTGTGATGTTTTGTTGAAACGTTGGCAGCTTGTAAAAACTCTCTTCTTCCCTTGAGAGCAACAGGAATTGCTTAGGGAGGCAGTCTTAAGTGAAATGCAGATTCAGGGAATGTAATGGTAGGGTTGAAGCATACCACTGGCATATATTAATAATAAATCAGAATAGCTGGAACTCAGTTATTCTCATACAGAAAGGTGAAAAGGACATTCTCAAGCAAGAATTCCATAAGAGAAAGGAGATGTTGAACAACCTCATAATGTACTTCATAAGTATCATGGTGTGATTCATCACTGGGTAGCCCCAGGACTGAATGATTCATATGCAAGATATGGAAGTGTATCTTTTCAGAAACACAAGCTAGCTGTGTGCTGTATAAATAAAGACCTTCCTGCTGTATTTCTGATCAGGCCATCACAGGGATTGTTTTGAATATTGTTGTTGTGTGCCTTCAAGTTGTTTCTTGAAGGCACACAACAACCTCTCATGGGTGTTTCTTGGCAAGATTTGTTTGGAAGGAATTTGCCTTTGCCTTTCTCTGAGGCTGAGAGAATGTGACTTGTTCTAGGTCACCCAGTGGGTTTCCATGGCCAAACGGTGATACAAACCCTGGTCTCCAGAGTCATAGTCCAGAGTTCAAACTACTACACCGCACTGGTTCTCTTGGTTTGAATATTGTCCTTTTAAAAATCTTAGGCTGGAGCTTTACACAGAGGCATATCCATGAAATCTGGTGTCAGTAAATGTCATATTATGGAATATACCACTGCATGCAGAATTGAAGTACGAAGTATGTGTTGTAGTAGTAGCTGGAATGCACATTTCCAAGGAAAGATATAGCTTCAGAGAACTAGGCTAGCACCAATATTGATCAGTTTATTTCCTGATGGTGTCTTTTTTTTTCTTTTGCATATATCCAATTATGCATCACATCAGGCTGATTTTTTTTTTAAAAAAGAGCATGAAAGTCACTTTTTTGGGGGGTACAGCTTGCGTAAGATATGCTTATTTTAAAATATTCCCTTAATATACTCTTTTGTGTGTGTAACATTTGGGCTGATAACTATACAGCAAAATCCAGAGATGTGCACAACTCTAAAAATAATTATATTGTGATCAGCAAATTGTCTCATGACTTGAGAATTAAACTGGTTCATCCAATTTACACAAAAGGTCCCCTTCTAAGAACCTGTGAAGAACCTGAGCTAGCCAAAATAGTTCAACAATAAGGAGAGAATAATTAACTGAACAGGAAAATGCCTATTTAGTAGAACTGATTTTTTTGACTCACTCACAGAGAAGGTTGAACATGAACACCAATAAATGACATAAAGATAATTTGTTTTTGTTCTTGTTGTTGAATATCACATAATAAATGCAGACCAAACAAATTTCCCTACAATTCCTAGATGCAACTCTTCTGTAAGGAACAGCTAATGATACAACATCCCATTTTACAATGTGAAGCATTGCAGTCTAGGCAGGTTCATCATATGAAAAGCATTGTATATACTACATATAATAGAATAGAATAAAAAGAACCTATGTTCAGAAGATGAAAATGGTGTTGCTTGAGTTCCTGTCGTTACTCAGAATAGTGTATGTCTGTAGTGAAAGTATGTAGTTGGTTGCCCTTCCTTTTACATAGTAGCAGCTGCTGTCCGTTTTGAGCAATTGTCAAAACCTGGTGCCCTATGGATATTTCATACTACTACTCCCGACATTCCAGACAACCGTTCTTGTTGCCTAGGGTGAATAAAAGGTAAAGTCCAAAACATCTGGAGGGCACCCAGTTTGGAAAGGCTGCTCTTGAAATTTTGACTCACTCACTTTTATCCTCCACAGAGCCAGCATCACCTATCACCTAAAGCAAAGTTCAAAGTTAACTTGAAGTTTCCTCATCAGCCAAAACATAAAGTTTTGGGAAGAAGCTAACCAAGTTCTGATTGAGTAAAAACATTTTTATGGTGGTATAGCTGCGCCCTTAAGTATATATTATTATTATTATTATTAACCTTTATTTATAAAGCGCTGTAAGTTTACACAGCGCTGTACAACTTATGTACCAGGTTGTGTCCTAAGACAATTTGAAAATGAAATTCTTTAAAAGTGTTTATGGATTTTATCAAATTGTTAATTCCAGTGAGAAGGGTGTAAATTCGTATTTGTTTCATCCTTACGTGCAAAAATACGAAACCATTTTTTCTCCTTGCATATGAGATAACAAATTATTGTTGTCTTGCTCAAGGGAGATGTTCATTTCAAAGTACAGGTTTTGTGAAAACCATGTCCATTGTGGAAACTGCATACATTTCTGCAAATTGCATATCTAAACTAAGAACTGCTGCCTTGCCACACAGGCTTTTAAAAATTAGAAGCATCAGATGGTTTATTTGTCTCTTTATGATCACTCGGAGAGCCATCCTCTGTGTCTGTACCTTGTTTCATAAGGGAAAAGGTGTTCATTTTGCACAGAGGCATTTTGTGCAAATTGTGGAAAGCTGACTGGGAAAAAAATGGTTGTTTGTTCTTGTGCTAGAGGCAAGATTCCATTGAGAGCAAAGAATTTCTCAATAGGATATCTCAGTGTGTCAAAATAACCAGTCTTGTCAAGAATGTGTAATTAAGTGAAATTTTGTCTGTGGATAGAGATGTCTGAGAATGGAGATCTGGATGGAGAGATCCTCCCTTGTGTCTCACTAGTGGGAGATGCACAGTGTGGAAGTACATGGGATAGACCCTTCATTTAGTTGTGGAATCATAGGCCCAACTTCATTTAGATATTTTAATTTATATCCTGCCCTTCTCTGGAGTTTACACTTATAAAAATGCTAAAAGATTAGTTTACAAAAGTGAAAAAGAATGATAGATAGAAAGCAAGATTAAGCTAAAACATTAGTTTACAAAAGTGATTATATACATAAATACATACACAGACACAATGATTAGAATGTTTAAAACATTTAAACCACAATTAAAAATAAAATATTAAAAAAATACAACACCCTGCTTAACAGAGACTACTGCTGGGTGTAACGGACAATTGGCTCTGATGTTGGCTTCATACTGGTTCCAAATAAAAATGTTGCTTTTCTATAAAAAGGTTTTAGGGGTGAATAACTTAACGCCTTTATAATATCTGAATTTCTTTAAATTATTCAGCTTTTTAATATGTTTTCTAATGTTTACTTTGTTTTTACTGTTTGAAACTAATAAACAAATACAATCAAACTGATTTTATTGTAAACTGCCCAGAAATCTTATGGTACAGAGCAGGATAGATACGTTTGGATGGGAGAGAGGGTTTTGCATGAATTTCCCAGCACAACTCCAAGAGCAAATCAAGGTGAGAAACCCCTGTTTTTTCAGAGCAGAACTGTCTGTGTTTATGAAGGAAACAAGTAAGCAGCTGAACATCTAAAGGCACTTCAGTTCCAGAGGTCTCGGTATGAGCAGTGAATAGCTATTGTTAACTTTCCTTACAAAGAACAGCGTAGCATTGTTGCTCTAGCCTTAGTGAACCAACATGATACTAAAAACTTTGATAAAACTGAAATCCCTGCTGTGGCAAATGCCCCCTGTGGGTTCTGTATTGTACAAACAACTGATAGTAGAGCAGTTCACACAATGGAAACCTTGACAGGAACAAGTGAGGTGAAAAGACAAGAAAACAGACTACACCATATTTTAAAATAGGAGCAAAGTTTACCAAGATTTCACCTAATGCTTAAACACAAAACATAGAGAGATGAGTCCCAGTAACCTCAAAAGGCTTTAATTCCATACCATGTATTTACACTGGTGGAGGACCTTTCAGAGAAAAGGGCAGTAGCACCATAGGCCAAATTTTGAAGGTTACCCACAATGAGACAATCCAAACTGAAACGAGATAATGTTAAGAAACACACAGAAAACTACTGCGGTAGAGTAGAGGACAACTAGGAATAATGAGGGGCTAATGACAAAACTGAACTCAAACTAAAAGGCAGATCAGCTGTTGATGTGCCTAGAGGTGAAAACAAAGTCTGAGGTTTCACACCAGATATTATAGGAGCATGGAATGTGAGAAGTCTGAATCAAGGAGAGCTAGGGGCAGCTTGATGCCATCCCCTTGAGTGCTGGATCAGGGCTGTGGCAACCACACACCATGGCCCTGATCTGGCTATTTGCCAGCTCAAAAAGAGAAGGCAAAATGGCGCTACTTTTTGAGCCAGCAAAAGGGCACCTTTTCTGCGAATGCCATGGCTTTGCAGCACTTAGGCAGCATGCAGCATCTAAACACCATGCTGCCAGAGCACCGTGAAGCCAGTCTATCTGTGAGCAGGCAAGTGGCTTCTGGGTGTCATTGGGGTGTGTGTGCGTCATGCATATGCCATGCCTCCACACTGCCTGCAAAGTGACTTTTAGTGGCAGTCTTTAGTAAAATAAATAGATCATATAAACATGGCAATAGTTTGCAATACTATGGTCAAGAAAGTTAAAGTGGACAGGAATGGAACATTTTGAGTCAGATAATTAGTGATTTAGAATGTACATCAAAAATCTCAGATATGCAGATGAAACCTTACTATAAGCAGAAAATAGCACAGGTTTGGAAAGAGTATTGAAGAATATCATGGCAGAAAGTACAAAGGCAGGTTTACAGTTGCACATTAGAAAAACAAAAATAATGACCACAGATGATTTACATAATTTTAAAGTAGATGATGAGGACATTGAAATAGTCCGAAGTTTTCCATACTGGGGCTGAATCATTAATCACATAAGTGATTGTAGTCAACAAATAAGAAGACTAGGAATTGGAAGGACAGCTGTGAAGGAGCTATATAAAATCTTGAAGTGTAAAGATATATCACTGGATACTAAAGTTAAGATAGTCCATATCATAGTATTCCCCATTTCTGTGTATGGTTGTGAAAGCTGGACAATGAAAAATGCTGATAAGAAAAAAATCAACTCATTTGAGAAGTGGTTCTGGAGAAGAGTTCTGTGGATACTGTGAACTGCTAAAAAGACAAATAAATGACCAAATAAATGGGTCCTAGAGCAAATGAAGCCTGAACTTTCCCTAGAAGCCAAGATGACAAAACTCATGCCCTGTCTGCATGGGCCAAATAAATTTTGCATTTTTACTTGTTTCCCTTTTGTGCATCATTCTGGTGGGCTAGGAAACAATGTAAAAATATTATAAATACATGTTGGTGTTTTTTGATGTGTACCTTCAAGTCATTCCAAACTCTGGTGTCCCTAATGTGAACCTTTCACATGGTTTTCTGGGGCTGAGAGTTGTAAATTGCCTAGAGTCATCTAGTGGATTTCCATGGCTAAAAGAGGAATTCAGCCCTGATCTTTGGGTGAATCTACACTGCAGAAATAAAGTAGTTTGACACTACTTTAACTGCCATGGCTCCATCCTACAGAATCCTGGGATTTGTAGTATTGCAAGACACCAGGACTCTTTGGCAGAGAAGGCTAAAGGCCTTGTAAACTACAAATCTCAGGATTTCATAGAATGAAGGTACAGTATTTAAAGTGGCCTCAAACTGCATTATTTCTACAGTGGAGATGAACCCATAGTCCATTGCTCAAATGACTACACCACACTGGCTCTGTAAATACATACATATATACATATATTCTCTTGCTGTTGTTAACTGCCCTCTAGTCAATCTCGATCTCACAGCTGAGAGAAGCAGAGGCCTTTTAAAAGACTTCCAACTGCAGAGATTCTTTGCAGTCAACAACCAGTCTTGCAGCCTTGTTGTTCCTTGCTCTTTGATTAAAGTCTCTGGTTATCTGATTTCTGGACTTGCCTTGTGACTACACTTTTGCCTCTACTCTTTGCTGTGATAGACTGACTGGTATTGCACGAACTTTGGGATTAATGATTAGATTTCAACCAAAATGTTATATAAATGTAAAGTCGAAGGCTTTCATGACTGGCATCCATAGTTTTTTGTGGGTTTATCGGGCTATGTGGCCATGTTCCAGAAATGTTTCTTCCTGACCTTTAACCAGCATCTGTGGCTGCTTGTCTTTTCCAGGCAAACATTCTCTGAAGATGCCAGCCACAGATGCTGGCGAAACGTCAGGAAGAAACTCTTCTAGAACATGGCCACATAGCCCAAAAAACCCACAAAAAACTATGTTATATAAATTCCAGCTCTGCAAAAACAAAGATGACAGCATTTGGCGTTTGAGTTTGTGAAAACTACAGTTGTATAGTCAGGGATGTAGCCAAGGGGGGGAGGGGTCCTTGGGGTCCGGACCCCCCCCTTCCGTTAGATATAATGAATGGTGCGTGCTGCTGCACCGCCACACCCAATCCCCATTATAATGGTGGCACTTAGTCTGGACCCACCCACCCCTTCCTAAAATCCTGGCCACCTCCCTGGTATAGTTTAAATAACCAAAGTTCTCCTGTTCCCTTCATAAGAACATGGATCCGAATGGGAATTCTAAAGTCTGGTGACAGAGATTTCAGAACCTAAAACAAGCTGAAGGCAGGTTTTGATATTAAATTTCTCTATTCACATTTCAAAATGTGAGTAACAAGTGGAGGTAAGAAATGATTGATAAATTCCATAATAACAGAATAATGAGTTATGAACGTGATGCATCTGAAATAAATCTCCAGATACTGGCTCACCTGTTCCATATAGATGAGAATCAATCATCTCAAAATCAGTTCCTCCCTGCTTCTCTACTGATTTTGATCTTCCAGTGTGTGTATGTGTTTTTGCTTCAGTTTTTATCATGGGATTTTAACTGTGTCATGTGACTTCCTGCAAAGATCCTAAATGGAAAGAAATAATGGGCCATGACAGTATAAATGAAACAATACTGGTCACAGGATATATAGTGCAAGCCAATAGATGTCTGCTCATAGGTAAGACTTATTGGATCCATGTGTGGCCTGCCTCTTCAAATATTTGCGTTGCAACCACAGAATGAAAGAAAGACTAGAAAACACTGGGCTATTTGGGTCAAATTGTTTCTTTCAGAATCTGAAAGGGATGGTTGAAAATTGTTTCATTCTGGCTTGTGAAATCCTTCAACATTTGTGATCCCAATGAGTGAGTGGAGTTGGTGCCAAAGTCTAGTATCCTAATAATGGGCATATATGATGCGGCCACAACTTTGAGTATTAAAAATGTCTCACTATTTTCAACCAAATAAGCAAAAACAGTAGCACAGATATGTACTATATTCTTTATGAAAGGGGAGGCAATCATGAAGCCTTTGGGCCACATGTGGCCCTTCAAGACAATCTTTGCTAGCGGTGGGGTGTTTCCAAGTTTAGATTTTTACAACTGAACGTCTAGTCAAGATTAGCAATGTAACCACCAAACTCTTTCATTAAATTTTACAACCTTAGCTGAAGAATAATTCCTGTCTCCTCTTACTCTTAGTTCTAGATCCAGATTCTGTTGAGTTTCTCCAAATCCCACCTGTATTTTCATTCCAGTCTTGTTTCATGTCAGGTAACAAGACCTTTCCTTTACTTCAACATTTACATTTGCACAATTTCAGTGTATTTCCCCCTAATGTGTACATTCATTTCTTTCATATACCTAATATACACAGCTGTTCCCTAAAGGCTAAAACATATTTCAGCATGCTTTTAAATGACATTAGAATTTCCAAATATGCAAACTGTTTTCATCACACTTTATTCCTTGAAGGCACTCTAAGTCTTGCCCATGTGTAAATGGTCACCATGAGGTGCCCGATTTCTCATACTGTATGCTGCAGAAGATGCTAAGAATTTGTAGAGATTGGCAAGTCTAGCAAAATTTCTTTCCATCCCTGTTTGCCTCTTCCTCTGTCCCCACCTGGCACTTGGAATATGAAACAACACAGATTTGAAACTAGCAGATATTGTATTTGTAACCACATTTGTTTTTGTTTTTTAATCTCATAATTATTTAGTATTTGTACCTACATTTGTGAGTTTTAGATATTTTTTAAAAAACTCTTGCAATTATTTGACCAGAGGACTGCAACAATTTATTCCACAGGAAAGCAAACACACAAGAGGAGCAAGGTGATAAGACATTAATAGGCTGCTCTTATCATGATTTATATTTTCACTTTCAACACTGTTTTATCACCTTCCATAAATCTGAAGCATTATAGCAAACTGATTGAATGTGTCAGATTACCAGAATATAGATCTCTTTCTGTCTCTGCAACCCAGTAGGACATCATAAAAGTGAGAGCAAGTGCATCAGGAAAGGCCACATCGGGGAAGAGAACTGTTTTCCCCCCATGTGCCCTTTGCTTTATTTTGGAAGGTGGAAAGAAGAGAAGAGAGGAGAGAACAAAATGTATCAATTTAGAATCATACTGATACACATAGGACCTTATCAGACATAGAGAAAAACATCATCCAAACATCATGCAAACCTGGCAGAAACGTCGTGGAAGCGCCAGGGATGTGATCATCCATGGTGCTTCTAAAGTATAATTGAGGTTTCCCGCTATGTTCCTGTCATGGAATTGTTTGTGGGGAAGCCATTTTCTGAATAACGGGATATCCCGTAACTCAGAAAATGGCTTCCCCATGAATGATTCCATGATGGGAACATTGCGGGAAGCCTTAATTACACTTTAGAAGCACCATGGAAGATCACATCCCTGGCACTTCAGCAACATTTCTGCCATATTTGCATGACGCTTTGCCCACGTCTGATAAAGTCCATAGTGGAAAGATGCCTATTTATAATGTGTGTTGGCTGGTTTGTTCCTGGAAGAAAGTTCTCTACAGTCAGTTGCAAAGTTCTTGATGATTAACAGATGAATGCATGAAATGCATTTTATTTTAAAGAAGTGCATGCAGGGTTATAGAACCTTCTCCATAGCTACAACACTGAGCACATGTTGGGCTAGTTGAAATCATTCAGTGTATTGTTATGCCAGGTTACTGATGGCTCACATACAACTGATATGGCAGTTTATCAAGTGGAGGATATTTAGAATACTGTTCCCTCAGAACCAGGCCTCTGCTTGCCCCCCAATTTTTCTATATCAAATTAATATTAACAGGGAAGCTGGGGGACCAGGCCATGGCCCCACTGTGGATGCCTGACCTTTGCACACATCAAAGAACCAGTTAGATCAAGTCAGGGCCTATAAGACACTCACCATGATGGGATTCCCCGAGGCTGTTGCATAATCAATTTTGTTTACAGAAGGCAGTGAGAGGATCATGGCCAGAGGTGATTGCTCAAATCTATCTGGGAAAAGGAAGCACTGGTAAATCCCTTTGTCCAATCCATTTACAACAATTACTTAACTATCTGCTTCTAGTCTGAACTATTCATCCATCCCTGGAAAACCATTAACCAGAACTCCTAATCCTTTCAAGCCTTTGTTTCTTCCCCCAAGACACAATTTGGGTCATACATACAGCTAGCAAAACAGTCATTCTTTGATCTAGGTCTAGTTTACAAGCAGGCAGGCACAACAGTTTGGCTAGACTAGGTACCTCAATACACCTGCTAATTCCCTTCTTTGCTGCAGCGGCTATTGGGTCTTCTCTGTCCCAGACCCTCCACAATTGGAATTGAGATCCATGTGGTAAGGATCACCATCAGAAAGGCCTCAAATCTATCCACCTTTCCACCTTTGCTTCCCTAGCTCTTGCATGTGTGTGCAAGTACATGTGTTATGTGTGCATGTTGTGATTATTCCCCTTAATAAAAATACAAAACTTATTTGAATTTGCCTCTGGAGTCCTGTGTGATTCAGACCTAGTATAGCTGGGCTGATTCCTGGTCAAACTATATCTCTCATTTGAGCTAATACTAAAATTCCTTTAAAACTAGATTAATTTATGAGTGTCCTCCCTGGACCTCAGCATTCTCTAGGGGAAGTTATTAAATGATTGTTTACAGAGCATTCTCTCTCTCTCATATATATATATATATATATATATATATATGAGAGAGAGATTATTTCTGGACCTATACTTTTAGGTTTAGATGGATATAAGAGGAAATAATTGGGTTCAGCTCACATCCCATTGGATTTGGCTAGAGACAATGTCTTCATCTACTGGAAGGTCTATGAATATTGCCACAAGCATCACTCTCCTCATTTTTGTTAGACCCATCCCTATTCACTGATACTACTGTAAACATACACTCAATTTGAGCAACAGTATAGGGTAGGAACCTCCCATTTCCTTTTTCAAAAAGTTGGTGGGAATTATATGACCTGTTTTAATGTAGAACAAGATGCTTCCAAGAAACGAGGTGCATGGTTCCTGCATGACTTCTTTAGAACAAAATGTATGCTTTGCACATGACAAGGTGTACTCATAATGACTTTACTTACTACTCTAATACATATCCATCATGGTAAAAGTCACAATGAGAAGATAAGCAGAAAAAAGTGGCTATAGTCTTGAAGCAAAGATGTCATAAAGTCCATCTCATATGTGCGTAATCATGAAAAAAAGTGTATGTATGAGAGTGTGTGTTGAAAATATTTTATCCCTATTAATTAAAAAGATAAATTTGGTTTTCCAATGTAAGAAAGGTAATAAATAGCACTTGGATAGACTCTGGAGCAAATGAAACTTGCTCCAGTAGTCAGGATGACCAAAATGTAATTAAGATCAGATGGTAAATTAGAATGTGGGACAGAAGAAATAAACCAGGGGTAGAGAGACCAAGTGTGGTGTAGTGGTTTGAGCATTGGACTATGACTCGGGGGACCAGGTTTAAATCCCAGCTTGGCCATGGAAACCCACTGGGTGATCTTGGGTAAGTCACCCTCTCTCAGCCTCTGAGGATGGCAAAGGCAAACCCCTTCTGAACAAATCTTGCCAAGAAAACCCTGAGATAAGCTCACTTTAGGGTCACCATGAGTCATAAATGAAGAAACAACAACAATCAAGAAAATATAACCTGAATAAAAAATATATCAAAGTTCAGCTCAGATCATCTTGTTCAAGAAATGCTCAGGTGTATCCAAAACTCCTTTGTCATCCTTTCTTCCCAGGAGAATCAGGTTGAAATCAATCTAAGTATGGAAGTTTCTTTACTGAGAAGCTGTCATCTGCAGTTCAGGTCTTAAACATATGTTGCAGTGGAGTTAAATCTAAAGGAGAGGGAAAGTGTGGCCTGTGGGGTGCAGACACTCCTCAAGGCTATTTTCAGCTCCCCCACCCCCAAGAATCCCCAGAGAGAATTGTGTCATGCATCCCCCCACCATGGCTCTAGGTTCTGGTTTGCATTCATCAAAATAGGGAGTGAATTGGAGACTTTAACTTCTTCATGGTTTTTAAAAAGGCTTGTTCTAGAGGACCAAAAACATGGCAACATTGTCCACTACAACCTCTAGAGAGTGCACAGGACATTTGGAGTAAAAAATAAAATGAGCAGGAAGAGTAGAAAAATCTGAATTTGGAGACATAATGGAATGTATGAGGAACATGCACAGCCTCTGGCATGTGAGGAGTTGCCCACTTCTACCTTAACCCTTTACCATGAGTAAAGGTATCACTGATGGATTTTTGTTTGTATTTGTTAAATAGACAACACAGCTACCCCTGAATGTTTCCTTTACCATGAGTTCACACTCATATGTTCCATGACATTAGGCAGTAGTCAGCAATCCCTGGAGTCTAAGCCTTTCCAAGACTCCAAATTCTTGAATCTGCTGGGAGTTCTTCATTTGGAATTTTAGTCATTCTTATAAAAATCTCTTTTCCCACATTATAGTATGGCTCTAATATTCATGAACCACTCCTTTTCTTTGAGGCTCTGCCATCCACTGTTACTTCCATATCATGGGGTGATGAATCTGATTTTTATTTCAGACATCATTTTCAGCGCCTTGGATAGGTACTTTAAAGTTCAGGTTGAAATCAAGAGCAAGTTCGCTGGTTTGCATCTACACTGCAGACATATTGCAGTTTGACACTGCTTTAACTGCCATGGCTGAATGCTATGGAATTCTGGGATTTACAGTTTTGTGAGATATTTAGTTTTCTCTGTCAGAGAACTATGATTGCCCACTAAACTTCAGATCCTAGAATCCCAAAGCTTTGTGCCATGGCAATTAAACTGATATTGAATTGCATAACTCATGCAGTGCAAATGCAGCTACTGCCTCACTGAAATGGGAACAATTGCTCACCATGGCCTACTGTCTAAATAACCATTTTTCCATATGTGAGGGATCTGTTTCTTATGGAAACCTGGTTTGTGGCAAGACCTGCCTGAGAATTTACAAGGGGTGACCCTGAGCTAGTGCAAATACTTCACCTATTATGAAAATTTTAGGAGGTGCTCTCATGCAAAAAGAAGAGTCAACCCAGTAAGTGTATGAATTTGACTTAAATCCCTGCAATCAAGTCAAAGTACAGATCTCTACTTCTTGGAAACAATCTCTTCAAAGTGGATAATGTTTGCATTTTCTGCACACTTGCATGTACTTCTCAACCTCACCTCGTCTTTATTTAAGCAGTTTAACTAGCTCCACTCCCAGGAGTTTTAGCATTTCCAATACAAGAGATAAGCTCACCCTGTCAGAATTTTAAAAAAAACACTTTCTTGTCTCTCTGAATTATTAATTTTGTTTACCAACGGCAACATATTAGATACGCAGCAGAATCCAGACTTGAAAGGATAATGTAATAAAAAGAGAGATAAATGAAAACAAACATTTTGGGAGAAAAGAAATATATTTAAGTAGGTACTTCGAATGTATCTATTATTGCTTTAATGTGGCAAAAGTGAATATTTCTCTTTCAGTGAGACTTACTGCTAGGTAAGTACATATGACAGGGTTGTAGTCACAGTAGTATGACCAGGGGGAGCTGCATTATTATAATGTTGTTATTGTTTTGTTATTGTTTCTGTGCCTTCAAGTCATTTATGACTTATAGCAACCCTAAATAAAAACCTACAATGGGGTTTTCTGAGGCTGAGAGTGTGTCACTTGCCCAACTCACCCAGTGGATTTCCATGGCCAAGCGAGGAATCAAACCCTAGTCTCCAGAGTCAAAGTACAGCACTCAGACCACTGCACCACATTTGCTTTATTCTGCCATTAATGGAAATGAGGCTTCATAGTTTAGCTACTCTTCTGGAAACAGCTCAATGACTTACTTTGAAATTTGGCAATATAGAGAAATCAATTTGCAGATGGTCTCTGGATCATTTTGATATAGAGCAGTTTTTTAAAATGCTTTCTCACAGGACATCTGGCTTGACAAATGAGCTCTTGTCGCTTGGTATCTACTGTCTATCCATCCATTTTTCATACTCTTTGCTGAGGTGAGACTGCCACCTAATTGTTTTTCAAGATCTTTTTGAACAGTGTTGCATTAGCTCAAGACAAATCACATAGGAAACTGTGTTTTTAGTTTTCCTTCAAAATGTGTGAGTATGGACTTCCGTTGGCAAAAGATGCCATTAAGTCCATCATGTGTGCTTAGTCACGAGGGAAAGAAAGATCAAGAGGGAAG
This sequence comes from Sceloporus undulatus, assembly GCF_019175285.1. Classification (NCBI taxonomy): domain Eukaryota; kingdom Metazoa; phylum Chordata; class Lepidosauria; order Squamata; family Phrynosomatidae; genus Sceloporus; species Sceloporus undulatus. Next base: position 203,647,883 of record NC_056523.1, read on the forward strand.
CAACAGAGAATGGTGATAAATGTGGATGGTTATCAGGGATATGTGGGGAAAGAGAAAGATGAGCAGAATAGAACCAATTTACTCTCACTTAGAAACAGAATATTTCAGAAGGCATCTGAAAGTACCACCCACCCTCCCCTCTACCCAAATAGAAGGAAATATCATAGAATCATAGAGTTAGAAGAAATCTCAAAGGTCATCAAGTCCAACCCCATGCCACAGAAATACACAAACAAATCCCTGACAGATGGCCATCCAGCCCTGTGCTTAAAAACCTTCAAAGAAGGAGACTCCACCATGCTCCAAGAGAGTATCTTCCACTGCCAAACAGCTTACTGTCAGGAAGTTCTGACTAATGTTTAGGTAGAATCTCTTTTCCTGTAGTTTGAAACCATTGCTCTGGGTCCTATTCTCTGGAGATGCAGAAAACAAAGTTGCTCCATCCTCATTATGATATCCTTTCAAATATTTAAACAGGGCTATCATATTAGCTCTTAATCTTCTCTTCTCCAGGCTAAACGTATCTACCTATACCTGTCCATAGGCTTCTCTTCATAGGGCATACAAATAAAGCAAATGGTATACTTGAATGGTTTAAATCCTGTGAGATACAAGAATTCTATGGGGAAATACAGACCGGCACTTTGTGCCGGCCTGTGAGCGGAGTCATGGCTTAGCATTTGCATGCTCGATGTCATGACTCCACCCCCATTGTGCTATGATGCCGCACATCTGTTTACATGGTGCACGGCATCATGGTATGACCCACATGCATTGCCCAAATGGCACATGTGGAAGGGGCATCATCATGCTGCCCTGTCGCGTCTATGACACCCCTTTCAAGGCTTCATTTTGCTCCCTGCAGAGGCCGTAGCGTGCGGCTCCTGTGGCCCCAATCCGGAGCAAAAGGTCTGTGTCCAGCCGCCCGTCTGTATAGCCGCTATATCAACTTTTAGTTAACATAACTACATATACTTAGTTAAGCAGCAGAGGTGCTAAAAACCCTGTAAATCAGTTGTGAAGATGAGCATTGGGACACTGAAAAAATTGCCCAATGCAAAGTTGGACTGATGTGTGTTGGTGCATAATGTACATTTGTGCATAATGTGCATTGATGTGCAGATACTTTGCCGGCTCAGCTATGTAGCAATGTAACAGCAGCCCTCTACTAGATGTGGACGTTACAAAACTGCCCATTCTTGCAGATGTAAGTCTACTTAGGGAGAAGCAACTCCAATACAGGATTCTAGTCAGAACTTATTATTTTCCAATGTTGCCTATAAAGTGCACCCTTGCCTTACACGGGGGATCTGTTCTGGACCCCTCTGTGTAAGGCAATTAGTGCATATATTCGAGCCCCATTGAAAATAATGGGGCTAATGCATGACTCCATGACATGGTGTGTGTGCCATGTGTGCATGCACCATTAAAACTTAAGTCACACAGCTTTCAGCAGAAGCTGAAAGCCACATAAAAGGCACCCGTGTATGATGTGGGCACACTGTATAGTCTTTATTTGTGGACTCAGCCTTGAATCTGGATTTCTGTTGTGGCCCAGGCTGCATTCACACTGCAGAGATAATCCAGTTTGATACCACTTTAACTGCCACAGCTCAATGCTATGAAATGCTGGGAATTGTAGTTTGGTGAGGCACCAGAGCTCCCTGAAAGAGAAGGCTAAATGTCTTGCAAAACTACAATTCTTAGAAATCCATAGCATTGAATCATGACAGTTAAGATGGTGTCAAACTGGATTATTTGTTCAGTGTGGATGCAGTCCCAGAATGCTTTTGCACTGTTATAACTAGTGCCCCAACTCCACCCATTCCTGGTACCATAACAGTGTATCTGCTTTATCACACCATTAATATTAATATGGTAAGTGTGAAGTAGATTGGTACATGTAAAAGGCAAAGAAAATTAATTATTTTTCTAGCACCACCAAGTAGCAATGAAGGGATACAAGTCAGACTTATTTGGTAGATGTATAGGCTATAATCCAGGGGTGGGGGGAGTACAATACATGAACCTCATGAAATCCAAGGACTCCATTGACTACCAAAACCCATCTTTAACTTTTATTTATTTTTCTCAAAACAGCCCCCCATGAAAGGCAATTTCACATCCCCTACTGGGTAATTTTTTTTCTAAAGCAGGAAGTAGATGACAATGACAATTATGATTCCCATCCTTCTTCCTCTTCTTCATCAGTTCTAACATAACAAGACCCATGGGGGGACTTGGCAAAATTGCCTCCCTCGCACCATGGGTATGAGAGCTCATTTGTGGTGGGGGAGATGGAAAAATATAGTTTAAATTTCATATTGAAGTTGTATGCAATCTAGGTATTGTCTTTACATTTGTATATGTAGCACTGGATATAATTTTTGCAAACATTATGTTCTCCACATTCATTCCATTTTATTAAGAAATTATTTAATATGTCATTAACAGCCCAAATATGCTACTGCAATGTACTAATGACACAAATTATTAGTTAAGATTTTAAAATGATGTAATTATATATTTTTACATTCTGGGGTAAGACCTATTGAATTAAGGCTGTATCAATTTTCCCTTACACATGTTGGAATGATTAGAAATGAGCAAAGTTATTTGAAAGCATAACAAAATAAAACCAGAAATACTAATCAATCGAATGTTAATGATGCAAGCCCAGTGTCTCTTTTTCATTAATGTGACAAAATCAGCCTTCTTGGGATTAGCAAGAGAAGGGGAGAGGCAGAGAGGAGGTGGCTAAGACCACATGACTGCCCAGTCCCTGAACTGCAGCTGCAAGCTGTTTGTATGGGAGGGCTAATGCTATAGCAGTGCAATTGGCAACTATTGACAGGCTTTGCCTGTCAATGAAAAAGTATGCCACAGTCATGGGTGGCCTATAGACTAGCTACAGGTCTGTGACAAGATCGTCTAATACATTTCTGCATAGACACTACTATTCTACTTCTATTCCATTTTTTGAGCCTCATGTAATGCTTCCTTTATCTACCATCAACAGATTTGGCAGTCTCCAGGAACAGCTTCTTAATTGTCTTCTTTGAGAACTGGGCTGAAGCCACCAAGAAATGTTCATGAAATAAAGCAGGTATTGAGTCCTGGTCTGTTGTCCTGACTTTTAATAACAATTGTTTCCTAATTAACAAAGCAATGCAGACGTCTGAGAAAACCATTGCTAAGAATCTACAAATAATATATAGATAAATAGTTCATTTCCATTCTTTCCACCTGCCTATAAGTGTAGAGGCTTAGAAATCTGTTAGTTCTGTGTGTGCTGTTTCTTCAGTATCACAGACCACCAAATTACCCATCATTTTGACAGTTTAGTGTGTGGTTGCAAAGAGTGGGTTTGTTTTTGAAAAGGCCCCTGGGGATGTATCGTGCTCTGTGCAAAAAGGCATTCCTTTTACATATATTCCCATCTCCTTGATATGGTGGCTCTTTTACTAAAGTCAGGAGTGAAAGAAACATTTTGAATTGTTTCCTTCTAAAACCATTATAAATGTGATGATGGAAGTCTGAAATCTGGAACACAGAAACTTTACTTAACTACATACAACTCTTATTAGTGAACTCAAGTGATCTGAAAATAGCTACTGTCCTGGATTTCAGTTCTTTGTTGGTGTTCCCCAGATCTGTTCCCTCCCAAATAACAATGTATGAGACAATATAGTTCCCAACAGCTTCTCAGAAATCCCTCTTATTTTCTCTCTTGAGACTAATCCTTATCGGCAACTGAAACAATTTGCATCTTCATTTTCAGTTGTTTCATCCATCATTGGCTCAATACCTTTAGTGCTTTGCTGAACTATCTTCCAACAGGCAATTATTAACTGCAGACAGATATTAAGGTCAGCTTCAAAATGCTCCACTCTGATGGACAGCAAGTGAATCCTATTATTTTCATCAAGTTATTTCTTAGTGACACTGTTCAAGATACACAATGGTCCAATAATTCCTCCAGCTCTTCTTTGATAGTTATCAAAAGTTCTTTCTCTTTTTTGAATAGCTGATTGTGCCTGTCACTGATGTAATGGGACCTATGCGTGTGAAGTTCCACCCAGCTACAATATCTCTTGCAGGTGTCCTTTTTCATCCAACCAGGAACAGGAAACCTCATTGATCTATTAATGGTTTCTGCAAAAAGGGAGTGGAGAGAGGCAGAAAGAGGTGACATTACAGAGTCAAAGTTAAACCAATTCAACTCTCATCCATTTAGTTGGTGGATACTGAAACTATTCATTAATTCTCTGATTGAAATCTAACCATAAGTTGGAAATGACTTGAAGGCAGACATCAAACAATACTGGGTCCAGGCTTAGTCACGTTTAGGAGAACCACTGGAATCAATGGTTCTTAAGTAAATCATGGTTACTTTAGGTTCCAGTGATTTTAACTGGTCCACTCCAGTGATTCCCAATCTTTGCTCCTCCATTTGATTTGGACTTCAGATTCCAAAAGCCCCAGACAACTTGCTCAACAGTCAGGAATTCTCGGAGCTGAAATCTAAAACATCTGGAGGAGCAAGGGCTGGGAACCACTGGTCTACTCCTATGGTGAATCTCAGTCCAGTCCCATTGGTTGAGAAGGGTGGAGAACCTTCAGCCCTTGAGATTTTACTGAACTACTGCTCACATCATGCTTCACCAGGCTGAAAAGGGCTGATGAGGACTGGGATTCAGTATCATCTGGAGGGCTACAGTTTCTCTAATCCTGGTCTAAAAAGTGCTTTAAGCTTGGCTAGAGCTCGACCAGTGATCTAGAAAAAGGAGCAAGACTCCACATATTATACAACAGAAGAAGTTGGAGACAAAATGCATATTTCAGGTTAGTATCTGAGTGATTTATTTTTTGTAATACTAAAAAGAATATCAGAGGAATCCAATATACCTTCCATCTGCCAAACAAGAATTTTTATTGCATTTCTACAGCTAAAGAAAGGAAATAATGTCTAGTCTGCTATGAAGGAGAGGAAGATGCATGCTTTATTATGTCTCTTAAATGTGGGGAACTTTAATACTTTTGCTTCAGGTGAAAGAATAAGTGTTATTAACCAGTTACAGAAAATATATTCTATAATGACTAGCATTTTAATGGACAGAATGGATTTTTTTTCTCCATCAGGACAAGATTCCCAGCTTCTCAAGGCAGTCAGGCAGAATATAGCAGGAATATTCCAAGTAAGAAATGTGTATATAGCTATTACAAATTTAAAATAAGAGTGACAGAGTAGTGTGGATTTTAATCTATGGCGCGTTACAGACCGTCCTTAAAGGACGGTCTGGCGGCGGTGCTGTTTGTGCCGCCGACAAGACACAGCAGATATACCATGCAGCTTGGTGGCGGCAAGAAAAAGAAGCCACAAAAAGCAGCTTATTTTTGCGGCGCAAGTGATGCTGCAGTGCGCCATTTGCGCCCTCGCAACGTCACCTGGGCACCGTGACATGCGGATGCTAGGCATCCATTATGTCAAAATGGTGGCGCCCATGTAAACAGGTTGCGGGCATCTAAAAGAGGCAACCCCAGGCAACCCTAGTATGTACGGAGTTCGTACAAAATGGCCCGTCTGGAGAGGGCCAATATTACTTACTTGTAACTATATTTTAGATCCTTTAAAATATTATAACATAATTGCTTTTTTAGCATTTTCAAAAGTTATAGGTATTCTCAGTACGGCACGGAACATACCCTGCCATGTAGGTATTAATTCAGAGAAGTCTCTTGGGGAGAGGAGAGGAGGAGGAGGAGGAGGAACACAGCAGGAGCAATTTGATGTTGAAGATACAAGAACTCAATGCCAAACTTTAAAGTGCTGAGCATTCCAAGCCAGGTTCTAGACTGATGATTCTATTAATTTCTGTTTCTCCAATTTTCCAATAATAATAAAAAAACAATACAGAGAACCAAACCTTAGGTTTTTTTCCTTCTCGTATATGAAAACATTAGTAAGTTTTGGTTTATACATCATGTCTAATAACCATGGACAAACTCTAATGCCATCCTTTCAAACTATACTGTTGCACCCCTAAAGAAGTCTCTCCTTAGGGTCTGGAGATCCTCAGCAACAGGTCCTTATGGAATACAAATTCCATGGCTCTTAAGTGGCAATCACCTCATATCTACTACATGATAACATTGATGAATCACATTTCACCCTCAGAAAGGGCTTTGCACCATATAGTTGGAGATTCCCTTGTCCTCCAGACATCAACTGGATGCCTACTCCATCCTATGTTGCTACATGGGAGAGATTTTGGGGTGGCAAGTCTAATTGGAGAATCTGGAGTAGGGAATTCCTTACTCCATTTTTTTCTGTATTGGTTTTAGTCAAAATTTTAAGGGAACTCTCTCAAGTGCTCAATATTACTTCCAAAATCATTTCAGCACCCTTGTAGGACCTTCATCACTGGCATGGGTTACATCAGTTGGCACTGGATGTCAATATTTATGTTTTATTGTCAAGCACTTTCTTTCTTTAATGCTATCACTACTCTGTTACATCATCATTACATTGTTGTGATTGTTGTTGTCGATAAACATTATTATCATGTCTTGCTAGCAATAATTCTTGTTGTTCCATAGGCTTTAAAAAAATCATTCAGTGGGCAGCTCAGTAACACGCTCAACAGGATATGCAGATATTTGATTCAGGTTACCTGATGTGTAAATTTGCAATATTCCTTCCCAAAACTTCAATATCAGAGGGCAAATTCACTATACATTGTGAAATCTTTTTTCTCCGTTTTATAGTCTTACACATAAAGGGAGAATAAAAGACTCTCATATGTTTTATGGATTTTCTGAAATCCACAAGACATTCTAAAATCAAATAATGAAATGGGCATATAGAGTCAAAACTAAATTAAATGATCTTGCTGGTTTAATCCTCTGTCTGTCTGGTATGAAATATTTTTAAAATATTTGTCAAAACATTTCAATATAATTTGATTAATAATTGGCTGATGTAGAAGCCTCCTAGGGACTCCTTTCCTCCTAATCGTTCTTGCTTTTTACTGATTTGCCCATGTTGAAGGAATCTTCTTTGGAGGATGATCTAGCCAAATACCTCAGATAAGCAGCCTGTTTCCAAGGTCCACAAGCCTTCATTATATCATAACCTCCAGACATAATGAGGGCAAAGGCTATAATACCAGTCCTTAAGTAAAAGGTGTAACACGCTGGAATATACACTCTGGGGTTTTTAAAGTTACACAATTAAACTGCTATGATTCTGTTTTAGTAGCCATGTCTGCACATTCAAGGAGATGCTGGGGTTTGTAGTTTGGGGAGCTACCAGAGGTCCTTAGCTGAGAATTCTAAACATCTTTCACTAAACATCAAATCCCAGGATTCCATAGGATAAAACTATGGCAACTATGGTGCCATGGTTCCCTCTTATAGTGCCATAGCACTATAATTGTATAGTGTAGCACAATAGGCATTTTGTAATATGAGGTTTGAGACTTTGGGGCATGTGTGAAGCTGATAGGAAAGTCATCAATATTTTATACATTTTATGGCAAAGAGTAACCTCTTTGCATGAATAATCAGAAGGTGTCTGGGTATGTATGTGAGGGAGTCTGTCTATGTGACAAGGAATAATGAATTCATGTGTTGGAGGATTGTTCAATGATGTAGGCTGCACCTGCACTTCAGAAATAATGTATTATGACAATTTAATTGTCACTGCTCAATTCTGTGGAATTCTGAGATTTGTAGTTTGTTGTGGCTCCATTGCTCTCTGAAAGAGAAAGTGACATATCTCACTACAAATCCATAACACTGAGCCATGGCATTTTAAGTGATGTCAGACTGCATTAGTTCTGCAGTACAGATGCAACTAGAGGTAACCATTTTTCAAGGAAGAAACAGAAATTGAGGACTGACCAAGTATATAAAGTCCAGCCTAGAGGATTTTCTCAAAAAGACCAGGTTACAAAACAGTCATTTCCAGCATTCTTCAGCTAAACAGCAGCTTGCAACTTGTTGAAACTCCACAATTTATAATCTGTTGCCCAGCAAAGATGCTGGGGAAGAATAAAAGAGGCAACTTGGATGAATTGGAATTTTGAGAAGATATTGTCACTGGAAGCATGCCTTAGGATGGTGAGCATTGCTCCCATCCTTCCTTAGAGCAGTCCCCTTAAGTTTGAGTGTGGTAAGTATGGTCTTTGTATGACAGCAAGGGTGTTTATTTGTGCGTTGTACTTTGCTGGGATACTTGCTAAAGCAAACCATACCATTCTGGATTTCCCCTCCCACTTCTCTCCTCTTGGCTCTGGTGGGCACCATTATTTCCCACAACTTCAATCCCTGCTTCAACACAGACTTTTAAATTTCCATTGAGCTTTTCATCTCTTATTTCACTCTTCTCTGACAAATAACCTGCTGCATTTCCCCATCCTTATCTGATATTTCTCTCTCTTATTCTGAACCTCCATATACATACTCTTTTCACTTGCTCAGCTGTATCTGGCTGAACCCAGACCTTTAGAAATGCTTTTAGTTAGAAATGTTTTCCCTCGTTGTCCCAATGTTATATAATGAAATGAATTTGTTGCATTTTATTAGTGGTATTAATCTCTTTGAGTGGCTCAGTTGCATACCATTTGGAGACATGGACAAAAATCCCACAGCTTTGAATGGCGTCAGAAATAACGTCTTGAGAAGTGCATCTGACTCTGGTGCTCTTTGCTTCACAATTTTTCATCGGGTAACTGCCCAGCTCCTGATACATAGAGACATGCATATCACCTCTAGGGAAAGCCACCCAGATTGTGGCAATGAATTCCTCAGTTTTTGAGCCCTTGGATGAGACTTTAGGATTATTCCCATAGGTGGAAAGAGCACCACTTACTTATTTGAACTTCAAAGGTGGGAGTCTTTTCACAACTAGACTTTCCCTTAGGTCTCAGCTGTGTTTGGGGTAGAGACTTGAAGGTTCAGGCTTAGCCTTCAGTACTAGGAATTATTCATTCATATTTACATTCCTGGGTTACCTCCCTCTGAAATCTTTGGTGTATCTTTAAGACTTGCTTGTGGAATGTTTCCTTGCCATTTCTGGGTTGTAGCTTCTCTGTCTTTGCATTGTCTGGAACAGGACTGTTACACAAATAGACATACATATATTCTGGAATGTCACAGAATGTTGGAATGTATGATTTTCAACAAACTGTTTAAAAATTTAGTCTCATTGAATTTAATGAAGCCCAATCATATGTATATTCATCTGGAAGCAAATGCCATTGAATACAGTGACTTCACTCCTAAATTCTTGTGAACAGAAATCTGTAGGCTGTTCTTGCTGGCAGAAAAGAGCAAGGTAACATCTTCCAATTCACTCTTCCATCTGAATCCTCCTGTGATCCCTCCAAATTTTCTCTGGAAGGTATAAGGAACTCAAGAATAGTGTGGGAGATGGTGCAAGAGAAATGGAGGAATTGGAAGAAATGGTTTTCTGCCAATAGAAATGTCTGCTAGGTTGGAGTCTCTTTACAGAAGGACAATACATTACAGAAAGCATCTGAAATTCTTGATTCCTACATGCAGAAATGAAAGAAGTGAAGATTTATTTTTCTACATACCAACAATTTATCAAATAGAATGGTAGCTAGCCATTGCCTGTGCTATCTGACAATAAAGAAACAAATAAGTCAGGAGGAGCGTACAGGTATTTGTTGAAACCTGGTGCCACTTGATCATATTTAGCTTTCATGGTTGGATTTTCATATTATTGAGTTTATTTATATTTTTGATTATTTTTTGCATTTCAAAAATGTGTGCCTTCAGGTCATTTCTGACTTATGTCAACCCTAAGGAAATACTGTGCATTAATTAGTTTTGCTTTCTCTCACATCTGATTAACCTCAGGTTGTTTCCATTATATCTATGCAGAAATCAGCACATTTTGGACACTTTTTATCAGAAACAAATGGAATAAAAATCTGGACCACTTGCAATGGCTAGTTTGAATAAATGCAGCTATTCTCACTCTGGAGAGGATCATATTTATACCTACATCAGCCATGTTGCTGTTAAAGTCTATCAAGAAAAAGATGGGAAGCTTAAATCAGTTTTATAAAAGGGATTGAATACACAGGAATGAAAAGCTAAGTACTCAAAGTCCTTTGTGAGAGTAAGTGAATTTGCCAATGTTGGTTTCTGCTATGTTCAATCTCAGTCCCCCCCCCCCCCCCATGAATTTTTCAACAAATAACTCTCTCTCTCTCCCTTTTTTTTTTTGTGTGTGTGGGGGGGGGAGATATTCATATAAAAATGAAGTAAATCAAATTCTTATTCATTCCTACTTACAGTTTTGAGTTCAGTTCTCAACATTTTAAAATGTCTCTAGGAACTTTACTGCACCAAGCCCCATTCATGCCACAAGTGTGGTGGTTAAATATACCAGTAATATATTGGTTTCAGAGCAGCTATTACAGCACATCTTTGCAATAGCGTGCAAAGATTGCGCTCTCTTCTAGACTCCCTCTTAACCCCATCTGCCTGTGCTATGCCTTACTCAGCACACTTTTCACGTGTTCTTAGTTGTTGTTTTTTATTTTTGCTTTTTCATACAGTTCCAGAATTCTGCTACTGTGATTTTAAGTTGTTTTTTTAAAAAAATAACAACAAATAAAGGTAATAAGCCCACTTGGGAATGGCAAGAGGGAGAGCAGGAAACACTGATATCACATGATAGCCAATATCGCAACTGCCCTGGCGTTTTGCACTTGGGGACCAGTGACTTTTTGCACTTGGGGACCAGCACAATTGTAAAGCCATTGATGAATTTCCCCTGTCAATGAACAGGGATGTTCTAACCATGTGTTCAGGACACAATAGCTACAGATTGAAAGCATCATTATGCCATAAGTATCACCAATGTTACTTTTGCTCAGCTCAAATTGTGGTTTAAAAGCTGGGTGTTGTGGCACCAGAGCTCTCTGACAGAGAAGGCTAAGTGTCTCACAAAACTACAGTTCCCAGAATTCTCTTGCATTGAGCCAGAGCTGTTAAAGTAGTCTCAAACTGGATTATTTCTGCCGTGTGTTTTGGAGCAAAGTTTTAGATAACAATCCAAGATACACAATTAAAAAAAAAAGGCCAAATGATTTGATTTTCATCTACACATTGCTAAAGAGACTTTACACATTTACAGTGAGCCTAGATGTTCTTACTTATCAAACAGTTGTTGAGTAAATGAGATCAAGAGAGCCAGAAGGCACAAAATGGGAAGAATAGTTAACTATTTCCAATTAATCTACTCTGTGCTAAATGTCAAGAAGTGAAGAATACCCACTAGCCAACATTTGGTAAACTTTCTCCATACATCAAGGCTACTGTGTGTTTCGAATGTCCCTCATTAGGAATGTGAAAATAAGTCAGATTGGTTTTGTTGCTTTCCATCAGGGTTCTCAGCTCAGCTCAGCTCACTTTTGGCTTGTAAAACCTTTATTTTCCACCCCCCATGGAAATTCATACTTAATATTAATACATTTTTTCTCCTAGTGTAAATATTTCTTATATATTTCCCCATTTGTACACACTTTTCAGATATAAACCTTTTAGCTTTATACATATAGTTACATACAGTTCTGAAAATGAAAAATAAAACAAAACAATGCTTATGGTTTCCACCCACTGACAGGAAACAAATATATATATTTGCCTTTCCATTAATCATCTCATAAAGCACAAATTAAAAAACATTTACTTACTTACTTACTTATTTGATTTATGCCTGCCTCTCTCCTGGTATGGGGACCAAGGCAGCTTACAATAATTCAAAATAGATTTTAGCTAAAATATTATATTGCAAAAAATATTTTAAATAAAAATACAATTAAAGAACATTAGTATTAAAAACAGTTAAAACAAATTAAAATGTATTTAAAAGAGGATTAAGAACTTAAAAACAAAACACCTCCTTCAACTGTTCCACCATATGATAAAAATCATTCAATCTTTTCTAAATACAGCCGGCCCTTCTTATACACTGATTTTTTATACACGGATTTAAATATACACGGTTTGAAAATGTTCCAAAAAACTATAAATTTACCTTGATTTTCCATTTTTTATAAGGGACACCATTTTGCTATTTCATTATATGTAATGGGACTTGAGCATACACGGATTTTGTTATACACGGGGGATCTTGGAACCAAACCCCAGCGTATAACAAGGGTCCACTGTAAATAAGTCTTATCCTACCAGGGTAACAAAGCAGGGTCCCACAGTTCGACCACTGTCTTCACTGTCTTCACCAAATGTGTCTGTGGTGGTGATGGGTCCAAACAAAAAGCATTCCCTTGAATAATAATAATAATAATAATAATAATAATAATAATAATAATATCTTGAAGATCTTAAAACTATGATATTTTGGACAGTCTGGACCCAAGCGATACACGGCATTGAACATCATGTCCAGAACTTTTAATTTGGTCCAGAAACAGACCAGGAGCCAGTGAAGCTGATTCTACATGAGAGTTATAGGATCACTGTAATCAGCCCCAGTCAGCAGCCTAGCCACCATATTTTGGACCTGGTGATGTTTCCAAATATTTTGCAAACACAGCTCCACATAGAATATGTTACAGTAACCAAAAACAGGATGTAATCAAGGCATGCATCACCCCAAATAGATCAGACTCAATGAATGGTATAGAGGGTATTCATGCAAACACACTCCATACCACAACCAAAATTTGGGTACTCAGGCTCAGATCTGAGTCCAGGAATATGCCCAAGCTTTGAACCTGAGATCCAGCTCAGACTGAATACCTGTTTCTGATGTACCTTTAAACTAACAACTCTAGAATGGTGCTCCTTGGTCCCGTCCCAGAGAGGTGGTCCGGAAGGTTACAATCGTCAATAATCAATTGAAAGCTATTTAAAAAGTCCAGCAGAACCGAAAGGGACACAGACCTACCTGTTTCCCATTGTAGGTCATCCACCAGGGCAACCACAGTTGTCTCTGCGCTATAGCCAAACCTGAAGCCAGACTGAAATTGATTTAGACAATCCATTTCATCGAGGAAACCCTGAAGTATGGAGGCTATAGCACCTTATCCAAGAAAATAATATTGGAGAATGGCTGATAATTGTTCACTGTGGTGGGATTCAGGGAGAGTTTTTTTTTTCCAGTAATGGCCTCACCACAGCCCTTTTTTGACAGGATGGAAACCTGCCTCACTGCAGTGAAACATCTATTTCTCATCTTAACTACTTGGCCAGTCCCCTTGTAGTTGCTTTTAAGAACAGAAAAAGGAATGAATCCAGAACACATGCAGTGGCTTTCATCTCCTTGAGGATTCTGTTCACATCCTTAGGAAGCATAGATTGAAATATATCCAGTAACATAGAACAAGCAGGAGCCAAGTTTATATCCACTTGGCTTGTGGCAGATACAGCATCCAAGTCAAAGCAGATCTGAGCAATCTTATCTGCTATCGAGCCATTTTGAATTCCATTTTGGAAGAAAGGTGAGATATAAATCCAATAAATAAATAAATGTATGTATGTATGTATGTATGTATGTCAGACAAATCCTTTACAGTATCTGCCAGTGGTCCACATGTTACTTTTGTGGGGCAGAGATTCAAAGGCTTTGACTACTTGAGACAGCCCAACTGAGCAACATTGTGCAGATGCCATGTGGCAAAGAAGAACGATTTCTATGTTGCCACCCCTGCCACTGCATAGCTTTTTCCAGTGAGCTCTAGCCCTTATTCAGTTGGACTCACTCCAAGTCTTCTGCCATTATCCCTCTAGTTTTTGAGTTTCTGTCCCAATTGTTGCATTAGCACCAGCCTGCTAGTAAACCAGGAGTCTCATTTGACTCCACTTTACATGCAGAGACACTCAGAGGCAATTGTGACCACTGTCCTGGCTGTCTGCCAGAAGTCAGCCAGAGTTTTAACAGGATTATCTACCCTGACAATAGGAAATTCCCCAGCAGTCATCTGAAATCCATCTAGATCCATAAGCTTCCTGAGGCAGACCATCATATGAGCCCCCCATCCCTGCAGAAGCTCAAAGTCTCCATGAGTCTAAACTTCTCCCTGTAGTGATCTGTCCATAACAATGGAATTATAGAGGGTTCTTTCACACTCAGATCACCATCATTCCACCTGGCACAATAAACTAAGCCTAAAGTGTGGCCAGAAATATAGGTGGCCCCAGACATTACCTGGGACGGGCCTATTGTTGCCATGGCAAAAACAAAGCCTTGAGGTGTTCCTAACAGAGCTATTTCTGCATGGATGTTGAATTACCCCAGCACAACAAGCCAAGGGAACTCCAATACCATTGCCAGGACCAATTCAGCAAAGGAGACTACCGAGTACCAGGGTAGGTGTTATACTAACTGAATCCCTATTCTGTCCTGGCACGCCAATTTATGTCCATACAATAAAATCCAGTAGACTGTGGGACAGGACAACTAGTGAGAGAGATTGAATCCTGATAGACCATTGCAACTTCATCCCTCTCCCACAGAAATCACCTATTCCTCCACAAAGAATCTAGGTAGACAAAGCTGGGACACCAGCTTCATACAGCCAGGTCTCTGTAATGCAAACCAGATCAGCATGCTCATCCAAGAATGGATCCTGGATCAAGAGTGTTTTCCTATTAATATTTTCAGCCTATGGGTTGAAAAATGTGTGTTTATTGTTCATTGTTACCCATCTCTACCTAAGCAATAAGATTAATTTCGGTGACTGAAAAAGTTGTATGGATACTCCTCTTTAGCCAGCTCTCCCCTATCATGCTGAAGACTATAATAAACTCAAAAATGTCTGACCTTTAAAGCGCTGGATGAAGTTAAAGAGAATTCTAGCCAAATGATGACTCAAAAGGTCAGGCCCCCAATTATACAGTTTAATACAATGAAACCAAGATGAGCCATGTGTAGAACAAATATGTTGTATATGGGGAAAGAGGAAAACCTGAGAGAATAGGAGTCAGACAGTTATGCAGGAGGACCAAATAGAAGCCAGAATGTATTCTGGTGTGGCAATTCTGTCCAGTAGATTACTCAAGTTAAAATTATTCAAGGGAAGCTATGTTGGGCATGCCAAAAGGTAAAATATTTTTCATTTGGACTATAATCACCAGGTTTTACCTATACAACACCTAAACATTTTTCCAGATGTAGTAGTACACAGACTTCTTGGGAAATTTAGTGTTTCCTGCCTGAGAAAAGGGGCTGTGGCTTCACAAAGGACAGATATACCCTGAATCCCAAAATAAGTTACTTTTCGACTGCTAATGGAGTTTGTATTTTACTGTCTGTTGCTTGAGTTTCCATAAGGTCAAGAAGAGGAGTGGCTACTGTCTGCATTGAAACAGCTGAACTACAATAGAAAAAACCTCTGATGCAAAACCTCATCTTCAATACCCATATGGTAGACAGGTACAAATGGGCTCTATTACTGCTGAGAACAGTTGAATCTACTGAATATGGCTGATGTTAATGATAATGGATTTAGGGCTGGTACAGACAACCCTAAAGGGGCAGCTTGTTGCTCCCTCTTTGATCCTCAGATTGGGGCTGTGGCAACCACATGCTGTGACCCAAAATCTGGCATTTTTCCAGCCCAAAAAAGGAACAGCAAAAAGCTGCCCTTTCCTCCATGACAGCAGTTTTTCAGCGCTCCTGCATGATGTAGCGTATAAACACCACACTGGGTGGGTGGGCAGGCAGCATGATGCCGGCTTGAGGGTGGCATCAGGACATGCGTCATCTAAATGCCACACCCCCATGCCATCCCCAAGCCGGCATATTATGCCAGTCTGTTTTGTTCCCAAGTTTCAATTCATTTTAAAAGAATTTACCAAAATTTACAAATGTGTGTGTAAGCTGCAGATGCACACACACTGAAATTTACAAAATTTGAATGAAGGAGAAAGGGAAGAAGATAGGTTTTCCATTCCTAAAGGCAGAAAACAAGGATTAGCTAAAGCATTTGTAGGCCCCAGAGACAAAATGTGGATAATACCCTCTTTTCTAACAGTGATAAAATAATATAACAATCAAATGCTGTCCCTGAGAGTTTCTGCTACACACACACACACACACACACACACGGAGGGAGAAAGGGGGGATACACAATTTACCCTAAATGTCTATGGTGCACTGCACAGCTCCATCTACATAGAAAATGTTTTCACATGTAGCAGTTTTAGAGTGACCATCTTCAGATCTTGAAAGAGTTACAGTTGTAGCTACTTACATCCAAACCCCCAACCAGCATGGCCATAGTGAATTTCTGAGATTGAAGGCTCAAAAAACTCAACCCCAGCAGATATCAAGGGCCCACTGTATCAAACTCTGGAATTTCCTATTATAAAATTCTGGTGCATTCCCCTGAATTATATTGGCAGATTCTCTGCCAGAGAATTCAAACTCCAAACCCAAGAATTCCATGTGACAGGTTCATGGCAGATAAAGTCATATCAAAGTGCCATAACTGTTACATTTAGATGTACTCTAGATGCAGTGGGAACTACATCATCACTCAATTAATAATCACCACTCAATTTCTTTGGGTGACTTTGGATCACTCACTTTCACTCTGCCTAACCTACCTTCCAAAGTTATTTTGAGGACAAAAATGAGACAGAAAAGATTATGTATGTTTCACTGAGCAACCTGGTAGAAACATAATAATATTTTAAAAATCTATTCATTCCCTGATGTTCAGTAATGCAAAGGGCTACCAGCAGGGCTGTCTTCATAGGGTTTTATAAAAAGAAGGATAAAGCAATAAATGTAATAAATGAACTGGGTTTTTGTTAGAGGGGAAAGGGGAACCCAATTCTGCTAGCCACCTTGCACCACAAAATCCTATTGAGGGGAGTTAAAAAGGGTTTAATTTGCCTCCTCTTTTCAGTGCAAAATATGTTAAAAGACACAACAAATTCAAATATCTGATCTCTTTATTTTATTTTATTATTTCACAGAATTGATTTTTATTGAATGTGATCTAGAAACAAAAAAAAATCATAATAATCCAAAGGAAAAGAAGTCATCAAAAGTCTGCTGTTCATGCTGCACTTGTTCTGTAAACATGGAATGAAGCTTAGATGTATTATCTTCTAAAAAGTGAAGTATCTAGTCATAGGAATCTCTCTCTCTCTCTCTGGATTTATAGTCCTTGAGGGAAGGGAATATTTATTACTGCTACTCAGCACATAGTGAACTTCACTGTTTCCAATTAAAGGCTTCCCATTCTTTTCCTAGTTCTACAACCACATATCAGGGTCTGTCAAAGAGGCATTTTTGTTTTCAACAGTTCATGTAAAAATGCCAGTGTTAAGAGCCCCCACTTTTACAAAAGCACTGGATCGCTTTGCAAGCTTGAATTAATCTAACATGTATCTATGCAATTAGCAAATCAAAGTAGGGGTCCTCTATCAAGGGCCTCTGCCCAAATTCACCCTCAAAGTACTGCTATTTGCCTTACCAAACAGCTGATCACCAAGTCCTGAAGGAAAAACAAACAAAACAAGCTTCATTTATATACCACTTCATACTGCCTAAGCAGTGTCTAAGTGGTTTACAACTGTAAGCTAAAGAGAAAAGAGAAAAATTATGAGCAGTGTTGATTTGTCACTGGGTAAATCCAGCAGCAAATCCTGCTTGAATCTCTTAGGCCAAAAGTGGGCATCGTTCATGGATGCAGGAGCCTTTCTCTTGGAATTACTGTACTAAAGGTTGTAGTGACTCAAATTGGAATAGACTAGAAGTTTGCTTCTATTCTCAGACTTTTTTTTAAACAAAAATAAAATAAGGCATGTGGGGCAGGATCCCTTGCATTAAAAAATAATTGTGTTTTTTTAGCTGTCAGGAGCATAATTCTCCTTTTTCCCCCCAGATCAAAACATGGGAAATAACATCGGAATGCTCCAGAGACCACAAAACAAAGATTAATCTCTGGCTAATGTTCTACATGTTGCTCACTCTTGTGATAATCTTTTGTAAGTCCTGTTGTACACAAGTCAATGAACTGTAGCATGTGAACCATACTGAACAAGAGGAGGGACTGCACTGAACAAGGAACAAATATAAAATGATTTTGTATGTCTAATCTTTCCAGATCTATACACCCAGCATGGCGAAACATTGTTCCACATTGTTACAGTTCCCATTGGCTCCAGTCCTCATTTCCAAAGGTAAAGGATTATAGTTCACAACATTCAAATGTGAAAGAAAGCAGGGCTAACAGATATAGCTTGTAAGTCCCACAGAACACAAACTGACTTTATTCTAAGCAGACATGCAAAGGGAATGGAGTCTCCATTTAGTATCCTAGTGTCTGAACATTAGAGATGAATATGATCCAAATCAAATTTGGAGGAGAGTTTGGGAGCTTCATATGATTCACCTGAGTTATATGGAGTTATGTGTTTGACACTGGTTTATGCTCCTAAACCAAATGAACTTCACAGACACCCCTAGAAATTCCCTTTCAAAAAATGTTTTAAGCATGATATTTCACTTCAACCTAACATTTACGTTCCTCTCCCATCTCCCACACAGTCCCCTCCTTCTTAACTGACATTTCTTTAGTTCCATTTTCATGGATTTACCTTTATCACTCTGGACATTTCTCTTCCATTAGCAACTTTAGTTTGAAGAGGCTTACAACTCATCCTGAATGTTAGAAGGGAATCATATTTCTACAGCCATTTTTAAAAGCTTCCTTGATTCCCTAGAGCCATCATAGAGGTAAAACATTTAGAGTATAGATAATGTTCATGATGTTGGAGTATTTGAAGCAATTAACAGCTTCTGTGGGTGATTAAACACCCCAGTTGAAATTGGTAGATGTGTGGGTTTCCTAGCTCTATCTTGTCAGCATAAATTAAGACTATAAACATCCCATCTATCTACTGCCTATCTGATCCACTAAGTATACAATGTGAATTAAGAAGTGAAATCCTTTTAACTTTGAGTTCAGGGACACTTAGTTTGATCAGTGCTGACTAAATGTATTCTGACTCCTAGGTCCACAATAGATTCTCAGAATAGCTTTATGAACAGGGAAGAACATGGCTAATCTGAAGATGTGTGTGGAATTACAACTTTAGCCCAAAGTTAATATGACACTCTTATTCTCATATCCTTTCCTATTGAGATGCCTCTTTTCTTTCACTTTTGTTTTTTAAAAAATGATTGATGCTACATTCCACTTTTTCCATGGGTTTCTCAGAGTGGGGTTTCTGAGTCAATTTCCCATCCAAGTTACAGCCAGGAAGATGTCTACTTAGCTCATTTAACAAAATAATAATATAATGTGTCTTCATTCTCTTCTATTTACCATTACCACACTTTCCACTGTAAGACTAATGATCCTGTCTTAAAGAGTGGGTGTACCAGAGAATACATGGCTAGACTGGTTATATCAATAGCCATGTCAGAACAAGAACCTAAAGCAAGGTTGAACAACACTTTATACTTGAAGGCAGTTATAATTGCTGAGGATCAGTTTCTTTTTTTCCTTTTAAGACTATTTTAGAAAGTTTCAGTTTTCTAATTGTAAAAAAAAATCCGATTGCGAGAAGAAAATAGGGCATTTCATTTGTAGAAAACAAACGACTGGCATCTTGCTGGTGACATAAGCAGTGTTACTGTATGTTTCTTTTTTCAGATCTAATAGAAGGAGACATCTCCTACTCCACAAATCCCCCACCTTGATGTGCAAGAACAGCTAAGGGGGCTGGATCTGCAGTTCCAACTGTGGGGTATCTCCAGGATTGTTCTGGCTGCTCCTGAACACAAAAGGAGAAAGGAGCAGCCTTATGCTAAGAGTATAAGTCCTAATTTCATTGGCGTTTCCCAATGCCACAGCACTCTCTTCCTGCCTTTGGTTTGTGTCAGGTCACAAGATATTAATTTTCTCTTTACTCTTCCCCCCCTCCCCGAAATGCAGCTACTGATTCGTGCAATTTTCCTAATATGTACATGTATTTATATATTTTGCCTAGCTATGGCTTTCTCCCATTGACCTATAGTAGAGAGTATTTTTCCCAACTGTATGCATTGTTTGCTGTTCACATGTTTAAAAGTGTGCATTGTTTTATGAACACAATATGTTTCCAAATTGTTCAAAAACCTTGCAGATGTGCAGATTTTTTAAGAGAGTTATGTTGTCTTGGGAGATGGATACTTTGATCAATACTGTCAAATCTGACAAAAATATGCTTCCATCACAATATGAAGGTGCTTTTCATGACCAAAATACTTCTGAACCCAAGTTGAAATGCAATGGTTTCATACTTTCTGATGATAGTGATGATTGAAATCTAGTATGATACATGGTGTAAGGTGTTTTTAACCAGCATTTTAAGTTAACCAATATAATTCTCATCCCTGGAAAAATAGATGGATTGGCAATACTATTATCTTTTATAAATAATAATAAAAATAATATTTTTTTATTTTTATCCCGCCCTTCCCATGATCAGGGCGGCTTTCAACAATGGAAAAACGCATACAAAATATAAGTACAAAATTCAGATGTTAGGCAAAATTGTATAGGAAAATAAATCTGGATTCTCATCCATACTTTTAAAACTCAAATTGCTGTAGAAATTGGATGGGATAGATTTGTGAATAAATGTGTAACTGTAAATTGACACAAAAAACTGATTAGTCCCATGTGAAGTCGAAGGTTTTCAAGGCCAGCAATCGGCATCTATAGTTTTTTGTGGGTTTTTCCGGCTATCTCTGAAGATGCCAGCCACAGATGCTGGCAAAACATCAGGAAGA
Source organism: Sceloporus undulatus (assembly GCF_019175285.1). Lineage (NCBI taxonomy): Eukaryota > Metazoa > Chordata > Lepidosauria > Squamata > Phrynosomatidae > Sceloporus > Sceloporus undulatus. Next base: position 203,668,683 of record NC_056523.1, read on the forward strand.
AAATCTTCTAGAACATGGCCACATAGCATGAAAGACCCACAAAAAACTATGCTTAGTCCCAACATATGGGAATTGAAGTCATACAACCAATTGTTTTCCTTTCTGGGTGAGGAGGATCTGGAAGTGCATGTAGAGAACCTACCCATCTAGACAGCCGTTACTTCAGATCTTCTGTGTCCAAAGCTTGAGACTGGACATGGAGGTGAGGAAAAGGGAAAGGAATAGGATGGAGGGAATATGGCCAGTGAGCAAGGCCTCATTCCAACTTCATGTGAGATTAAAGTTGAATATCTAGGCAGGCATTGCAGTTAATCAATCTGTGTTTGCTCAGTAGTCTGTATAGTCTCCAGACAGTAGTTCTGGAGAAGTGGATAAGCATGAACTGTAAGGATGCTCCTCATGTGCCAATCCAGGTGTAGACTACTAGCACAGAAACCTTGTCTCCATCTCTTTCAATATGATGCTACATCATCAGGACTTGGTTTAATATGATATAGTTTTGGACATACTGTACACATACACACTCACAACTTTTTTCAATCAAAAGCTTTCCTTAAAGAAAGTGACAGTAGTCCAGTCCTACTTTTGATACAGTTTTAATTTTGAATTTTAATTTTTTGAGAATAAAAGTATTATTTTTATTTAGAATAAAAGCTGATTAAGAAGAGATCATCAGAAAGCATGAAAGTTATGTAAACCACCATTGTGTCACTGCAAGGGAAATCTTGAGAACAGACTTCTCAAAGGTTTCACCCTGCTGATTAATACTGCAGCCCGTGCCCCCCTGAAAAAAACTTGCCAAAAAGGATGAAGAGAAGAGATGAGGAGGAGGAGGAAGAAAAGGAGGAGGAGCAGGAAGAAAAGGAAGACGAGCGGTGGCAATGCGATGGAGGGGGGAAGAGGAAGAGGAGGAAGGCGAAGAAGGCGAGATAGGAGGAGGAGGAGGAGGAGGAGGAGGAGGAGGAGGAGCAGTAAAGGTGATGGGGAAGAAGTGGAAGAGGAGGAGAAAGTATTGCTTGTACTAACATAGCCCTTGGATTACTTTTCCCTATATCCATCTAGCTGAAACCTGATCCACTCAGGTAAAAATATCCTAAAGTGAAAGCTATATGCCTCAGTATCTGCAGGGGATCCATTCCAGACCCCCCTCCCATGGATACCAAAATCCATGAATGCTCAAGTCACATAGTGGCCGCACCACCATTGAGGACAATGGCACTTTGCCCCCTCCCAGATGCCAGCCTCGCAGTTCTCACTGCTGCAGGCAGCAGGGGATACCTCTTCTTCTTTCTCTTCCTCACTTCCTCCCCCTATTCTCCTCTCCTCTTCCTCCCCCATCGAAAGTAGAAAGACAGGAAGGTTGCATGCTAGAGGTCATGGGTATGAATGTGCAAGAACAGAGGAGAACAGTGGAGGACAGGGAGTCTTGGAGATGACTAATCCATGGGGTTTCCATGGGTCAAAATTAACTTGAGGGCAATTAAAAACAATAGCAAAAATAAAATGGTGTCCTTTATAGAAAATGGCAAAATAAAGATTTGCTTTTTTGAAAAAAACAAATGGGGGGCTGTGGATGATTGAATTAGTGGGTGCAGAATTAGTGGGTGGAGGGCTAAGTGTAAAGCTAGTTTATCTGGTGGCTTGCTTAATAAATACTAGATGTGTCCACCAGATCTACAGGACATGTCTGGCTTCATCCTAAATTGACCACTAGTCTAGCCCAGTACAGTATACTATGAGAATCTAAGGTTTTAGGCAGATATTTTTCATGAGATCCTTTTAAACCAGGAATGAGAGTTGTACAGGTATCCAGATATTGTTCAACTAACAATCCTAACCAGCATAGCCAATGATGAGGAATGCTGAGAACTGCAATTCAACAATATCTGAAGAGCCTAGTTTTAAATGAGGCTGCCAAGATATTGAACTTGGGACTTTCACATGAAAACCCACTAAGTGAAATAAATCAGCAAACCATAAAATACAGAGCAAAACTAAACGCAAATTAAATTATTAGATATAAGAGAAATGTATTTATATTTACTTCATATGACATCCAGTCATTTAATTTGTTTCTGAGTTGTTGTTTTTTTAAAGGTCTACACTTTTTACCAGCTCGATTACATTCAGCTCTCAGCTTAGATAATGCATCCATAATTACCATAACTCTCTGAACATGGATGTCAGTTCCATTTTAATTCTTCTGCAGCCACTTAATACAATATTGGGTTTCCTGTAGAATATCATCTTTCGGTCCTTTTAGACAAAAACCCTTATAAAAAAGGCATTATGTTCAGGAAAAGGAGGGCATCTGAATAATTTATAAGCTACATATAGGCCCATAAAATATTAAAGGGACAATAGTGTACTATGGGGAGTTGTGCAAAGCTGCTGCCTTGACATTGGTCTTGTACCGCACTTATGCTTTATGCAGTTTGGGATAAACAGCAATAGAGTAAGACGATGCTTGATGATGGTGCAGTACTCTTTGCTGTGAAAAATCAGAAAGAAATGTTTGTAAACATGGGTGAATAATTACTTTGTAATAATAGAGAACAACACTTTATTAAATGCATAGATCATCCTAATCTGAGAGGACATTAGCTTTTGAAAGATAAATTCACAACTTTGTCTAGTTAAATCCAAATGCTTAACACAGAATAAAGACCCACATAATGGCTGCCGCACATAAGGTCAACATTCTCTAAGCATGCTTTTAATCTTTCTCACTCTTTCTCAAAGGTACAGCAACAGTCATTTAAAGGAAGAAAGTGCAACTTTTTCATTTCTAAGTGCTACCTTCGATGTTGGTAGATACTAGGCAGGAGCCATATAGAAATATATATACATACATGGCCACAACAAACATTCCCCAAACCCACACGCATGCACATTTCTGTATATTATCATTTCATATTAGTAGCTGATAAACAAGTGAAGGAACAGCACTACTCTCTTGGGTTGCAGGAAAGAGAAGGAAGAGTCCTGCTGGCTGGGAGTGGGATGACAGACTCATAATGTTCAGCATTTCTAAGCACTATTTTGTCAAATGTGTTTAAATATTTTCCTTTATGGGGAAAATATATCTATTGGCAGAACTTAAAAAGGCTGATTAACTTGCTTTAAATAAAATAATGTCCATCACAAAGATTACAGTGAATTTTTATAAGGTCTGCTGGGTTTTATCTGCCTGGTGCACAACACCTCTTAAAACAAATTGAGGAGTAACACGTATTGTTCTTCCATCTTTTATAAAACATTGGTTTTGCAGAAAGGGTAATGCTAATCATTCTACTTCATTTTTTTAATTTTTATTTCTTACACACACACACACACACACACACACACACACACTGACCTTTCCAGCTTTCCAAGTCCTGGCAATTTCAATCCTGGCCAATGCCAACAAAAATGCAATAATATCTTTATTGTTTTCACGTCTTGTTTTCTTCTGCTTCATTTTTAAGTAAGTTACAAAGGTTGTTGGACTTAGGTCAAATCAACACTATAGAAATAGTGCAGTTGACACTGCTTTATCTGCCACAAGGCGATCCTTGGAATTTTGGGATTTGTAGTTTTGTGAGTGTCAGGATAGGTGAACTCAGTTCCCAGAAACCAAGAAAACATCTTAATGTGTTAGGAAACAAAAGAGTTTTATTTCAGGTACTGAGACAGAAGTTATCTATCCAGGGTTTTTGTCAGAACTATAAGTCCATTCCCAAAATCATAGTGTAAAAGTTCACATCATCCACACACACATACCCGCCTAGCTGTGGTCTCCAGCCTTTGATCCTGATCAAAGTAACCTTTCAAGTCCCCCCTTTCCCCCTCCCGTATTTATTATTCCTCTGGCAGGAAAGGCAGAGTCATAAAACTACAAACCTTCATCCTGTAACCATTTGCCCCATTTGTTTGTTCCTAGACCCAGAGCACCCACTTGATTAATATAAAATGCCTTTCGCTGTTTTCCATGTCCATCCTCCAGTAATTCACCAGGTTATCACAATGTTATGTTAGCCTGCCATCATATCATCATTACAGAATCATGCATGGTTCTGACAGTGAGACATTTTGCTTTCACTAACAGAGAGCTCTGACATCACAACTGCAAATTACAGGATTCCATAGGATGGAGTCATGACATTCAAAATGGTGTCAAACTGCATTATCTCTGCAGTACAGGTCAGACCTAGATTCCTAGAAGAATCTGAAGTAATGGTGCCCAGTAGATAAAAGTTAGTCATGATTTTTTCATTGGCTCTCTCTTTTCTCAGCATGTGTCTTGTGTATTCATTTGGGCATTTTTAAGTTAAAATAGTGTATTACATTTTGTGTTAGTTCATGAAAATTCCATTCTCTTTCTTTACACCTTATTTATCTAATTATTGATCCAAAATTTATCTTGGCCATTTGGTGGTTTAAATTCAACATTACTTTGGTCCAAAACACACTACAGAAAAAATCCAGTTTGAGACTACATTAACTGCCCTGACTCAGGAAATTCTGGGAACTGTAGTTTTGTGAGACATTTGTCATTCTTTGTCAAAGAGCTCTGGTGCCACAATAAACTACAGTTCCCAGGATTCTCTAGCACTGAGCCAAGACTATTAAAGTTGTTTCAAACTGAATTATTTCTGTAGTGTATTTTGGACCTTTGACATATAATGGCTTTCACGTGATGCCAAAAAAGTCTTCTTTTATATCTGCTTTTGCTGGTTTTAATTTATAGGTTAATTTCTCTGATAGGACTGTAATTGATATTCTGATCCCCCCCCCCCTTGCTCAAGGATGAACAGTCTTTTAGCAGTTAACAATGATTAGAGAATGTGTCTTGATGAAACCTTAATGCCGTTTCTCATAAAGGATGACAGAAAAATTTGGTAAAAGGCAGTGCTTTTTTTAAAATTAAAAAATACGTAATTTACATTTTTAAAAAATTAATTTGGAAAAAACACCCTGAGACCTCTCCTTTCACTGAGCCTGATTCTCTCACACCATATCTTCAGCATTTTAATTGGACACAAGCAAATGCCATAGTTTCTTTTTGCCAAAAAGCAGATGCTAGGGGACCAGCAGTGTCTCTCACACACACTTAGGATGTCACCTGGTGCAACTGAACTCCCCACACTCCCTAGTGAAGCCACTGAATCATTGGTCATTAGAAGCTACATTTGTGCTGAACTAAGATTGTGTCGAACTTTTTAAAAAAGCATTTTTAATCACATAAAGGTGTTTTTCTGTTTCTTAAAGACGACAGAGTATATGTGAAATAAATGGCCTTGGAATCTGATGGAATTTATTATTATGCCAAGAATCAGTTCAGAACAGATTACTAGTAGGGATGGGTGAATCTGTCAAGCTCATTGGGTTCCTAATTTTTTTCCAGTAAGAGACAAGTTCCATCCCATTACCACATTTGATTGTAGTCTTCTTATTGTAAGGGTGGGGAGGGGGAAAACCATCACAATAAAAATTGCCTATATAATTTTTATATTAATTTCTTATGCACATGTCTCCATTGAGTACAACTTATGTATATCCATTTTTTGCATACATTTTAAAGGTGCACATTTCCAAACCCTCTCCTTTCATGAGTATGGTACTGCAAACACAGAAGTGTTTCCAACCATAGATTGTCCTGGATTCAATCTTTTTTCCCCCTAGGATGGGATATTCAATAAAGATTCAAATTTATGCCCCCAGCCATTATCATAATTCCTAGTGAATTCTTCAACCATTTTCAACAAAGCTATGTTCTGTAAAAGAAAAGAAAAGATGGATTGACATATGTATGTATTTAAAATATTTTTACTTTATTTTTCCTCAAAAAGTATCTCAGATTAGTTTACATTCTGTGAGGACGATCTCAAATTACAGGTTTAGAATCTAAAAATGACATGAGACTAAAGAAGGAGAAGGAATGAAGAAGGAAGAGAGTAAATTAAGTTGTTCTTCAGAAGAGCTGGCCAAATATGATTCTGCTTCCCATCTCATCTCCCAGCTGGATATCCTTCTTCTAATGACTATTGAGGAAGGAATTCTCCCTCTCAGTAGGACTGGAGAAATTACAGAAGAATCTCTGAAGTATGTATGACTTTTGGCTTCAAAAACCAAATAAAAATAGTAAAGAGGTTGTTAAGGGGGGATTATTTGTGTTAACACCTTGATGGGACAACATGGCTGATAATGGATGAAGAGGCAGCCTGGAGTTCTTAGGCCTTGTTTGTTCAGCAGAAATGAAATTTGTTAGAGGAAGAAAACAAAAGGCTTTTCATATCTTCTTGCAAATAACAAGATGGTTAAATTGCATCCTAGATACATCTCTTTGTCTGGGCCTTGGAAGTCCTCCTGTGCTGTTACTCAGTATGTCCTATTTTCATTTCTCCTGCATTTCACATTCATTCTCAATGTATTTTAATGCAGTCAATAAAAGGAATGAGCTGCTCAATGTGAATACATTAAAATCACAAAATAACACAGCAATTCATAAATTCTGAGGGGGGCATACTGGTGCACAGCAGAACAACCTGGATATAGAACTGAGCAACTAACTCCACCCCCATCCCTTTTGTGGACACATTTGCAGTCAAAAGGATGAAATTCCAGCTATATTCTGTGATGAATTTGAAAGATTGGCTATCCCTCTTGGGCTTTCATTGTTATGTCCATAATCTGCATCATCCCCATGACAGAGACGTTGTTTACTGGCCTCCCTAGAACAGGGGGACAAGTTTAAATTGAACCATGGCAGTTATGCCATGGCAAGAGGAGGCTTGGGGCATGGCCAGAGGTGATTTGAGCCCTGCTTCCCCACAGCTTTCCATTCTGGATTAGGCAATTGACCCACCCTACCACCACTGATGCGGTATGAAGTTTCTTGGTTGCTTCTGGGCCAGGTAAAAATGTTTTCCCTTTTCTACAGGGTTTTTTGCCCACCCCATACTGTTCCCAGTCAGAAGTGGACAATTGGCTAGGGTAGTGTTTAAATAGGCTGTCATTGGAAATAATAGGGTGAGATTTATAGTTCAGTGAGCACCTATGTCACCGTTTTGGTGGAAGGGAGGTCTCTGAAACTATTTCTTTAGGTCTTGTGACCTGGGAGGTGTGGAAAAAAATAGCCCTTGAAGCCAGCCTGAATGATAAACCCTCTCTTTAATCCTTGCAAATTGGGAGAGGGACTTTTTGGTTGGTCTTCATAATGTGGGCCAGCTGGACTCAGGTGTGATTGTCTAGGGAAGCTGCACAGGTGGTCTGGGGAAAAGACCACTAGCTGCAGCTGATCCCATATTAGGCTACTCCCTCCTTAGTTGCAGTTCTCTTAAGAAATCAATAAATAGGTCAAGCTCATAAAATGACCCAATTTCAACCCATGTTTTAGTGTCTGTTTCATTAATGTGTCTTGTCTCATTGTTTGTGGGGTTGGTCAGCAATATTTAATTCACATAATATGCTGAAACAGTCATGACAAAGCATAATTCTCAGAGGCATTCTGTGAAACAATGGGAGCTTCACCACCTTGTTGGCATCTATTTTAAAGGCAACTCATGATAAGATATGTGCCCAGTTCAACAGCTGTTCCAAGAACAAAAGTCAAGAAATATTTAGTGTGTGTGGGGGTGGCATTTGTTCAGATTTCATCCCCCCCATCATCCAACCAATTCAGAAATCATTATTACCAATGAGAGACTCAGACTTTCACACATAACCATAATTCTTCAAATCCAAATGAAATGAAATGAATTATGCCAGATCAATTATAGCACTGTTGAAACCACTTTAAATGACATAGATCCCATCCTATGGCATCCTAGAATTGAAATATGAGAGATTTCTAGTGTCTCACCTAATTTGCCATGAAATACCCTTTCCATAGTTCATGGCCCATTTATGATGCAATTAAAAAGGAAATACATTTTTTGTTGATTTTTAAAATTATTTTTATTTGATTATTGATCACATATATTATTACAAATCTTAAATAAGCTTTCTACAAACATCTAATAACTCACTAACACAAAATGAAATTCACTGTAATGGTAATGATAATAACACCAATCCTCATGTTAATAATTGTATTAGTAACAGTATTTATAATAATAAATTAAATAGATTGAATTTAATGCATTGAATTAAATTTAATGACAGGCCAAGCTGAACATTTTCATTTATACCAGTGGAGTTCTGCAAGTAAATAGCAAGTAACCTGGTGATGCAGTGGTTAAATGTCTGTACTACAGCCACTCACTCAAAATCATAAGGTTGCGAGTTCAAGACCAGCAAAAGGGCTGACTCAGGCTTGCATCCTTCCGAGATTGCTAAAATGAGTAGCCAGATTGTTGGGGGCAAATTAGCTTACAGTTGTAAACCGCTAAGGCGATTTGAAGCAATATATAAATGAAGCTTGTTTGTTTGTTTGTCTTGTAGGGTTTATAGGATCATACATGTGGATTTCACCTGTAAAGAAGTTTTTTTTTAAAGGCCAGGCAATTGGTGTGTGTCCATGTCAGGAAAAAAAAAAGGATGCAAGTAATGGCTTCCATTTTGAAAAATACACAACAGAACAACTTTGAAGCAAGAGCTGTGAAGGGAGGCACTCCTAGTGTTAGAATCTGCTGAGGAAGGGAGTTCCCACTAGACTTCCCTCGGGCCTGAGCCCCAGGAGGATCTCAAGTTACTTGAGGACCTGAGCTGTAGGAGGATCACAACTTACTGGCTTAATACCCAGCCTTCCCTGTTTGAAAGCCCAACCCTTATCTCAAGTTCCCTGACTTAAAGTGAGGATAAACCTCAGGCTAATTGCAAAAGGTAGGGGCTCGACAGACCACCCCTTTCCTAGTTGGATCGAGGCCATGGCAACCTCACACCATGGCTCCGATCTGGCCTTTCCAGGGCTCAAAAAGGAGCCGCAAAAAGGGCTTCTTTTTGCATCCTCGAAAGTGCACCATAGCCACGACAGCATGGCTATATGGTGCTCCTTTGGCGCTGCATCATGTCTCTGGTGATGGCTCCATACCCTATGACACCACACACTGTGTGGAGTGGTGCATGGCATCAGGGCACCCGGGGGGGGGGGCGGAGTCAGGCATGCATTGTGAGGATGCTATGCCTCCATGCTGGCCTTTAAGGCTGGTCTATAGAAGGCCGTAGTCTACTTCTCCTCCCTCAGGTCCTATGGCAATTTCAGGGGTCTTCACCAAAAAGTACCTGCCAGTACTCTCCAAAATTCCTACTTTTTCTCCTCCAAATTCTTGCCAAATGCTCTTCTAGTCAAAGAACACACCTTGTGCCAATTCCCCTGTTGTCCACAAAATACAGAGCAGGGTAGGCACCATTCTGGGAAAGGGACAAAAATTCCTACCCAGTCCATTAATTGACCCAGTCAAAGCCTGCACTGCACAATACAGTGGGCCAATTATCTCCAATAAAAGAGTTTTCTGGTTCTGGCTCTGTGATCCCACTCCAAGCTTGTTGTTGTTGTTATCGCCTTGATATACTTTCTCCCATGTGTTCTTAGTTCCATCCAGATTAGTAAATGCAACTCTTCCCCACAGCTGCATAGGGCTGGGTTTTAAAAAACATTGTTGTTGTTTATAAAATGTTACAGAAACAGGAAGGAACATATGTAATGACTAGAAAAATAAGAAACTGTGAGATGTTGAATAACAGCATTATGTATGCTGAGCAAGAGGTAGCAAGTGTGATGAGATATTTGTAAGCCACAAAGAATGATATAAACTTCATAAATACATGAAACACGGGCACTGTCTTTTCATACTATTTACAAGATAGATGAGACAACAGAGAAAAAAACTTTCACTTGGTTGCTTTTCTTCATACAACCAGAAGGAAGGAAACAGAGGTTGTATAACCCTTTGAATGCAAGCTACCAAGAGTAGTTATGCAAATGATGCCTTTTATTGAATTCTGACACAGCCCTCTCTATGTTCTTAATAAATCCAGTTTTTAATTAGATCCTTGGAGTCTTAGATGTCTTTGAACTAAATGCATATGTATCAATGTATCCTTGAGGAGAAGAGAAATCTTTCTGACTTCTTTGTTATGGAAGAAATTGTCTTGTTTCCAAAAGTGTCCAACAGAAGCTGCAGCTTAAGAAATGGAGTCCCTAATACCAGGTAAGTTGAACAAAGTTTGTTTGGAAGGAGGCTGGCTATGATTAGTTGATTAGTGACAGTGATTATAGAAGTGCAAGAGCACAGTATCAATGAATGCAGTGCCATCTTCTGTGATGCAAGTTATAGTCTACCATACAATCATAGAGTTGGAAGAGACGACAAGGGCCATCCAGTCCAACCCCATTCTGCCATTCAGGAACTCTCAATCAAAGCATCCCCTGGGACAGATGGCCTTCCAACTTCTGCTTAAAGACTTCCAGGGAAGGAGTGTGTTCCACTGTCAAACAGCCCTTACTGTTCTTGTGATTATGGCATTGCTTTCTAGATGTTCGGAGACTCTCTATTTAATGATATGCTCTAGAATCTTCCCTGGTATTGATGTCAGACTAACTGGATGTTAATTGTTGGGATTCTCTCTCCCCCCCCCCCCCCCCGCTTTTTTGAAGATGGGGAAAATGTTTGCCCTCCAGTCTGTTGGGACTTCTCCTGTTCTCCAGGAATTCTCAAAGATTATTGCTAATGGCTCTGATATTACATTTGCCAATTCTTTCAATACCCTTGGATGTAGTTCATCAGATCCTGGAGACTTATATTCATCTAGATTAACCAGGTATTCGTGTACTATCTCTTTACTTCTTCTGTGCCGAATTTCCCCTATTCTGTCCCTTCCTCCTTTAGCCTCATGTTGAGCACTCTTTGCCTTATACAGACCTTGCACAGTATCTTTCCAATCTTCTGAGACTGGTGGTATGATTGCATGTTGTTGTTGTTTTTAGCTAACATAACATCATTATAAAAAAAATCGGGCACAGCACAGGTAAAGTATGATGATGATTAAACTCTTTGCAACTACCCTAGAAGGCTTTGACTGGCTGTTACTAATCATTATCTTAAATGCATACCTCTACATCTTCAAGCCAAGCAATCTTTTCCATCGCAAAGTGAATGCATGAACTGCATTTCAGTTCATCTACTCCAGTATGGTATATTCTGATTGCTAACAAGGTCTTCAGCAGAGTTCCTTACCATCACTAGCTATTCAGCCAATTAACCAGAAACAACGGAAACTGAATTTGAGTTTTCTTCAAACAAAGCATATGTTTAACCCTTCTCCTTGATCCTTCCCTGGGACTTGTATTACCAATTTTTACAGCATCATACACACACTTTCCATACTTTCTAAAACACACACACTTCTTAGGGTCAAATCAAGAGAAACAACTACTGACAGAGAAGTTCAAAATGGCTAAGCCAAAGGTTATGCTGGGGATGGACAAATCTATCTATTTTAGTTTCCTTCCGTTTCTCATTTTTAAATGTGCATGAGACTGCGCAAATATTTTGATGTTCATTTCTCCTAACATACACATGTTTATATGTATGGAGACTATCATATGTGCCTTATGTGTCTTTTGATGACTGTCAAAGACAGTTCTTACCAAATTCTCCTGTGGCCAGGTGTATGCAGCTCATACGCAGCCTGCATGTAACCCATGCTTGTCCCATGGTTTTTCAAGGACTGCATTTTCTTGTCCTTGAAAAGCCGCTGGATAAACCTGGGTTGCATTTGGGCTGCATACACCCAGCCATGGAAGAATGCAGTAAGACTTTGACAGTTGGGGAAAAGATGGGATAATATAGGTGCAATAATCTCCTGCATTTGCCTAACATGATTTTGTTTTTCATTTTGTTCTGAAAAGAACACATTTTTCTACCTCTTTTCACAAAGATGTATACTTATGCCAGATCAAAAAGTGTGAATTGGATACATTTGCATTACAATCCAAGCAGAACAATTTAGTTCTTCATTCCTACACTGTGCTACCCTGCTCTGACTTTCTGGCCTTTTATGAGGGATGAGTGCCAGAGGCAATCATTGTTAGAAGCTTCAGAAATCAGTCTGAAACCTCATGTTTCCATCTTGGTGGGAAGACGCAGCATAATTCTACAATATTTCTAAGATAGCATTTTAAAAAATATTTCCCAGCTTCCTCAAAGCTGGGAACCTTGAGAAAGCTCAAGGAGTAGTTCCCCACTGTGGCTGTTTGTCTGCTAGAAAGAGATCAAGGTTAATGCATTTTTAGTCTTTGGAGGATTGACTATTTACCCAGCCATTCCTCAATGTTTTATCTGTTCCAATAACTTTGAAAGTGGTTTATCCCCCCACCCACCCACCTCTCAAAAACACTATCTCATTGCAATGGCAAAACCGCTTAGATGGATGATTTGTTAAAGGAAGTTGCGTTTTCCACTTGAGAGCTTTGAAATGCCTTGCGTCAAAGACACTCTCTGAGTCTTTGGCATTATCTCCATGTACCTGCCAAGATGCTATTCTGTTTTCATTTTCTTTCCTTTTTAACCACTCATTGCAGCTAGGTAAATGGCTTAAAAAGGCATTTAGCATGCTTCTGGTCTTTACATTGTTCATTATTTATTTATCTCTCTGTTAGGCTATCTTGCTTGGGGTTTGAGACAGCCAGGCATGAACAGCCCATCATTATATAAGCAGAGCTCTTAAATTTTGTATGGAACATAATCTGAACTTTGTTCTTTCCTGCATTAACTTTTGCATGATATCTAACAAGCCCCAAGACACAATGCATATCATCCTGTATGGGATAGTGCAGAAGGGGAAGCATGCACCTGTGAGATTATTATCGCTCATAAAGATACGTTGCTTCAAACTTTGTTCACATCCCAAGACAGTGTTGGCTGCGATACATTTCTGACATAGAGAGGAAAATAAATGTGAGCTGTTGTTGTCATGCTTTTCACGAGGAAGCCCCCCCACACACATACACACAAATTTTGTTAGTTGGTGTGAAAATGGAGAAACTATTCAACTGAAACCCATCGCCAGCTTTATGGACAATGGAAGTGACAGGAAGGAAGGTCAACGGTGCATATTTATTTTAGCCTGTTTGTCAGTTATATAAGCTGCATTTTCCAAAGCAGAATGATACATTACTCAAACAATATGCAAAACTAAAGGGTTATTTTTATATGTACATGCATGAAGTATTTGGAGACCTCTTTAATGGAGAAAGGTAAGATACAAGTTTAATAAATAAATTAGAAATATATTACTCATTGAATATTTCTGAAAGGAAAATACATGTAGTTTTTGTCTTTCAAGTCCCTGTACACAAACATTGGCAGCGGAGAATTTATCTGTTTATCATTTTATTTGTTTTTTGAATGTTAATTGAACTATCTTATTCCATACAACCCTAATTTAAAACAGTACAAGCACATTTTAAAAAAGAACAATGAAAATAAAAGTACAACCCAGAATCACCATTAAACAATCTTTCTGCATAACAAATTAATTGCCAAATGTCTGAATAATAATAATAATAATAATAATAATAATAACAACAACAACAATAATATATTTACCTGTTTATAGGAGGAAAGCAAAGAAGGGACCAGATCTGTTTCTCATACACAGAAAATTTAAATGGAGAAGTGGCATATCCTTGAGTGTGTGTGTATGTGTGTGCACACCTAAGATTTTTCTCTGGATTGATTTTTCTCCATGCAACACTTCCCACTATTGCTTTCCTCCTCATTTTCCTACCTAACACAGTTGAGAACCTGGGGAGAAAAATGAGTAGGTATGTGGAAGCTACTGAGGACAACTAAAAGACTGGTAGGGTATAAAGCATTTTTTCTCAAACTGTGCTATTCTGGTCCATCTGCTCAGGTCCTTGGAAACATTGTCATAATATCATGATGAACTGGCTGGCCAAAGCCATCCTAGCCTCAATGGTACCACACCTTTGAACCAAACTGTACCCAAGACAAGTTGCCAGTTGTGACCAGATGTAGTTATCATGGATGAAAGTCAGAAAAAGATAACTATTGTGAACATCATAATCCCCTCTGAGAACAGGAGAACAGCCAAAAGATAGGCTAGAGAACACAAACACCAGAAATATGGCTCTCTGGCTGATATACTGAGAGTTACAAGGTCCCTGTCCATAAGTTTCTTGCTGGAGCCTGGGTGCCTGAGATCCACCAAATAAGCCAGTGCTGAAAAATGTTACAACAAACTTATGTGATCACTGTGACCCACCCATCCATCCACAGTGCAGTGTGAGCATTTCTGGTTGTGTCGTGGCTGGGTAGGATTCCCCCACCCCCTTTACCTGGTTTTTTTTGTCTACACCACACTGTATCTGTAGGGACTTTGACAACTGGCTTGGGGTGTTATTGTTAAATAGGCTTCCATCTGGCATGGTTTTTGGTATCTTTTAGTATGCTCTTTCTTTTAGAATAGATTTTAATTTATTGTATGAATTAAATTTGCTTCATATATACTTTCACCTTATTTTTATTTACAATTTCATTATTTGGATCTGATATTTGCGACTTTCTTCTTTCCATGTTGAATAGTTTAGATGTAAATAGTCTCTAACCAAAGGATTAATCTGTTCTTATCAGTTTAATATCTGATATGTCCTCTTTTTGGGACTATATATATTCAAGAATAGAACTTAGAAAAGCTATAGTAATTCAGAACCATGAGTGGAAGTATCTTCCACTTGGAATGGAAGCAGGGAAGCTATTACAGTATTACTCAGGGATACAACTCTTTTGGTCCCAAGCTGCACAACCAATTGTAAGGATTTGCTACAGTCCATACCATCTGAAACACAGTAGTTATATATGTTTTGTATATTTTGAAGCATTTTGGGTTGCTAAGATGCCATTTACAAGTAGGAATTGTTACATTATCCACATTCTCAGGGATTAATTCCTTGACACTTTCTATCATAAAGATTTTGTGTGTGTCTCCTTTTAAGTCACCTGTCAATTTATGGCAACCCCATGAATTTCACAGTTTTTTTAAAGACAAGGAGTAGTCAAAGGTGGTTTTGCTAGTTCCTTCCTCTGAAATATAGCCTACAACACCAGGTATTCATTAGTAATATACCATGCAAGCACTAACCAGGGATGATACTGCTTAGCTTCCAAGATCAGACAGGATCTGATACATTTAGAGTATGAAATGTAGGCTTCTTCATATTTAGGCCTCATAGGAAGATTACCAGTGTGAATACTATACCAAAATGTTAAGGTATTATGCAGCTATTTAGTTATTTATAATATACTATCAGTATTTTCTCTCAGGAATGTTACATATCCAATCTCTTCTATGTCTTCTGTAGTATTATACCAAATTACAGTGTGCTTTAAGTAAGCATAGTGTCTTCCTCTACTTTGTATTATTCTTAAGAAGGAGAGAAAAAATTACATATGTTTATGTTAAGATTCTGTTTAATTTGTTCCAGAGAGCATAATTTCAATACCTATTGTCAGCTCACATGATCACTTAGGATATATTCGTAACTGACATTCAATAAAATTATCTGTCATTTAATTTGAAAACACAGATGTAATTGTTGCATGACAAAGATATTTTCAAATGTCTTAGCAGATAGTTTTTCAAACCCACCCACTGAACAGCTCACCAGTTTCAAATAATGCATTGTATGCTTTTATCTGCTCTAGGGATTGTAATATTTCAAAAGAAAATTCCCTATAGAGAACACAGTTGACCTGTGCAACTATGTCAAATAGTATAACTGAGAATAAGAATGGAATGTAGGAATCCCAAGTGCAATGTTCAGAAGTTGGCAGCACACACTTTTAAAGTTCTTTCTTAACAGCAGTGAATGTTTTGTAGAATCATATAAAGTATCTGGTCTTATTTTTGACAGGCTTTTTATTCCACTGTGACAGAGCTGGATATGAATAACCAATGACTAAAATATCCACTGTAGTTTTCAGTGTCAAACAGTAATTTTGCCCACCAGAACTCAAATTGTATAGTTTAGCAGCAAAGATATTCTAAATATGTTTAAGGGAACTACTCTACTGAGCCATTCCGCATTTTTTGCAGGCCCCTTTTGCTTCCTTGAGAAGAGAGATACATGTTTGATGACATTCCTGGGAAGATGAGTGAAATTTACTAATTTGTTCTGCCTGTTGCTCTTTTTAACTGGTTATCAGGTCAGTTTTAACTTGGCTATTAATAAAGTTAGAGATGGTTCGACTTGAAAACTAACTGGTGAGGATGATCAGCTGGGAAAAGTTTGGAATAGTGGGCCTCTCAAATTTGAAGGAGTAAGATTGGCAAGAGATAAGCAAGGTGGTTTCCAAGGCTAAAAAGAGATTGATGCCAGCTGATGTTTGAGTTGGGGAGGAACTGACAAGAAGACCAGGCACCTTTAGAACCCAAGGAGGAAATGAGCAAGACTAAAGTACTTCAGAAGACAGTGACTGGCCACAGCAGGACCAGAACTGAAACTGCTAGAAAAGGCAAGGCAGAAGAAGAAAAGAAGAGGACTGTGTTGGCAGTAATCTTCCAAAGAGTTGAGAGTTTGAGAGTGAAGGTAGGGATGTCTCCAGAGGGTCAGAAGGAAGACATCCAGAGGAGAGGTAAGAACAGGTTGCAGGTCCTAAAAGCAACAACAACAACAACAACAAATGGGTAACTTGTATGTGTCTGCCATTGATGACTTGCATCCAAAACACATGGCAGAAATAATCTAGTCTGAGACTGCTTTAACTGCCCTGGCTCAATGCTAGGGAATTCAACTGTAGTTTTGTGAGACATTTAACCTTCTCTGTCAGAGAGTGCTGGTGCCACAACAAACTACAAATTACAAATCCCAGAATTCCCTAACATTGAGCCAGGTCAGTTAAAGGGGTATCAAACTGGATGATTTATGCAGTGTAATTTGGATGCAATGCTGTCTCTTTCAGTGCTGGGTTGGGGCCACAGCAACCATACACCACACCCCCAACCCAGCATTTTCCCAGTACAAAAAGAAGTGGCAGAAAGCTGCTCTTTTTTGTGCCAGGAAAAAAGCTGCTTTGCTGCAGCGGCTGTGGTTTTTCTGGGTTTTGGCAGTGTTTAAACACCGTGCCACCACAATGCCACAACACCACTGCCACGTGGTTGCTCCTGGCGGCTTCACAGCATGTTCCTGACATCTTGGGGGCATGCATTGTGTGTATGCCATACTCCCAAGCAGCTGGGAAGCCGGCTCTTTTTGCCAGTCTGTAGAGGCAATAGGTTCCAAAACTTTTCCTTAACCCTCCATATAACCTGACTACATAGCCTTGAAATCACTAGAGTAAAATACAAGGAAGGGAACATTCAGTTACTGTTTGTAATATATTACTATGTAAATTTATCTTTAGCACCAGAGCCAGCATGGCTTAGTGGTTTGCACATTAGACCATGACTCTGGAGACCAGGGTGTGAAACCCACTCTCTCTGCCTCAGGAGAAGGCACAGCCAAAATCCTGCTAAACAAATAGTGCCAAGTAAACCCCATTATAGTTTGTTTTAGGATTTCCATAAATCTGAAATGACTTGAAGACACAGAGCAACAATAATGGTGTTTTACATGGTAACCATTCCTTTTCCTTCAATACATGCACAGACAAGGAAAAAAGACTAGTAGAGCACCAATCTGGAAGATAGGATCCCTGGGTACTGCAGGGTTATAGATCATTAATCATAGGAGGCTGCATAGAAATCTGAACCTCTCCAAGGTTTCAAGAAGAATTCTTAACAGGTTCTGCCTGAAGCTGTCTGGTCCCTAGTACTAACCAGTGTTGGCTCTGCTTAGCTTCCAAAAACCAGACATGGTTGTGTGTGTTTTGATGATATGATGGCAGTCTCATTGGAGCCCTTAGAAGCTCCAGAAATAATATTCCATGGGGTTCCTTGTACCATAATTTAGACCATTTGTAGTCTGATCCTGATGACTTTGTTGCAGAGACATTCCTGCCATTGTCACTGTTACATCAGCTTCAGGTAAAAAAGAGAAGGGCTATGGGATGCTAGTGGACTTATGGCAGGATGTTAATGGATAGTAAACCCCATATATTTCAATCAGATACTTATCTCTTGATGAATACTGTAAGTTTACCCAGGTATGTTTCTAGGGGGGTGGGAAATCACTTCTCTCTGATTTCTAATTGAAAGGTCAAATTTTGGTTAATTTAGCTATGCCGTAAATAACCAAACCTTTGTCCCCAATAGCCATGTTCTTAAAATTTTGAATCTTATATGATTTTAATGAAGGAATAGTTCCTATTGTTTCATTACCCAGGGAGCAAAAATTAGTTGCACTGTCAGGCCTTCTCCATCCCTTGCTGCCAGTTCAGATTGAGTTTTATCCAAAGACTGAATTTGACAACAGTTTCAAATACCAGAGGTGGAAATAGAATAAAGTCACCCGCCAACACTTCACATAAGCCAGTTGTCACCTTTTTTAAATGATACCTGGGACAGGGGAAGATTTAGGTCATGTTCAGAGAGATGAAAATAGGTGTCATATTTACTTTTCATTTAGTCCCAGACAGAATTAATATTGATTTCTATGTTCTCCCTTAAAGTGTTAGAGTTTAAAGCTAAGCTCCAACTGTAATAGAAAGTTTGTTGTGTTAGATAGATGGGCAAGAATGGCTAAATACATACAGTCCAAACCAAGGTTTCTTAATCCCACTGCTATGCATATTAATAATGCTTATTATTTTATTACTGTTTGCTGATGGCACTCATTTAATACTGCTGAATTTATCTTTTCCTGATGCCCTCTATATTTCCAAGCATTGCTTCCCATGATCTTCAGATTTTACAGATTTTCACAGAACGGAGAAATTTTGAACAATGCAGCCTGGCAACCAAAAATTAATGAACTTTTAGTGTGTGGAAATTTTCCTGCTTTTTTTTAATTTGTCTTTTGCATTTACTTTAAGCAAAGAAGATTAACACTGGAGGTATGGAGAAGACATAGAACCAAAGGAGTAATTCCTACTAAAATGCATTTGGAAGTTTATGCTCTTTTCTCAGATTTTTTTTTAAAATAAAGAATATATTTTTATTTTTAGATGGCTGCATACTGCTAATAACCCCTATATTGCATATATGTAGCTAAAACATGGCACAGTTTTTCCTATTGTAGCTTGTAAAAAGGCTAGCTCATCTCTTTTAAAACCATTTCAAGTTTCTATATGGAAGGTTAACTGAAACATTTCATGGATCACAATCAAGCCATTCATTGGGCTGATAAATAAAATATATTAAAATTAGAGAGATGTTGCAAACAATTTCATTACTGTTGCAAACAACTTAGCCTCTGGCCTTGCTCAGGGCTCAATTCTTGAGATGGAATTTATCTTCCAGGGACGCTCGAAAACTCTGAGTGAGTGGTCAAAGATCACATATCCTCCAATTAAATATACATGTGAAGGTGTAAGACCTGTGTATATTTAACCTTTTAGCCTATACTTAAATATATAAGAAAGTGTCATGTCAACCCTGGAGCCTGTCACTGATAGTAGACATCAAGCTTCATAGCAAATTGCTGATTA
>NC_056523.1:203693214-203862581 GCF_019175285.1 Sceloporus undulatus
TCACCAGGTTCACTTCAACATGTGGGTGACCATTAATAGCAATAAAAATGAAAAATATATTTTTTTCATGAGATTTCAGAAATAGCTGGCATTTCTTGAAGTGACTTAAGCATACTTCTCTTTTGTTATATTATATTTTAGCACCAGGAAGACCATGGCCTAATCTGTAATTGATTTGGAAGTGCACCTTTGAAGTCCCTTCAAGGTGACCAAAAAGCTCTCATCCTATTTCATGTGAATAATTTTCATTTTTTCTCTTGACTTGTCCCATGCTACTGTGTAACAATGGCACAACAACAGCCTAGCAGTGGGAAGATCTCCAAAGTTCAAAGCCCTCTGTTTGCTTCTTTGTTCTTTCCCTGAGAGCTTTCATTAGTTTCTATCCTTTCCTTTCATGCTTGGCATGCTTCATGTTTGATCTAGTAATCATTAACGCCAGGTGATAGGAAAACCAACACTGCTTTTCTCTAGAAACTATGCTAAAGCTGCATGCAAGGGATAACTGAAAGGAAGACCAAAAGAAACATATTAGGTATGGGACAACAAGTTAGATCATGGGAAAGGGGGATTTTTGCTATGATGATCCTAGATCCTACGTTTTACAAAGTGCAATTAGAAATGATCAGTTATTAATTCTTATTGGCATAGTTTTACTCTGGCTGAGACTTATAAATTTTATGGAGGGTTTCTCTGAAACCTGAATATTATTTCAAGGGTTCCTTCAAGGGTAAACAATGTTGAAAAATGTTGCCCTACATAAATACTGCAAGTGTGTGAGAGAGCACAGGAATGCTTTTTCAGAGTGCTCACAAGGAAGTATCATTAGAAAAAAATGTCTTTGAGTAACATTATTTTAAAGGTGAAAAAATTATTTTAAAGATGTGTCAGCTAGCTTTTCTGTTCTGTTTATATTTATTTATTTATTTATTTCATATGCCACTTTCCCCCTGGAAAGAGATCAAACACAGCTCACAGACAAAAAAAAATTGTCCAAAACTATTACTATAAAAATTATAAACAATTACCATAATTTCACTAAAACAATACAAAATTGCACAAAATATACAGGAGTTAAAAGCATAAATAAAGCACACACCCTGTAAAAAACAAAACAAACAAACAAACAAACAAAACAACCTCTCTGACTTATGCCTGAAACTGACATAAGGAAGGCCAGAAGAAGTGGTTTCAGATCACTTTGTGGGCATGATGTTTAGATGATGCATATCCCGGAAGCAGTCAAAAACTGTGTTGTGCCCACTCTACAGGGGAAGGGAGAAGCCAGACTGAAAATAAATCACCCTAAACCAAAATGTGTGCACCTTTGATACTGCCTGTAAATGCACCAACACCGGAGTCATCCCAATGGTGTGACCCATCCTGAACCTCGCATGTAAATACACCAATGCACACTCTAAAAGAGGAATGCCATATAACGGTCCAGCGCAAGGTACACCCCTTCCTCAAAAATGACGGCAAATGTACCATATTGCATGTATGCAGGGATACTTGCAGTACTTGACAAATAAGGTGTTGGTTTTTTTCTTTTTTCTTTTTCTTTCCTTTTTTTTACATGTTATTCACTGCTGTGCAGATGCTGCTACTAACCACATGCCACTGTTGCTCAGGGGCCTCCAGGGGTGGTGTTCATGGGGGTGCATTGTTGTGACCATCCCTTGCATGAGCACCGCCTGCATGGACTCTGGTCCCCTAACCAACTCTCCCTTGACATCAACTCTACCCCTGGAACCTGGAGGATGTGTTTAGTGATTCACCAATGTCCTGTGGTATGTCCCACAGGGTGAGAAACAGAAAACTCAACAGTTGCACTGCCTCCAGCAGCCCACCTAGCCCAGATGCACAGGAAGAGGGAGTGGCAAACAGCGGTGGCAGCAGCTTTTAGTGCCATGAATTGCCTCATGGAACAAAACACAGGACACATGAGGGTCCTCCTGGCACATCTGGAGTGGGAGGGAGACAGCACACAACAGTACAAGGAGAGGGACTCAGAGTGCCAGAGAGTGATGGATGAGCACCAGAGGGTGGTGGAGGAGAGATCCTGTGGAGGTGGGCACCCAGGAGCTGCCCCATTGCAGATTCTGTCAGCCTCCTGAGGGGACTGGCAGTGCAAGAGCCCTATTGCCACCCCCAAGTGAAAGGGAAAGGTGACCCAGCACCCATCCCCAGTGACCTTGATGTCACCACCCAGAGCCACCACCAATGTCCCTGCAAGCACCTGTCCCCACTACACACCAGCCCATCCCTGACTACCCCCACCATGCCTACCCCCCCTCCCCCCGGCTTCCTGGGATTCTGTGACCTGCTGCCCCATCATCCATGCACATATACAAAGAATAAGTCATTTTAACAAAAAATAAATAAAAATTACAAAATACTACAAGTATCAACTACTTACGTAGTTTGGGGGAAAGGGGAGGTTGGAAGTTTTGGCAGAATAAGGAGGGGGAAGGGAAAGAGGAGGAGAGGGAAGATGTAGGTGGGGGCTGAGGATTGACAAGGTCTGAGGGTCTCAAGGAGGGCCTGGACAGTGTCCTGGAGGTGTCTCATTTGCCCCTCCATAGCCGCCATAATCTGCTCCATCCTGTGATCTGTAACAGAAAAACAAAGGAAATAGAAAATTAGAAGAGAGATATGGACCTGAACACCCAGTGCCATGGGAAAGGCCCCCTGGCCCCACCATAGAGTCTCTCCTCCCCATTTGTGTGCCAGGCTTACCACATTCTTTGTCCTGCTCCTTGGCTTCCAAGAGGCGGGCCAGGATGGAGGCAGGGAATATCTCCTTCCCTGCCACCAGTCCCAAGATGATGGCTGGATCCAGGGTCACCATCGCCATCACCACCTGTTGTGAGAGAGGGGGAAATCAGATCACTCATCTTGTCATTAAATGGCTGTGGGGAGGGAACTCCTTAAGCTTCATTAAGCAGCTATTAGCCCTCCCATGGGGGACCTGCCTTTTGGAGGGGGCTGACTTCTGTGCCTGCACCTAAGAGGCAGGGGCCTCCTCCTCCTCTGCCTGCCCCCTGATGGCAAAGGCCTCCTCCTCAGAGTTGGACAGGGGGGAACTGGATGGCTCCTTTCAATCTCCTTGTTGCTGCTGCAGCTGCATCTGCATAATGGGGGACAAGAAGGACATAATTAGTGACAGCATATGACAGAGGTAGAGAGAGGCAGGGCTGGTGGGGTAGGGCCAGCATGGAAAGGAACCAGCACTTCCCTGGGGGCCTACCTACCCTAACTCAAAGTGCATGGAACTGCTGGTAAAAGGCTGGCTATTTCCTAACCAGGGGCTTCTCCCCATACTCTTCCAGGGATTTGAAAAAGGCCACCTCCAGTGCTTTAAATTTGGTGTGGCAGTGAAGGTAGGTCCTGATGGCTGAGAGCATGGGCAGGCCCTTGAAAGAACCCATGGTTGTGGTGATTGTTGCTCATTATCAGCTGCTCAAGTGGCTGCATCATTGTTCAAACTGTTAAGGAGGATGTCCACTTCCCAGCCACTCCAATATGTGATCTAGATGGACACTTTCTTTGCAGCCATTATATGGTCCTGAGGCCCTGCATGGCCACATGGGCATGTAAGTGCTGATGTATCTGTGGTGATATTGGCTCACTTTGCCCCTGTCCAATACAGACCCTTGCAGGACAAGTTTGAATCAGGGCCCCAATAGTTGCCCCCATGGCTAGCAACTGTAACCATTAATGGCCACTAGGAAGCCTGAACTGGAGGGACTTGATACACTTTCAGAGCATTAGTTAGTCACGCCATATAGCTTAGTAATGCATCTGTCAGTGGCCAGGATCACTAGTGCTGTCTGTCTTTTCCTGGCCTTTTACACATTTGCTCTCTCTCTCTCTCTCTCGGGCATATGGTTGGAAATGAGTGCATGCCATCATTAATAACACCTATAAATGGAAGGTGGATAATGTTTATTGAATTGCTTTGCATGACAGGTTACACTGGTATCTTGAGGACACATATGAGTGTGTGTGTGTGTGTCGGGGTGAGGGGGAGGAAATGTTATATCCTTCCTGTGTGGAAGAACTGTGTCAGGGCCTCTCGCACTGTCTCCCCTTCTTGCTTTTTCCCTCCATACGGACCACACACATCCAATGTTGTCATCAATGAAACCTTTGCATAATTGCTACATGGGCACAAACATGGAGCAGTAGCTCAGTTCAGAGTGAACACTGATCCATGAATTTGTACTCAGCCATGAATTTATACTCAGCCATGAAAAAAAATCTTTTGGGAGAAGAGTTGCAAGGGGGTAAAATTAGGGAAAGAATCAGCATGGTTAGTATTCTGAGTGTTGGACTGTTACTCTGGAAGACAAGGGTTCAAATCTTCGTTTAACCATGAAACCCACTGGGAATGCAAGTCACACTCTCTCAGCCTCAGAGGAAAGCAAAGGCAAAACTCCACTGAACAAATCTTGCCAAGAAAATCCTATGGTAGGGTCACCTTAAAATTGCCATATGTTGGAAACAACTTGAAGGCACACAGCAACAACAGCAAAATAGTGGGCTTAGTCCCCCTACCCCATGGCTGCATTTTGCAGTTAAATTCAAATGCATATTAGAAAATTCATATTCCATAAAGTTAAAATTCACTTTAAAAACAAACATATCTTAAACAGTTCAGGATGGATTGCCTTACTACTTTCAGACTGAAATACATAACTCAAAAAATAATGATTCTGAATCAAAATAGTGTTTGGACACAAGAAGATTAAATTAACTTATGGCTCTAACAAAGTAAGATGTAGTTGCAGGCCATTTCAAGAGTCAATTGCCATAGCAACTAAGCAGTTTCTCCATAAGTTAATGCTTTACAGTGGAGCAAAGACCTCTGGGCCTGTTTCAAAAAGCCACTGTAGTGAAAAAACTAAATTCTGTTTTCTCTGTGTTTACAAGAACTCTGGTATATTTATATTAAGCAGGGGGCCTTGCTCTTATGAGTAATTAACTAGAACAATTCCTTCCTGGGCCATACAGTCTGTTCTATGATCTCTAATAAGCATTGCCATATTCCACTTCTTAAACTCCGGGCACCTAATTTGCATATTATTAAAATATTCTAATTATGCACTCTAATTTACATTGTAATTATGCAAATTGAGCACATTATATTGCATTTTTCTTCTACTATGTTTAACCTTCATACCATTTGAAAAGTTAGAACTGATCTGACAGAAACAGTACAGACCAATGTTTAAAATGTTCGACTTGGAGCAGAGAGATCTAAACCCTAAAGGTGAACCTATCATAGGGTTTTCTTGACAAGTTTCTTCAGAGAGGGGTTGCCATTACCATCCTCTGAGGGCTAGTCCAGCAAAAGTCAATGAATTTGCTTCTGAATAGACCTATTTATGATTGTGGTGTATTTATTCATTTGTTCATTCTGGAGGGAGACAGGCAGTGTGAAAGCCAGATGACAGACCCAGATCGTGATGCACCCCCCCCCCCATTCTTGTCTCTATCCCCCTCTCCTTAAGGCTCAGGGTTTTCAGGATTATCTCCCCCCCCCGCCCCACCTTTAGTCCCTGCATGCCTCCCCCTGGCCCCACACTCCATCCCTGGCTGCTTATTCCTCCTCAAAAATCCCAACCACCATCCCATAAATTAAACCATCTCAACTGGAGACAATACAATATATTTGCTTATACTGTGCAGATAACGGAATAGTTTATGCTTATGCCTTTTCTTATTTTTTTCTTTTTTTCCTTCTTCCCTGTCTTGTCTCACCTGCCCTTATTTATTTTTAACCCCCATCTCTCTGAGTCAGAAAGAGGGTACAACAGAAGGGGGGGGGGAGAAGGTGAAAATGTCTCTCAACCTCACTGCCCCTCCAAAATTTAAAGTCAAGATTGCTGGAGACTATCCCCATCCCCTCCTTGGCTCCCTTTTGCTTTCCTAGGGGTTGTGCAGACCAGATCAGGGCCTTGGAAAGGGTGCCATAGCCACCGCACCATGGCTTTACAGTGTTCCTTTGGCACTGCGTCATCTAATGCAGCACCAGAGGAATGTCGTGATGCTGCATGTCATGTAGTGTGGCATGCAGCATCATGCCACCATGGGGGAAGAGTCAAGGTGTGTGCTGTGTGGACGCCACGCCCCCAACTCTGCCCCAGGCCAGCCTTAATGGTTGGTCTGCACAGACCCCTAGTGTTAATGGTGTGATCATCATCTGCCTTTGATTTTCATTGTGTTACCTCTTCAAAGAAGAATAAGAGGGGAAGAGAGTTTCTTAGTCTCTGACAAAATGCAGTCTGGAACAAAACAGGAATTCAGGATTTGTGGCTTCAAAAGTGCCCAGCCAACTGGGACATTTTTTAAACTGTCCAATCCATGATTGTCCTGGTTTCACAGGACATATGGCAAGCCTGTCTCTAGTGAATCATTATGTTGGTTTATACTACCCTCCAAAGAGACCATGCTTGAATAATTTAATTGGCTGTTCTTATTTCCTTATATGCATTTCTTCCATTCTAATATGTTTACATTTGTGATGATGCAGCAAAAACAGTATTTTTAAAAACTTGGATAAATGTTGGTATCTAGCTTTGTTAGCTCCATAACACCAGAGGTAGAGTTGGCTTGAATTTCTGAGAGTTACATTTAACACATAAATGTCTAATCTTTTCCTTCCCAGACCCCAAACTATGAAAACTCTACAGAATTCAGTATTTTCAGAGCACAGTATTTTCTATCATATCTTTTAGTGGCAGCTGCCATTTCTGCTCCATAAGGCCACAGAATGATGGCCTGAGATATTGTAGAGGATACAAAATTGTGTTTCATGGCTGCTGCTGCTGCTTACAATAGACAAAAAGTAGTGAGGGTGGGAAGGAAGGAAGGAAGGAAGGACGGACGGATGGACGGACCTTTTCAACTGTTATTGTTAATGGTTACCCACAGAATAAATAAAATGAATGTCTGAAGACACTTAAAATTTGTAATAATAATTTGTTTTATTTATATACCGCTATTCCAAAGATCATAGCAGTGAACAGCAAGTAAGCTAATTAGCAAGTAAGCTAATTTGCCCCCAACAGTCTGGGTACTCATTTTAGCGACCTCGGAAGAATGCAAGCCTGACTCGAGCTTGGGCCCTTTTGCTGGTCTTGAACTCACAACCTTGTGGTTTCGAGTGAATGGCTGCAGTACAGGCATTTAACCACTGCGCCACCAGGGCTCCCTGGTGGTTAAAGATGGATATGAGAAAGTTTCATTCTGTGTATACTCCTAAGGCCTTCTTCAAGGGGCTATATAAAATCATAAACCAACAACATGTTGTTGCTCATTGTGAGAAACAAGTTCCTACACTAGATAGGCTTTTTGGTCTGGAGGAGGTTGGTTCTTGCATTTTTATATCCTACGCTATTCTAACTGAGAATTGAACTAATCTGAGTGGGAAACACAGGCATGGGGGTGGAATTGGGGTGTGGCATCCTTATGATATATGCCCCGGCTCCACCCCCAGGCTGCTGTGACACCACATCACATGGCATGTGGCATCATGGCACTCCTCTGGTGCAGTGTCCACATGACACAATGCCAAAGAAGCATAGAAAAGCCACATGCCAGTGCTATAGCAACCTTTCTGGGGCACAAAAAGCAGCCGCTTTGTACAGCTCCTTTTTGCACCATGGAAAGGAGAGATCAGAGCCACAGCATGTGGTTGCTGTGGCCCCAATCCAGCACAGACGGAGACAACTGCAGGCCACCCCTTAGGG
The DNA here is from genome assembly GCF_019175285.1 of Sceloporus undulatus. Lineage (NCBI taxonomy): Eukaryota > Metazoa > Chordata > Lepidosauria > Squamata > Phrynosomatidae > Sceloporus > Sceloporus undulatus. Next base: position 203,700,969 of record NC_056523.1, read on the forward strand.
GTGGTCTGCCCAGCCTGTGAATCTTCTACATTGGAAGAAGAGATAAAATCAGAAATAACTCCCTTAAGAGAAAGTTGCTAAAAATGAAGAGTGTATATATGCATAGAAGAATATATATGCATACAAGCTACTATTTTTTTTCTTTGTATAGAAAATTAAGAAAGTTATAAGCTACAAAATTACAAGTATTAAAGATGTACCTTTAGTTCTGAGTGGCTTGGGATTAGATCATTGTCTCATTGTGATATTTTTTGTTAGTGTATTAGAGTTAATTTGTATTTGTCATTTTATGATATGAATGTTGGAATGTAAGATTATATGTTTAAATTTATTTTAATTTGTGGAAATCTAATAAAATATTTAAATAAAATAAAAAAATAAAGAGTGTCATAGCTTGAAACAAGACTTCTCAAAAGAATCAGACTTGAGCATGGGGCCTCGCTTTCTTTGTGGATGATACTAGCGATGAACCAGTTTAATGATTTCAGTTCCATGTCACTTTTACTTGTGCTCATTTTGTGTTCCATTGTGTCATTTGTGTGTTCCACTGCATGTGTATTTCAGCTATATTTCAGGGAAAGGGACTGCCAAAACACCTTTGAATATTCTTTGCCTAAGAGAAACCTATAAAATTAATGGAGTCACCCTAGGTCAACAGGGAACCTGAAGACACATATACACACATAAGTTTAAGAAGTCTGAACCAGACTGGATTGTTTAAAAATATGTGCCAGACAAAATTATTCAGAAGTCCAAGCACAGCCCATCACTTGTAGAAGTTAACATATCATATAAAGTGATAATATTCCTCTCTAGACTAATATTGCCGGTAGATAAATGGCATTAATATAGATGTTCATGACTGAATAATACAGTATATAATCCTGAGGACTGACTTAAGTGGTAACCATAGCTCTCTGAGTGATTTCAGTACAATACTGGTATAAAACTCTTTCTGATGGAAAATTATCTTGCAGTGTGAATAATGGCCAGTCCTCCAGCAGGTATGAAAGATAAAGAAATTGGGGAAAATATGCTCAAGTTAAATAAGTGTTCATCAGGTTTTAAGTAGGAATGGACAAAAATTTCATTTGAAGCCATATTTCAAAATAATAATACTACTACTAATAATAATGTAGAATCCTTCATATATTTGACAGAAAGAGCTGAATCCCTCTGTATTTGCCAGATAGGTGGTGCTACCTCTTGTCATCAGTTTCTTTTCTTTTCTTTTCTTTTGTTCCCAGGCTCTCCATCTCTAATCTTACAGGCATGGGTATCTTCATACTAGTAATACTACCTCAAGTAAACGTGGCTATTGCAGATAGGTTTGATTTGTTTTTGATAAGAACCTATCAACATTTGCAAATTACTTTATCAACCTAACAGAAAGAACCTGAGGTTAGTTAAATCTGAATGTATGAAAAAGGTGAAACTAACAGTTGAGCTGTTCCTGGTATGTGTGCACTCCCCTACACATTCCACACTCACAGCAATTCTGTGTCTGTCTGTATTGTAAACTATTCTCTTCTTCCCTTGTACAAATTTTCCCATTTTCTCCTATTTCCCCCAGTGCATCACCTGCCCTGATGCTATATAGGTCTTTCCTTTCTCTATATTATTGCTGTGCTGAATACATCTTCATTTCCCCCCAAGCCATTCTCACTTAAATTGATAGGGAAAAATGTCCCCCACCCCCCAGCCTATCAAATTGAAATGTTCAAGGGAGAAAAAATGGGTGAACTTTTCATGGATGAAAGGCAGGGCTCTTGTATTTATTTTAGCTGTAAGGTCTTTCATGATTCTGTCTTTCATTAGGAATGCATAAATCTATCGCCACTTGTTTCTCCCTGTACTTAACCCATGTAAGGAAAATCTTGTTCAATGTATTCCTTTTAAGCTAAGTTCAATTTTCAATTTTCTCCCCACCATTGGAGATGCACATTTGATTTAATGGACCAGACATACATCAATACATAGGTGGCATTGAATTGTAGGCAGATATATATGTGCAAAAAAAGTGTAACATATGAATCTATAAACACATATACGCATGCTTCTTCAATACTTATAGAGAATTCTCTTCTTTGTAATAGAACTTTCTGTACTACTCCACCCCTTTAAAAAGAATACAGTGGGAAATACTTCTATTTTGTTTTGTAGAGACTCAGTATGATGTAGTGGTTTGAGAGTTGGTCCAGGACTCTGAAAACCAAGATTTGAATCTCCACTTGTTTGTGCAAATCCACTTGATGATTGTGGGCAAATTGTGGTATAATTTCATGTATCTTTAATATATTGGTCATGGAATTTGGAGAGACCAATAAACTCACACACTTTTAAACTATGGGAAGTGAAAGGGAAATGATAGGACAGAGTTTGACATGACATTTCATTTCATTTCATTTATTTATTTAGATGTTTATATCCATCCTATATCTGAATATCTCAGGAAAGCTTACAAATAAAATAAATGTAAAACAATAAAATACCATAAATGAAAATATATCTTTATTAAAATCAGACAAACTATTTTAAATAATTTAAAAAACAGCAACCATAGCACACGAGCAGCCTAGATAAAATCAATTCAACCCCAAAGGCTTTAATAAAAAGCCAGTTTTTTTATTTGGTGCCAAAATGATACCAAAGTTGTTGCCTATCCAGCCTCCAAGGGCAGGACATTCTACAACTGGTGTGTCATCACAGATAAGGCCTTCTTACACTTCCCCTCAAAATGGATTTTCCCAACTAATGGGACACTGTTCATTTTTGAACATAGTTCCAGCGACCAGTGTGAGCACTACATTTGGAACTAGCATTGCTCCCATTTTCCTCTCCCCAGTGTTTGTTTCTCCTTTCCTATAGAGAAAATATGGGGAAACTTTCACTCTCCAGATGTCTCCAACTGCCAACAATTCCTGTCAGTATGGCCAATAGGCAATGATCTAAGGAGCTGTAGTAGTGTAACAACACCTGGAAGGCTACAGTTTCACTGCCTGTATCCTATAAAATCTAGGAATATACAAAGGATTTAGAGTGTTTTCTTTCCTCATTTTAAGATGTTGATGAACAGTATTGGCACTGTAACTACTTAGGAGAGGATTGGGCCTATTTGCACAAACAGGTGTGGAAAGTGATTTTGATTTATTTATTTATTTATTTAAGCAGATGAAACTCCATATGTCTTTTTGTACTTCTTGGAAGTCTTGGAAGAAATTTCCACCACAATAATTTCTTCTGAGAGAATCAAATTTGCCAGGTTTCAGATGAATTGATTCAGATATTATTTTGTGTGAGTACAGTGGGCCCTCTCCATACGCGGGGATCCGTTTCGCATCCCTCCACGTATGGAGAAAAATGCTTACGCTCAAACCTCATTGGCTGCAATGGGGGAGCGCTTCTGCATTCAGTGTGGCATGCACGCCATGCTCACATGTGCCATTCATTGCCCGGCGGCTTAGCCTTCCATGTAAGGTTAAAGCCGCATATGGCGTGTCCATGTATGGCATGGGCGCACTGTATTATTTTCATTTAGAAGGCATTAGAAAGGGATGCATTTATCCCTGTAGCATCCTTGTAGATGCTGAAAATGACAGCACAAGGATAGAAACCTGCCATGTTTCAGAAGGATGTATGAAGCAGATTTTGTGGAATCAGTGTCCTCATTCTATCTCCTTCTGCCATCCCATCTCTCATACTGGAGGGCAGGGGAAAGAAAAGAATGACTCATTTCCCATTCTCTCATGGTTTCCTTGTTACCTTTGGTAACCATGTCATCTTTGTTCCACATCTGTCACAATTGTTAGGATTTGAATCCTAAGGAAATGCACAGATTATAATTAAAGTAACCCATCCACCAATAGTCATCGGGGTCACACTCTCCATCAAGGACTGCGTTTGCAGTCTGGGGGTGCTCCTTGACTCGTCGCTCCTGATGTCGAACCAGGTAAATGCCACAGTCAGGACCGCCTGTTATCAGCTTTGGCTGATACGCCAGCTGCATCCTTTTCTGGAAGTAAGGGATCTTGAGACTGTTGTGCACGTGCTGATAACCTCACGTCTAGACTTCTGTAATGCTCTCTACATGGGGCTACCCTTGTGCTTGGTCCAGAAACTGCAACTAGGACAGAATATGGCAGCCAGAGTAATTTCTGGAACATCCAGGAGGGACCATATTACCCCGGTTCTAAAATCCCTCCACTGGCTGCCCATTAGCTTCCGGACCCAGTACAAGGTGTTGGTTATCACCTTTAAAGCCCTAAATGGCTTGGGTCCAACCTATCTTCGGGACCGCCTTCTCCGCTACAATCCTCCGCTCCTTTGGGAGAGGCCTACTTTTCCATCGTTGCCCCCAGACTGTGGAATGGCCTGCTGGATGAGATCCATCTACTTACATCCTTAGACAGCTTTAAAAAGGCTGTTAAAATGGATCTCTTCCGGCAGGCCTTCCCGGAATAGAGAACCCGGCCTTAGAAAAACGTCTGGGAAAGATATTGCTGCTCCCACTGGTTGATGTTGTTGACCTTCTAGTCAGTTTTTAACTTGTTTGTTTGTTTGTTTGTTGTTTTTTGTTCTGTTTTTTAAATATTGCATTGAATTTAATACTTTTTTAAGGAGAGGAGGGTACCAGGGATTTTATATGATTTGTATTTTTAACTTTGTTAGCCACCCCGATTGTTCTCAGAGGGGCGGGATACAAATAAATGTTGTTGTTGTTGTTGTTGTTGTTGTTATTATTATTATTATTATTATTATTATTATTTTGAGTTTGCAGAGTTTATATGCAGGAACTGTTAGTGGAAGACCTGGATTCCCCTCGAGAGTCTCTTGAGAGATTCTTGAGAGTTGTGTGCTAGCTGTCAATGCTACTGGAATTCATGTGCTGTAGATACTGTGCTGACCCTGAGTGCCCATCATGTTTAAGGGATGTGATGCCAATGAGTCTCATACTAATCAGTGTGGAGTTGAAGCCCTTTTCTCTGGGTGAAGATATTGCCTGTGCCATGTCCTGGAAGTAGGGGACAATGGCAATATGAGGATGCTGGGATCCTGGCTAACACTGTAATATATCTTATGTTTTGCTGTGTTTTCCCCTCCTGTCTTGAACATGTAGCAGCTGTCAGATGTTATGTTAACATAACAGGGATGTATCTCTGGTTCTAACTTAACTATAACTGAAAATTGCTATGCCCATCCAAACAGAGAAGAGGAAGTGCAACTGCTCTAGACTGTATAGCTGTTTGATTGTATTTTAAATGCTATGTCTCCATCCTATGAAATCCATTGATTTGTAGCTTAGGGTTTCTAGAGGTGGCCTCAAAGGAGCTGCTTGCTACCACCCCTTTCAGTGGCGGACTGGGGCCGTGGCAACTACCACTCCTTTTAGAGCTGGCAAAAAGCTGACCTTGCCGCTATAGCAGTGCCTTGTCAGCATTTCTTTGGTGCAGCATGTATAAACAATGTACCAAAGGAACACTGAGATGCAGTCACCACACACACACACACTCCGCCCTGATGCCTATGTTTCTAGCCAGTCTGTTTTGCTCCTGAGACATTTAGCATCCTCTGCTATAGTTTAAGCAAGTGCAGTAGGACTGTCTAACAAAGAAGTCCAAGTATATCGTGAAACTACAAATCCCAGGGTTCCATTGGATGGAGCCATGATAATTGAAATTAGATTGTTGTTGTTGTTAACTGCCCTCAAGTCAGCCCAACTCATGGTGACCCTGTAAATGAGACATCTCCAGTATCCTTGTCTTCCACTACTCTGCTTAGCTTCTGCAAATCCATGCCTGTGATCTCTCTGATTGAGTCTATCCATCTGATGTGCAGTCTTCCTCTTTCTGCTGCTCTCTTTCTTTTTTGCCTCCTGAAAGCAGCTCCTTTTTGCTCCCCCTCCCCCCGGGCCAGATCTTGTTTTCAGTGCTGAACGTCCACTTGCAAATTTTGTGCAAAATAAGTGCTTAACCATGAAGATTCTCATCAGTCTAATATTCTTCTCATCGGTGATTCTTTACACTCAAAAGCTTGGGAGTGTTTCACACAGCAAAAAACTCTGACATACCTTGCCTGGTTTGAATTCTCTTCTGAGATGCAGCCAAATATTATTCCACATTTTACCACTGATGCTGCCTCTCTCCTAAAGCCCACCTAAAACCCAGCTTGAAGCTATGCTCAGCTGGCCGATATGCAAAGTTGGGAGATTCTAGCCGGGTTTTAGGCGGGAGGCAGCATCAGTGGCAAAATGCGAGTGATAATATCTGGTTACATCCTGGAAGATGATTCAAACCAGGCAAGGTAAGTTGGATTTTTTACCTGTGAAAAAAACTCCTAGGTTTTGGGTTGTTTTTTTTTTTTAATCATTTTTCATATATTTTTAATATTCCTTCGATCCCTACTGTAACTGTAGTGTAGCTAAACTCAAAGCTATGCATTTTCACCTTTAAAATGGTTGACTATTTTGATTCCCCCCCCCCAATGCAGTATCTACTTTTTCATAACATTTCATAAATTTATTCCATGTGAGTTGCAGGAAAGAAGGGTAAAAATAACACCGGTTGAGGACACAGAATGACGTGAATAAAATATCAAGGTTTCTGTGTATTCTCTTAGTGAGCTCTATAGAGATCTAATCAGCCCATAGTTGGTATGGTAACAATGATTAGTTTATTGACTTAAGATACCATTTCTGACTTGTTTAATGCCTATAAGCAAATCACAATTTTATTTTATTTTAAATGACAACATAGGGAAAAGGTGTTTATGAAAGACTGCAGAGGATATTCACACAAAATGAAGTACTAGTAGCTATGTATATTTACTGAAGATTGTTGGACAAAAACTGAGAAAATTGTAATATTACAATAAATCCACTAATAAAGAAAATGATTAATTCCACCACACCAATGTTGAAACTGTGTTTCTATTTCAAAATACAGATAGATGGATGGTCTGGCATCCTGTTCTGCCAGCAAACAGAATACTCACAGTAATAAATAAAATTTAAGTGATGACAATGGTTGGAGGGAAAATGTTTTGTTCACATTCTGCTATGAAAGTTTCCATTTTCTACCTCAAAAGACTGGGGTGGGGGAGCACATTTGTGATGGAAATCAATACATTCTCAAGGTCTACCATGGATTTCATTGATGAAAAGTGTTCAGCTAGTTATGCATACATTTTAAATATGTGTACAAGGCCTTTTTAGCCAAGAAGAAAAATGCACACAGAAATGCATATTGTACATTTTGAAAAAGGACACAAGAAATGTGTGTGAATTTCCATTGAGAACAGGGGAGTGTGGTGTCTCACAACCTGATATGGAACTGGGATGGAACAAAAATGCCAGTGGTACACTGAGAAATATAAGAGTATTGAGAGGGCCATGACAACCACATGCCCCGGCCTTCGGAGGACACAAAAAGGAGCAGCGAAAATCAGCTTCTTTTCAGTGTCCTGGAATGGGCATCATAGGAGCAGTGGTGTGCCATGATGACGCCCCTTCTGCGCTGCACTGTTCGGGCACTGCATCACAGTGCCATGGGGGTGGGGTTACGGCATTGAGCATGTGGACGCTATGCCATGACTTTGCACACAGGCTGGCACAAAGTGCCAGTCTGTATCCCCCCTATGTTTTTTTCACAATGCTAGTTGTAAGGTAAAATATATTCATGGCTACAAGTGGTATTGTCCATTTCTTCAATCCTGGTCTGGTTCCATTTAATACATAAAGCAAAATTCTTCCGTATAGCATTCCATCATGTTTTGTGTCTTGGTTGGAGGGCTAGCTACTGTTAAGAGGAAAACCTCTTCACTTACCATTTAAAGAAGAGGGATTCGTGTGTCCAGAGGTATAGCTACGGTGGTGATGCAAGATGAGGGTGTTGCCACCCAAATTCTTCCACCCAGCTGAAATTGTTCTTCAGCCATTCAATTTCTAGTGTTGCATACAGAAAAACACTGAAAACCATTCAAATCTAGAAGTCTTATATTTTGTTATCATCACATTCCCTTGGCAACTCTGCTTAACCCTTGTTTTTGGAAGTCGTGACTGAACTTTTAAATGATCGACTGACATTTTAGGTTACTGCAAGGCTAGAAATTTGGAGACTGAGGGAAAATTTCATTTGGGAAGGCAGAATTTTTATTTGGGGGGTGGTGGTGGTGGTCTTATTCTTCCCCTGTAGCTACACCCTGGAATTATGTCTCATTTTCAGAATATTTTAGGACATTATCACATAAGGCTTCTATTCTAGGACTAGAGCAAGATGGTAGCATTATTGGGTTGTACTCATGGCACAAATTTCATCCTTATCCCATTGTTGATGTGCACTTCAGTCAATTCCCCCCCCCCCCAAAAAAAAACCCACCAGAATAATATCTTTTTCTGTCTTGTTTCAATGCTAGTGTGTCTCTGTGTGTTTCGAAAATGTGATTGCTGCACTGTAGAAGGCTTGTGTGATTATCTCCTTAGAAGGCAGGGTGTGTGGGATTGAGCTGATGTAACACAGTCATTGAAAGTGTCAGATATATCAACAAAAACCTTATAGCAGTTCAGAATATTGGGCCATCTCACTCAATGTTACCCGGTATGAATGACAGCACATCTCTAAAGTCTTAGGCAGAGGGACTTTCAGAACAACTCCAATTTGATCTTTTAAATTAGAGATCAAAGGAATAGATTCTGGGTATTTCTGTATGCAAAAGGACTTTTTCAGAAAGCTAGAGGATGGACACTTATATAGAGGCAGGTGTGGAACTGAGCAGAAAGGATTTTTCCCCCCTTGGTTTCTGAGATTGACAAGATATATGTTCACCTGCCCAACACAAGAATGTCGGCAAAAAACATCTGTGCTGACAGAAATGTGGTAAGTTGCACAAGATGTGCCATGTGAAGATATGTAAGTCTGATATTGGCATTGGAGGCTAACTGCATTGATTTGAGTATCATAATAGGCCCTTGGCACTTCTAGCTAAGACTGTTGGCATTTCATGATGCTTTCTAACTTTTCCTATATAAGGAAGTTTAAGAATCGCAAGTCAAATTGGAACCAAATAAGATTTAAAACAAAAACTAGTCACATTAACTCAGGTTTGTAGATATTGTTTTGACATTCTATAGGAGGAATTGGGACGCTTTGGACTTCTAGGTCTTTTGACCAACCATTCCCATCAGCTCCAGAATAATAGGTGGTGGAAGCTGTAATTCAACATATCTGGAGGGCTTAAGGTCCTCCACTCTTATCTGTATTGTGGCCCATGATATTTTTAATCGGGCATGTTTTTGAATATGATTAGATTGGAAACAATTGCCAGGTTTGTGCAAATAAAAGACATTAACCAGTGGAGATTTTTGTGAGGCACCTTTAAAATTAAAGGAGTTTCCGGAGAATTGCCACTCATGGGGCCCAGTGATGAGTATCGGTTCATTTTAAGGGCAACGTGTCACTTTTACTAAAATATAATGTAGGATATCTGGAATATATAGAAAGAGGTGTTTCTGTTCAAAAGTGCATTGTTAAATTGCAGAATTCCCTTCCAAATGTAGTTGCTGCTATCAGCTTGGAGGAGTTTAAAAGATGACTGGATACATTAAAGGAGGATGAGGCCATCAATGGCTATGGGTGTGTCTGCACTGCAGAAATAATGCCATTTGACACCAGTTTCAAGTGCTGTAGCTTCACCTTCTGGAATCCAGGGATTTGTAGTTTCACAAGCATTCTGCTAAAGAGTGCTTGAGCCTCACAAACCTACAAATCCCAGGATTCTGCAAGATGGATCTATGGCAGTTAAGGTGGTGTCAAACTGCAATGTTTTTACAATGTAAATGCACCCTATGAGTCAGGATGATTACATATCAACTTCAATATCAAAGGCAGTAAGCTTCTATCAGTTGCCTGGGAGTATGAGGTACAGGCCAGAGCTGTACTCATGTACTGCTGGTAGGCTTCTCATAGGCAACTGACTAGACAGGATGCTTTACTAGATAGGCTATTGCTCTGGTCCAATAGGTCTTTTCTTCTGTTCCTATGTAACACCTCTAAAAGTGGGCCTGCTAGAAGAAGGGTAGTGCCTTATTACCTCCAGACCAGAGAATGCATTGTTTGCTGTATAAGTAAACAACTTAATTCACCAGGCATCCACAATTTAACATAAATGCTGCCCTCAGGTTACTTAATGCTCTGGTGTCTTGTCTCACTTTTCCAGCTGGCATGTTTTAAATTGTTCTTGTCTGCCCAAAGTTCACTGAAGCTATCAATGTCTGGAATAAAGGTGGCATCCTTCACTTTCCTTTCCAGACTTTACATAGAATGGTTGTTTGGAAGAAACAGAACAATTGCCAATTGGTGACAAGGCTGAAATGCATTGGGCGTTTTAAGAAATAACAGGTTTTGGACCATCACACAGCATGTGAGGCTTTGTCTCCTATTTCTCTTCTGTTGATCGGAAGAGCAGATGCCTTGTGTGCAATGGGCCCCAAGTTCAATCTCAGAGAGACGTGCAGAGGTTTCCTACATGCAACCTTGTAGAGCTATTGCTAACCAGTACACACAAGTTTCCCCTAACTTGCAGTTCTCAAATTAATTTTAATTACAACTGTAATCAGCTGATTGGGGATAATGGAAGTTGTCAGTCAGTACATCAGGAGTACACTATGGTGTTCAGGGAGTAGAAAGATCTTGTAGCACCTTTGAGACTAACTGAAAGAAAGAAGTTTGCTGAGGAAGTAGACTTAAGTCTACGAAAGCTCATGCTGCCAACTTCTTTCTTTCAGTTAGTCTCAAAGGTGCTACAAGATCTTTCTACATATTGATTCCAATGACTAAAGGCCCAAACAGACAGGGCAAAATAAAGCTGCTTCAGGTCACTTTGGAGGTATGTTGTTTAAATGTTGCATGTGTCCTAAAGGCTGGAAACCGTGCTAAAACCACGCTGCAGTCCTAAGGACTGGAGCACAACTTTGGCGCAGCTTCTGTACACTTAAGATATGTGTGACATTAAAACAGCATACCTCCAAAGTGACCCGAAGCAGCTTTGTTTTGGCCTGTCTGTTTGGGCCCTATCATGGCTATATCTGTGAATTTTGCTTCAGGGAGGTTGCTATAGGAAAAACTGAGTTAAGTCAACCAGTACTCTGACTCGATATAAAACAGCTTTGTTTGTTCACAACAAATACATCTATGAATGTTTAAAGACAAAAACGGAGGCCCCAAAAGTCTCTGGAAATCTCTTCTCCAAAAAGAGAGAGAGAGAAAAACCAAAACAAAACATCACACAAAGGTAGCACATAATGTGTCCTAAAGTGTGGGAGTCAATCGATACAGAGATGCACAGAAATCTTTTGGGGTAAAATGAGTTTTTATAGCAGGTGACCTTGGGCAATTTCAGGCCCCCAAAATTGGAAGCAATCACCTTTCTCCTTTAATATTTTGTACTATCACCTTATTTGTTTTCATGGTCAATTGAGACAAAAGGGGGAAAAAAAACACTGATTCTGAGTGGTTAATAAAGAAAAGATTTTCAGTGAAGCATAAGGTTTTAATCTCTTCCTTTTTGTTTTTGTTTTTGTCACAGCACACCATGAAAAGAGATGTAAAGTGTGGGAGAAAAGGGTTCTCATTTTGCCCAACTATAGCATATTTATAGCAAATATTTGTCATGAATCATATGTAATATTCTGCCTAGCTCTTTCATGCACTGCAATTAAATGGGCATTGATATTAATAATTCCTAATTTTATTTTATTTTGTTACAATGGATTTAATCAACCATGTCACACCCCATTGTGACGGATGGGCCATTGTTAACTGTCAAGAAGTAAGCATGGCAATATTCCACAAATGAAGGAAGCATGGTAATATTACTATGGAAATAAAAATGAATTTAAAACAGATTCCCAGTGTTATTGACTCTACTAAACTTTTATTGCGTTTACATATATATATAGACCCGAGACATATCTTCTAAAGCAGGAACGTAGAATAAAATGCTCAGATTTTGGCTCAACCATGTAATGCATACATTTGTATAATTATAGGTCTGTTTCAAGACATCTGTAGATAGAGGAAGAAACAACAAGCAATTACAGCACTGAAGGAAGTGGGCGCAACAGCGAAGACTCAAAGGTCAAAAATATTCCAAGTCAGATAAAAACTGTTCTGATTACTGAAGAACTATGAAATGGATTTCTAAAAAAACCAAAACAAGACAAAAAAATTGAAACAAAAACACATCAAACCAAACACTGAATGGATGCAGTTCCATAAGGCACTGAGTTAAATAAAAAGGCTGTGAAAACGATTTTGACCCTAAAAAATTTGTAGTTTTGCCATTATTTTAACTTTAGAAAGAGAAACTGATGTCACTCAGATCTGTCCATGGATTCAGCAGTCTTTCCTGTAGAAGCAATTTGGAGGGTAGAGTGGAACTCCCATTGACCTCCAAGTATGCCTCCTAGGTACCCTAGTCAAGAGGTAAGTGGCCTTGTTTTTGGTTTCTTTGAATGGAATGCTGTGGTTGGCCACTCAAAGGGCAAAGTCCAGTTTGAGGCATCTTTAGCTGCCCGGATAATTCTGGGAGTTATAGTTTTATGAGACAATTAGCCTTCTCTGTCTGAGAACTCTGGTGCCACAATAATCTTCAGTTTCCAGGATTCCTTAGCACTGAGTCAGGGCAGTTAAAGCAGTCTCAAACTGGATAATTTCTGCAGTGTATTTTGGACACAGAATGGATATTTCTGAGATGGTGGGGGATGGATCAACAGCAAAGCTATGCTTCCCCTTCAAGTAAATGCTAACTATGTGCCTATATAACCTCAACAGGATTATACAATTATATTTTTGCGTGATTAATTCTTTTTCTATGCTATGCTGTTTATAGTCTCCTTATACAGTTTGATATCTCAATTAACACAGTGCAAAGAAATAACAGAGTTCCTAATCTAAGAATGATTAAAATGGAATACTTTCCTGGTCTCATAAGAATTTTGTAAAACTCAAAAGACTGCATATACTGTCATCAAGAATATAAGCTTATCTAATTCCAGTCACTTCATATAGTGTGATATATAAATTATGTGAAATAATACATTGTAAATATAACTGTAAAGAGAGTGCCTACTCAGAAAATAACTTAAGAACAACAGGATAGCTTTTGAGCCTCATGAAGAGCTTTGTCAGATTCAAAAGACTCTTTATGCTTTCATCAACATAAGCAAGTCCAATAAAAATCTTAACCATTTTTATCTGCCCTTATTGAACCAAATGGGTTTGTTTTAAACCTTTAGCTCCACAGCAGGGATAATAAGACCTGAATCATCTCATTATTGCAAAATCATAAATTTCTAGAATAATTTGGTAGGCTGATTCTGTTTCTTTCAACTGGGTATTTCTGCTCAAATGAGAACCTTGAATGAGAGCAGTTACAGGCATTCATGGAAAAAAGTATATTCATTACAGGATGCCTCTGATCACTTATTTCGGCTAGTAATTCTACCTCTGCATTTCATCTCTTGAACAGTACTCTGGTAGGGATCAAACAGGACTTTCTCACAGGGGAGCACATTGATGTGAATACACTTACTGTAGAAATTGCCTTTTAGCCAACCTTTATTTTTTTTAAAGAAAGTCTTCTGCTACTGTGGAACAAAGCTAAAATCAAAACATAAAAGAAAGAGCATTTGAGATCCTGGAAAAGAAGAAAGAAACACCAAATTCAGACTCCCAGCTTGTAATATCAAGAGCGAAGGATGACACAGCCTTTAACCTTTCAAATACAACCTTATTAAGCATAACATTTACCTTGTGCCAACAAATGTGAGATGCTCTTCCTGGCTTCTGTAACGATACACAGTTTCTAACCTTGCTTGAAATTATTTGATGTTCATGCAAAAGATGAATGGCCATCTGGTACATGCATGACTGACATGATCATTTACTCTGATGACAGGACCTTAAATGGTTCATTCCCTGTTTTCCTAATCCTCCTCTCCCTAGTGTGACATAAATGATGTAAACTGAAGTTGAGAAAACAGAGCCCCTGGATGGCATTAATCTGTCTCCTCTTTTTTTAGGTGTTAACAGCCCTTTGACCTTTTTGGTTAATTCTAGTAAGGAAATACCTTTCATGTTAAAATTATTGGGGAAATATGATAGGTGAAACATTGCTGTAGCAGATAACAAAGTACTTATGCAGAACAAATTTGAGAAGTTAATGTCCTTTTCTTATATCATTCTGACCTTCATCAAAAGAGATCTCTGTTTTTCCAAATGTTTTGGGCATGCATACTTCATATGTACAATAGCCAGAAAACAAACAACAGAGTGTTTCACTCATGTGATATATTTGGCTTGACCTTTGTTGCAAGATGGGTGAAAGGGAAAACAATTGAAATATTCCCAGAGGATTAAAAAACAAAACAAAACCTTTCCCCAACCTAATCTAGTCAAAAATATTTTATGCAGACAACAGGAGCGTCATCAAAAATGAAACTGGAGTATACAGATGTCAGGTGGGAGAAATCTGCATACTCTCAGATGCTATCAGCTTCACTTCCCTAAAGAAAAAAAATGCCCCCAAACCAAATACCATTGACTTGTATTTGAAACATTAAAAAAAAAAGTCAACACCCAGAAGTGGCATTTTGTTGGTATGTATTTTTGTGTTTATGTGGGAGGCTAGTTCCTATGAAAAACACCTGTACTATAATTTTCTGGCAAGAACCTAGTCTTTTAAATCTCCACACATGTTCTTTTTTCCGCCTCAATTACCTACCCCATTATTCTGTTGTTTTGAAGAGAAGCAAATGAACAATTGTTACATTCAAAGGAAGGACTAAGAGATGCTTGTGAGGTAAAATTCTCACAAACTAATTTACTTTGGTGACAGTAACAATTACTTTCCTCTTCAAAAGCAATTAGAAATCTCATTGTATTCTTGTTCCAATACTTCTTTTTCTGGCTTTTTGAAATTCAACCCAGGCATTGCCTGGCCCTCCTAAGAATATACTAATATTTAGCAAAATGTAGATCCTCTTCAAATTGAGGTGTCGTGAATCTACTCTCCAAAATTCTTCAGTACAAAAGGAGATGTTGAATATTAACTGGATGTTATCTGGATTAACTGGATGTTATCCAAATCTGCATACTGTTTTTGATTCTTCTTTGCTTCTAACTTTGGCTATGATCAGTTTAATGACCTGTTTTGATATGTTGTTAATTTCTTCCTGGACTCCTTCATAAAATCTCTCAATCTCTTCATCTTTTGCCTCCATGGCTGGCACGTATACTTGAATTATGGTAATATTCATAGGTTTACTATGAAGCCTTATTGAGATGATTTGGTCACTCTCACAAAACTACAATTCCCACAATCCCATAGCATTCAGGCATGGCAGTTAAAGCAATGTCAGAATTGATTATTTGTGCAGCGTAGATACAGATGCTGTCATTATAGCAGAAGGTGACAAAAGGCCTGTACAAACAGGCCAAAATAAAGCTGCTTTGAGCCACTTTGGAAGTGTGCTATTTCAATGATGCATGCATCCTAAGGGGCTGGAAGCCGCACCAAAGCTATGCTGCAGTCCTAGGAAATGGAGCACAGCTTTGGTGAGGCTTCTGACCTCTTAAGATGCATATGTCATTTAAACAGCATACCTCCAAAGTGGTCTGAAACAGCTTTATTTTGGCCTGTCTGTTCAGGCCCAAAGAGTTTAGCAACTCTGTAAGTGGGGTTTCACTGGATCAGTTTCAGTTGGTGACTACTACCAATGGACAAGGTGCTGGGGCAAGTAAAGAAGTAAAGAAGATCCCTGTCCCTCTTGTCTGACCATGCAGGGAAGAGATCTCAGTTACAACATATTATCAATGCACCTCTCAGGGAAGGAAGTTTTCCATCTTGTTCAAAGGAAGTGATGATGTAACCACTTCTTTAAAAAAGCCCTCCTTTAAACAACTGTGGGCCATTATCAATACTCGCCTTCCTGGACAAGGAGATCAAGAGGGCAGTTTTCTCCCAACTCTAGCTAGTCTTGGATGATACTAGTTATCTAGACCCATTTCAAACTGGCTTCAGAGAAGAATACAGAGTTGAAACCACTATGGTCATCTTAGTAGATGATCTTCATCTGACCATTGACAGTGTGTGTGTGTGTGTGTGTGTCCCTACTGGTGCTTTTGGACATCTCAGCAGCATTTGATACCATTGATTATGGTATCCTTGTGGAACACCTCATGGATTTGGTAACTAGAGGCACAGTCTTATCTCTTGAGCAGTTTCCAGATGGTGGTGCTTGAGGATAGCTGCTCCTCAAAAAAGTACTTACTATCAGCTTTGGCTGTTACTCCAGCTACACTCCCTCCTACAGCTGGAGTAACTAAAGATGATAGTTCACATGTCGGTGACCTCAAGGCTGAACTTTTGCAATGAAGTGTATATTGGGCTTATCTCTGCAAAAGTTAAGAAACTTGATTTAGTTCAACAGCCAAATTAGTTACTAGTACATCCAGGAGTGATCATATGACACCACTATTAAAATCACTCCACTGGTTGCCAAGTAGTTTCTGGGCAAGATACAAAGTATTGGTTATTTCATTTAAAGCCCTACATGGTTTGAGTTCAGGTTATCTACAGGATTGCCTCATCATATATCATATAATACCCCTCCCCCCCAAAAAAAAATACACAAAGGTACTCCTGGCAGCCAGGACTGGCAGCTATCAGCCATAGGATTTTTTCTTTAGCCACCTCTGGAACATGGAACAAACCACCAGAAGAGATTTGGCGGCTCAGTATAAAAGACCAGTCTCTTTCACCAGACCTATCCAAATTATTTTAAATTATGAACTGGAAATATGGACTGATTGTTTTAATATGTATTTGTCTTATTCATTCTTCTAAACTAAGGTGTATTTTTAACTGATGTCATATGTTATGTATTTTAAAGGTTTGTTTTTAACTATCTTTTATTTTATTAATAGTTTAATTATATTATTAATTTTTGTACAGTGTAATTTTTGAAGCTGTACCTGTTGTAAGCTGACTTTAGACCTCAGTGGGAAAAGGGGAGGAGGAAGAGAGAGGGATGGAGGGATGGGGTGGGGAGGGGAAGAAGGATAGAAGGGGTCAGTTTTCTCCTTTAGTCTCATACATTAAAGTGGAACCAACAGGTGGAACCTAGAAGAAGAAAAATGCAATGTGAGATGCTGCTTTTCATTATTTAAAAAAAAAAAACCCTAAAGAGCCAATCAGATGATAAAGGAAATGAAAAATGAGAAATGAAATAGCCGCTATTAAACAAACTATATAGCTATTAAATAAACACAGAGTAATGCTTTGACAAATATATGAGCAATGAACTTAGAACAATATTGAAAGACCACTAATATTTAACCAGAAAATGAAAACATATACAGAAATGCTCAATTGTATAAAGATATAAATAAATGGGAAGTTTTGGTAAGTCAATAGTAGAAAAATGTAATTATGAGCAGTCCAGCCATGTAGAGATGCATATAAATATTAGAAAAATATAATTGCCAACAATCAGATCATATCAAAGGCAAGTTACTATTAGACAACTGTAAAGAGACCAGCCTCCCACCATTCAGTGATGCAAAGAGACAGATAGGTATACCTAAAATATAGAATCACAGAATCATAGTCGGAAGAGATCACAAGGGCCATCCAGTCCAACCCCCTCCCATGCAGGAACTCTTGCCCAGAATGGACCTGCCCATAGGGTTACCGTGGGATAAGCGCTAGTAAAACATTGCTAAAATGTTTAGGAAGTGCATGTGTGTGAAAGCTTGACGCGCTTCCTAAATGTCAGGGAATCTCAGCTCCCCTCCAGAATCCCTGAATCGTTTGGGGAGAGACAATTTCCTGTGAATGCAAAGTTTCTGTTCATAGGAAATTGCCTCTCGGCGAACAATTCAGGGATGATGGAGGGGAGCCAATGATTCCCTGACATTTAGGAAGCGCATTAGGCTTTCACACACATGCACTTCCTAAATGTTTTAGTGCCGTTTTACCATCGCTTAAGCATTGGTTTGAAAATCTTCCTGGAGTCATAATACTGATTCACATCTTCTTCAGCAGTCTCACTCCAATTAACAATAGAAATTTTATAGATAACTGACAATGATTTCTGCTCGTAAACGATGCAGAAATATAACAACGCAGTGCTGTCAGTAGGGTTGGAGTCATCTAGTGCAGTAACTCATGGTGTCACCTCTACGAACATCCTCATGGTGTTCTGCTTACCAAAACCCAAATCACACAGCACATGAAAGGGTCTTCCCTCCCTCTGAGCAGTCAGTCCTCAAAGGCCTGCTGAAACAAAAAGGTTCCTCTATCTATGAACCTCTCCAGAAGATCTTAAAACATGGACAGGTGCATATAGTTACAGTGATATGAGAAAGCCAATAATACATAAATATTATTACATGACAGGTGGGTAAAGTGCAGTTTGGGTGCTCTCTGAGGTCCTTTGGAGCCCTGTAGTTCAATCTAATTCCTCCACCACAACCCAAATTGCTAATTTCCCCTTTAGGATATGCAGTTAGATAATTTTGCCCTATTTTTGGCTTTCTAACCTGTATTAGGCCTGTGGAATGCTGCCTTCTCCCCAGAAGCTGGATATCATCATATCACTTCTAATATTGGGGGAGAGCCCCCATGACAGCCTAAAATAGACTGCCTCATTCAAAAAATAAGGTGAAAAGGCCAACTGAATCTCTTAGAGCATCTTATAGAGCTTCCAACTACAGTTGAAGAGACTGTCAAGAAAGCCTAGGATTGGAAGACTTGAACAGGGCTGTTGATGATAGGGTGATTTGGAGATCTCTCTTTCATAGGTTCTCCATAAGTCAAACCTGACTTGATGGTAGTTAACAACAACAATAGCAGTAGCAGCATTTGATTCCTGTGCAATTTTGAATGTGTGTATGTGAAACATGGTGGTTGGACCTGAAAGTGGTACATGGCTGCTGGACCTCTAGAAGGCAACACCTTTTGAGTAAAGAAGGAAAATTCTGCCTCCTCTTTTTCCTCAGAATGTGATTCTTTTTATTTGTTGTTTGAGACTTAAAAAAAGAAAGAAAAGCAAACCAAGCTTGTAAATTTAATTCATCATCCAATCTTACCTTTAAAAACAATGCCAGCAAATTTTTTCTTTCCATATCAAATTTATTGCCAGTACATTCAAACTCATGCTGATGGCATCCATAAACATTTTCACCCTTTTCTAACATACCTATTGGGGAAGTAATGAATATTTCTTATTAAACTCAAAGACCTTCAGGGTGGAAGGTAGTATTGCTCATGACAAGGGAAAAGCTTCAGCAAGGCTATTTTTTCAATCTAAGAACTCTTCCATACAAAGCCTCAGACTGACTCTTACATCAATTCCTTCAGTTTTGATGCCATGTCTCTGGGATGAAATGGTCTGAAAATTCCATTGACCCTAAACCTCAACTGTAGTGCTGCCTATATATTTCCATGTCGTGGAAAAATGGGCAAAATGACACCAAGTTTTAGCTACAGTGAAAGAAAAGGTGTACAGATGCTTTCAGGTTTAAAACAGTGACATTTAAGTGTTGACAGATAAGTGCTGTTTCACTAGAGATGAAGGGATTGAGATTTGTCTACTTCATTCTTTAATGTGAAGGATTTCATATTTGTCCTTCTTGAACCACATGAGAACTAAATTGCAGTAATGTGTCAGTGCTTTCCTTTTACCAAATTTTATGATGCAGATGTCTGGCCAATAAATGCAAGCAAAAATATGAATATTAGAGAAGGAGCTCATAAAATTGGTTTATTAGTGAAAATGATGAACATATTCTATGTAATGAATGGAAAATTGTTTACATAAATGTTTATATTAGCTACACTCCTAGCTAATATGAGTGAACACATTCACTGACTCTTTCTCTTACACATTCTCAGATTTTCTGAATGAAAATCTGGACTCCTTACTTGAGCAAGGGGAAGTATAGAAAGGTACAATGCTCTAAGCAAATAGCATTCATTTTATAGCCCCATTTGCTTTTTCATTTTTTATTCACAGGTCTCTTACATATAACATAATGATTGTGCTATATTCCACTTTAACTGCCATGGCATCCATAGAATTCTATGGATCGTGGGATTTGCTGTTTAGGAAGGGACAAGTCTCAGCCAGAAATCTCTTCTAGTAACTCTAGTGCTATAATTGCATAATACGAAAGAACCAACAATGCCATACTAAAAGGGAAATTATTAACTGATATGAACAGTGAAAGCCATAACAGAGCTAAGCAAAGAGATGAATGTGTTTGGTGCCAAAAAAAGAAGTAAAAAGAGTAATTGCAAAGCAAGAAATGTCACTGTTGTTGTTTTGCTGTCATACTGCAATCTCTTGTCCCCGAGCCGTTTCTATTTGTGTTTACACATTCATTTAGATGTTTTAAAAGGAATGAAATTGATTGTTGTAAGTCCCACTGCATTACTGACCGCAATGAAAATAAAACTGGAATTCAGATCTTGATCTAAGACTATTAGATGTAAACTTGGATTCATGTTTCAATGCCTAAGCCAGCGATTCCCAACCTGTGGGTCGCGACCCCTTTGGGGGTCGAGCGACTCTTTGACAGGGGTTGCCTAAGACCATCAGAAAACATATTTCCAATGGTCTTAGGAACCGAGACACTGCTCCTCTATCCGTCTCCAGAACACACACACACTCTCAATTGCTTCAATTAATTGCAGTTACACGCTACGGCTCCTCTCCTCCTCCTCCTTCTCATACAACACCACATACAACGCAAGAGAATCTCTCTCTCTCTCTCTCTCTCTCTCTCTCCCCCTTCCCCACCCCTCCTCCTCTCCCCCTCAGCCCCACCCTATCGCCATGTTGTCCTTCCTTCTCTGTCCCTCATTCCTTCCCTCTCTCTTTGAATTACCTTCCCCATATTTGGGGAGGGAGTGTCTTTTTCTTTCTTCTCTCTTCTCCTCCAGGGTGCCCAGAGGTCTTCCTCACCGCAAAGGAGGAAAAGGCACCCCAAAAAGGAGGGCCTTGAGGAAGAATGGAAGACATGACCAAACAACAGCTAAAACACTCCTATAAATATAAATCTTTGCCCACCGTCCTTTCCTTTGAAGGGCGTCATCTGTTGCTCTCCTTTGCTTTTTCTCCCTTGCCTTTTTTTTTTTTTTTTTGCCTAACTGCCAACCCACCTATTTGTGGGACTTTGTGTTTCCACGACCCCAAGGACTTCAGATGCTTCCACTCCCAGGGAACTATGCCTTGGGGGCAGCCAGACAGCTGAATTCACCAGAGAGCACACTCTCTCAGCCTCAGGGGATGACCATTGCAAACCCCCTCTGAACAAATATTGCCAAGAAACCCCTGTGATAAGTTCACACCACCTTAGGGTCACCATAACTCAGTAAGGACTTGAAGCCAGACACACACCAACAACAATGACACATTTAATGCCTTCTCAAAAGCATCGAGCATTGGACACTGGGGTTCAAATCCCTGCTTGGCCATGGAAACCCACTGGGTGACCCTGGGCAAATCACACTCTCTCAGCCTCAGGAGCAAACCCCCTCAACAAATCTTGCCAAGAAAACCCCATGATGAATTCATCTCAGGGTTGCCATAAGTCAGGAAAGGAATTTAAGGCATTCAACACCACCAACAAGAAAGCTCATTCGCTGCCAAGTGAACTTATTTCTGCTCCTCTCTGTACAGAACTAGGCTGCCTGTAGGGCTAAAGAAGGAATTAGCAAACTAGTCTTAAGCCATTTTACCTCAGCGGTCCAGACAAAAGTGTCAACCTGTGGGCCAAATTCTTTTTTCCCTACAGGCTGAAAAATGCACACTCACATTTAGAAGTTGTATACATTGTATATATCAGATATTTACATGACGATTCATAACAGTAGCAAAATTACAGTTATGAAGTAGCATCAAAAATAATTTTATGGTTGGGGGTCACGTCACCACAACATGAGGAACTATATTAAAAGGTAGTGGCATTAGGAAGGTTGGGAACCACTCGCCTAAGCATTTGGGTGTGTGTTTGTTAGCCAGAAGCTAGGGTTTACTTGCTAATTAGCTTACTTGCTGTTCACCGCTATGATCTTTGGAATAGCAGTATATAAATAAAACAAATTATTATTATTATTATTATTATTATTATTATTATTATTATTATAACAAAATTGTATACAAAAACCATTTTCAGAATAGACAATACAGTATTTTAATATTAATAGCTGCTTTCTAGAGAGTCATTGTCTTAAAAGCAAGCTAACTGAACTTCTGTCAATGTCAAATCAACATTTTAAACAAGTCTAAAGCTCCAAAGTCCAAAGTACATCAATAAATAAATCAGTATTTGTAATCATTTGGATGCTAATGAACATGAACACAATTACTATAACAAATGAGAATTTGGCAAAGGCATTAAAACAACAGGTAGGATTTACCTATTGATCAACTGTCCATTAAGCATTTGTCATGACTCAGGCCTTCACAATTAATCATACTAAGAGATTATTATTAAACAGGGTGGAATCTATACATACCATGAGTGCTACTACATAGAATTACCTCTTTTACATAGTAAAAACATTTCAATGGGTGAGACAATTTATTCTAAACTAGGGATGAAAACCTTTGATTGCAAGAAAAAAAAACCAGTTTTCTCCCTGCTCCATAAGACTACAATAGTGTCTGAACAATTTGGGACTTCAGTTAAAAAATAATTTGCACAGAATACATATGGCTTCTCTGCAGAGGAAACATGCTTTGAGACAGAAAAAACATAGGGATTTTTTGATCAAAAGGTTTTTATTCCTATATAAAAACACTGTTTGTTGCACAGAAAGCACATGCAGAAAAACTACACATAATCAGTATATTTGTAGAAATTGTGTGAAGCTGTGCAAATACATACATTAGTAAGCAGGAAAAAAAATCTGTGGTTTTCCTGCATGTGTCTTCTATGAAAGAAACATCTTTGGGTGTTGAATTAGTGTATTTTTGCACAAAGTACATATTTTTCGACCCAGGAAAACCATGTTTGTTTTTGGAAAAAGCATTTTACCAGCAAAGTTCCAAATTGTGATCGATTGATTCAATATATATTCCACTTTTCTCCCATATAGGATCCAAAGTGATTCAGGGATGGTTTCCTTTTCTTTTATGGGGTGTCTTAAATGGAAAGACACCCACCTTTTGTCAAAAGTATAACTGTTAATGAGTATTCTTCATAAGCCTACTGAGACTATCTTCCTTAACAAGATTTGAATGGCCCAAACACATTACCGAAGGAAAGTATAGAGGCACAAACTTTAAAACAAAAATAGGTAATGTTTCAAGATAAGATCAAGACCCTCTTTGACCCAAGGAATGACATGTTGCTACTTTGCAGTAATAGCACAACCGGCATTACCATGAATTCACTTTTTTAGGCAGGAATTGTTTGGAAGGAGAAATTATAGTAGATAATACAGCTAGTCTTCTCTTTCCCCCCCGCCACACATATTTGGTCAAGCAATCAGGAGGTAGGCCTGGTTCTTGTGACTACCCAAAAGGCTGTGCTTTTTTAAAGTGCTGAGAAATATGTTTATATATATAAAAATGGCTGCATCTGCACTGCAGAAATAATCTGCATCACTCCCATGACAGAAACATTAGGGGATGATGCATAGTTTGCTGGCCTCCCTGGAACAGAGGGACAAGTTTAAATTGAGCCATGGCAGTTATGCCATGGACAGAGACAGAAGCAGAGCTGAATTCCTTGATTTCCTTGCTAAGGAATTTATCACACGATGAAGACTGGGAGTTTATCCTGTGAATATCCTAGAAAAAATTGTGTATAATGATTTCATATGACATTGCACAAAACCTGTCTTCCTGGAATAAGCTCCCCTTAGAGCTTCGCTCTGCCGCCTCATTAGATTCTTTTAAGAAGAATTTAAAAACATACTTATTTAGATTGGCCTTCCCTCTTTAGTTTAATTGATTTTCCTCTGCCCTTTGTTTTTCTCCTTTGACTCCGAAATATTTGTGATTGATTGTTTGTACCCTGATATGTGTATTTTTTGACTCCTGTTCCTATTTTTGTAGTAATGTTTTAATTTTTTTTATATATTCTAATTTAATTTGTATTGTAAATGCTATTGTAACTGTTTTTAACATTTGTAAGCCGCCTTGATCTTTTTTGGAAAGGCGGGGTATAAATAAAATTTATTATTATTATTATTATTAAAGTAGTCACAAAGAAGTATTAATGCACATCTTTTTACTTTCGGTATTTCAGCGACAATGCATTTCCAATATCACTTTATTTGCATAGGTTTAATAAAGTTATACCCCATGAACTGAAGGGACAGCCTGCAGCCACCTCCATCTTCACCAGATTGGGGCTGGGGCAATCGCATGCCCTAACCCTGATCTGGCCTTTCCACGGCAAAAAAAGGAGCCACAAAAACCAGCTCCTTTTTTTCACCCTGGAAAGAGTGCCATAGCCACTGGTGCCACAGCTTTACGATACTCCTTTGGCACTGCATCATCTAGAAGCAGTGCCAGAGAAGTGCCATGATGAGGCATGCCATGTGGTGCGGTGCGCAGCATCACACCGGCTTGAGGGTGGAATCAGGGCATGTATCGTGTAGACACCATGCCCCAACTCCACCCTCATGCTGGCCAAAGGTGGCAGTCTTCACAACCCCTTTGTAATGTTGGTTATACATTGTTTGATAATACAATTAGACAAGTGTTCTGTCACTGTTTGGCACTAAATTACCAAAATGCAACATCGAGTCAACTTATCTATGGCAGAAATGGGGTGAGATTTAGAGTTCAATGAACACCAAGGTCACTGTTTTGGTGGAAGGGAAGTCTCTGAAATTACCCCTTTAGGCCTTGTGACCTGGGAGGTAGAAAAAGAGGTAGCCCTTGAGGCTGGCCTGAATGATAAACCCTCTCTTTAATCCTTGCAAATTGGGAGATGGACTTTCTGGTTGGTCTTTCTGATGTGGGCAGGCCGAGAACAACCCAGGTTTTGGGTTCTCTTTGGGGCTCAAGTGTGACTGCCCAGGGGAAGCTGCAGTCCTGGTTTGGGGAAAAGACCACCCACATTAGGCTACTCTCCTCCGTAGTTGCAGTTCTCTTAAGAAATCATTAAACAGGTCAAGTTAATAAAATGACCCAATTTCAACCCATGTTTTGGTATCTGCTTCTTTATTGTGTTTTGTCTCATTGTTTCCAGGGTTGGTCAGCAATCCAGTTTGACAATAGTTTAACTCAATTTAATTCAATGTTATGGCAATGTAGGAACTGGAGTTTCTTTTGGCATCAGAGCACTCTGGTGGAGAAGACTCAATGTTTCACAAAACTACAGTTCCCAGAATTCTATAGCAATGAGCCATGATAGTAAAAGTGGTGTTAAACTGGATTATTTCTGCAGTATGGATGCAGCCTAGGTGCGTTCCGGACGGGCCCTATGGGGCGCTGTCGTTACACACGAGGGGCAACACTTCCTGATGCACCTTGCCCCTTGCATGTAACGACTACGTCAAAATGGCGGCACTGCATACAGATGGGCGCCGCCATTTTGACATTGTGGACGTGCAGTGTCCAGACGTCACGCACCGGAAGTGGTGCCGCAAGTGCGCACCTCGCGCCTTGTGGTGCCACTTCCGGGGCCCAGGAAGAAGCACCATTTGCGGACTTCTTTCTGGCTGCGCCCGGGAACCACGTGGTTTGGCCGCTGCAGTTCCTGGATGCAGCAACCGGTGACGGCGGCAGACCGCCCATTTTGGGCGGTCTGTAACGCACCCTAGAGTCTTTTTCAAAAACCTCTTGAAAATTTCAATGCTTTAAACTGTCCTGCAGTGACCCTTGGAATGTACAATGACCAGCATTGCAAGAAAAAAGTTGGACAGATTTTAGGAACAGATTTTTTAAACTAATTGTTTAAACTAATTTAGATACAATCTTAAATTTAAACTATTGACTTTGTTCATATACATACATACATACATACATAGTAATGTAGTAAAATTTCTAATATTTGATAATTATCACAATCTGCTTTTTGCACAGTCCACTGTGGAAAACTGCAACGCTTGGGAGCATTAGCATTAGTGCTAGCATCCTAAAGTTAAACCATCAAAGGAAATAAATTGAATAATGTTAATTTACTAAAAGAAAATTCCACAATAGAAATTAATTCATTGCATTAATTCATGATGATGACTGATTAATCATTACATTTAAAATGCTTTTGGATGACTGAAATTGGCAAAAGTGTAATCTTCCCCAAGTATCAAGCTGAAATAACATTGCAAGTTCATTGTGAATTTTTACTTTAAGTTTAAAATGATTAAAATAACAATTAAATGAACTAGAATTCATATTGCTAAAAATGATGAAAGAAAGTAGTTGTTAACAAAAATAAGTCAAAGTTCTGGGGAAAATGATGTATAAATTAATATGGACATGGGGGAGAATTTCATCTGATACCTTTATAATAAGAATATATTACAGTTTGTGAAAACAATTCATCTGAAGAGTTCTGCCTGCATTCCTCTATTCCAGCAACCTCTGCATAAAAATGAGAAATAATTCCAAAAATGGACCCAATAAACTGAGCTAATCAAAATTCCCCTAGAGAGACCCATTGCTACAGAGGTAATGGGGGGAATTTGGGTCAATTCTCGGACCAGAACACCCCAGGAGAAGCCCAGAGTTTTCTCGCCAGTATATATTTGCACAGAGCCATTCTTCTACGTCCAGGGCTCAATCAAGATTGCAGCCTTTTTGCTACTGACAGCTACATTGCAGACAGGTAGAACAGGAACATCTGCATGGTGAATATAGATGCATATATTGAATCTTACCAGTACAGAGGGTTTAGAATTTCATTTGGTTCATGACTGATAAGAACTTTAAATCAACATTAAAAAAAAAATTATCAGAAAACAAACCCTTTACAAACAAAACTGCATGACAGAGATATTAAAACTGAGAGATTCGGCCAGTCATGTTCACTTCTAGGCTTTGGAGTGTATTTAGTGCCCCCCTTCTCCTTAACCCTGTAGCAGAGATGTAGCCAGGATTTTGGGAAGGGGGGATGCAGACTAAGTGCCACCATTATAATGGGGCTAGAGCGTAGCGCAGAGGCGTGCACCATTCATTGTATCATGGTCCCCCCCCCCCCTTGGCTATATCCTTGCCTGTAGTCATCTGCTTGGACTCCTTTTGGGCCCATTTCTCACCACTGAGAAAGGCAAGGGAGCTGTTGCTTCTTGTTCTCACTCCCTTTGTTTGCTTGTACTCTTTCTTGGGGCCAGAGATAGCATGCACCTTGTAGAAATGAATGGAAGAGCAGCAGAGCCAGGTGAACAGAAGCTGGGTCATGGCTATGGCATGAGCCTTAGCAGGATTTTGATGTTGTTAACCTCTAATAGCTGTCTTGACTTTAATGAAGAATATTGATCTTTGTTGTTAAAAGAAGGGGTTGACTGAGGAGGGGATGTGGCCAGAATGTCTGGCTGGTTTTATTGTTCCAGAGAGAACAAAGAACTAGATAATATACAAGCTCAGTCCTTTGGAGCTGTCTCAAAAACCTGTACCAAATGAAACCTTTGTGATCTTTTAAAATGCTCTTTTATTGGAGAGGCAGTGGATATATGTTTTAAAGCCATTTTTGCAAAGTACACTTGCAAGAGACTTTGACAGTGGAGAGGTCAAGGCAAGCCCACGTTGAGAACTCCATCAAACCACAGCTGCAAGTAAAGCCAAGCAAATAGTTGCCTCATTGTCATGCAGAGTTTAATTAAAAGATTAGACTCAGCAAAAGGCCTCCAAAGGTGCAGGCATAAAAAAGGGCAACTCTCTGTGAAATTGCCTTTCTTGGCACAGAGGAACCACAAAGTACGGAACCTATGGAGGTCTGACAGCCATGGTGGGACCTTTTCAGCTGTGGAACAAAGCTTGATTTTTCACCTGGTGTTCTTTTGCATGCTAATATTACAATCTCATTAAAGAAAGATGATTTTATTGAAGTATTTGCCCAGCTACATTTATGAAACTTCAGAGTTATGAGAGACAAAGCTTACACAATCATTCAGGAGTCTAGGAATATTTGACATCTATATTAAGCAGAGTACAGCAAGGCTAATACAATATGAGGATGCAGTAGAGATGGGGTAATTACTTTCAATGCTCTTGCAAGATAAAAATGGAGGGAAATGCTTACATTTATTGTATCAGGAAATCCATTTTAGGATTGTAAAGGAGATAGAAAAAATATGTTGATTTGTACTTGATGCTGCAGGCTATATTTCACATGAAGGAACTAGAAAAACCACATCTGAGTATTCCTTGCCTAAGAAAACTGTGTGAAATTCAGAGGGTTGCTATAAGTTGATGTGAAGGAACATGTATTCACATACTTGATTACAGGAGCTGAAAGCATGCTGGCTTTCATGTGTGGGGCCAAGCTAAAACCAGTTTTTGGGGCTAGAGCCCATGGATGCTCCATTCTGAGACAAAGAGGGGAGTGAAGAAAGGTGGAGTGAGCTCAAAAAACAAGAAGGAAACAAAAGTTTGAGTACATAGACCAAAGAAAGACAAAGAAAGATGGCACAAAGGGCAGGCATTCACTAGACTCTTCTCTCCTACTAATCACTTTACTCAAGTGTTGATGCCTTTTTGCTCACAAAAGGGAGCAGTATAGAACAGGGAAGGAAGTGAAAGTGATGGGGAATGTCAGCATAGTCAAGTCCATCATGGCCATACTTTGACTCAGGCTTAGACTTTTAGTTAAAGCCTCAGTGAATAACTCAGACTCTGCAGCTAAAGGGACTTTCCATGTGATAAGCACCCTATTAGGAATGAATGTGACACCCCAGGACACTGACCTATAGCTTTCTGATTAGGTAAAATGAATACAATTATTATTATTGTTGTTATTATTATTATTATTATTATTATTACTATTATTCTGCTGAAGACGGCCTGTTTGGATACCTGGTTTCATAGATGAGCATTCTGTAAGTTTCATATACTAGACTGGAGCTTGTCTACACTGGCCAGAATACTTCAAGCTGCATCTTGATATTCTGGCCTTGAGGCAGTCCCAGATTTCCCCATTACCTTCACAGACTTTAGAGTGACATGGCCTACGCATACATCCCACTGTGCTGCCCAGCACCACCACTGCTGGCATGAGTCGCTCCTTCTGAAGCATGAATCACATGACTGAGAAAAGAAGGTTAAGAGGTGATATGATCGCCCTGTTTAAATATTTGAAGGGATGTCATATTGAAGAGGGAGCAAGCTTGTTTTCTGCTGCTCCAGAGAACAGGACCCGGAACAATGGATGCAAGCTGCAGGAAAAGAGATTCCACCTGAACATTAGGAGGAACTTCCTGACAGTAAGGGCTGTTCGACAGTGGAATGCACTCCCTCGGAGGGTGATAGAGTCTCCTTCCTTGGAGGTCTTTAAACAGAGGCTGGATGGCCATCTGTCAGGGATGCTTTGATTTGGATTTCCTGCATGGCAGGGGGTTGGACTGGATGGCCCTAGTGGTCTCTTCCAAC
The DNA here is from genome assembly GCF_019175285.1 of Sceloporus undulatus. Lineage (NCBI taxonomy): Eukaryota > Metazoa > Chordata > Lepidosauria > Squamata > Phrynosomatidae > Sceloporus > Sceloporus undulatus. Next base: position 203,730,577 of record NC_056523.1, read on the forward strand.
TCTATGATTCTATGATTCTATGATTCTATGACTGGGCACCTCATTGTGTCCTCAGTGGGAGTGATTTGTGCTGGAGGCAGTGGGTAGCACAGTGGGACACATGTGTAAACAGACACCCAGTGCCTTTCCAGAATGCTCTGAATTTTTTACTCTAAAATCTGGAGCAAAAGATGAGAGCTTTATTTTATTTTATTTTATTTTTTTCATTTTATTTTATTTTACTACCAGTTTAGCCAGGGATAGGGATGATGCAATGCAGAACTGGCCTTCCCTTGTGAAGATAACTCTTGGAATCAGAGCTTGGACCCTGCATTGTGTAGACCAGTCACAGTGAGGGCAGAGGGAAACCACTGCATGCCCTAAGTGGAAAGTTACGCTTGCTTATGCACAGTTTGTACTTTTGGCAATGACCTGGGTATCAGGAAGGGGAACATAAAGTGTGTAAGAGCAAACAGTTCAAAGCTTCCTTTTCATCAATTGTCTGTCTGTCAGAGCATGAGTCAAATTTGGCAAAAAGTTGAAAGTGGAAGAGCATATCATCCAATGTTTCACAAAATGAAAACTGGGACACATGTGTCCAAACAACATTAGAGTGTGGGACAATCTAAGAGAAGCTGCAACAATTTACTGTTACTTGAGGGCATGACTCTGCCTCGTTTCGTCCCCCGGCACTGAGTTAACTGAGTACAAACTACTTTTATACTTTAAACTTAGGGCCCAATAAGACAGGCCAAAATAAAGCTGTTTCGGGTCACTTTGGAGGTATGCTGTTTAAATGATGCATGCGTCCTAAGAGGCCGGAAGCCACACCAAAGCCATGCTCCAGTCCTAAGGACTGGAGCACAGCTTTGGCACAGCTTCTGGCATCTTTAAGATGCATGTGTCATTTAAACAGCATACCTCCAAAGGGACCCAAAGCAGCTTTATTTTGGCCTGTCTGTTCAGGCCCTCTGTTACCTTACTGCATCACTTGGCATTGCATTGCATGCTCTGGTAACCTCTTGTCTTGATTTCTGTAATGCACTCTACATGGGGCTACCCTTGTACCACGTTCAGAAGCTTCAACTTGTGCAAAATATGACAGCCAGATTGGTCACTGGTTCTTCAAGGTTTGACCACATAACACCAATCTTCAAAGATCTCCATTGGCTCCCAATCTGCTTCTGAGTGCAATACAAGGTACTTTTAAAGCCCTACATGGCTTGGGCCCGAATTACCTATGGGAACGCATCTCCCTATACAATCCGTACCACACTCTTAGAACAATGGGGAAGAACCTGCTAAAAGAACAACAGCCAAATATGCTTTAATTTCCCAAAGAGCTTTTAGCTGCTCCAAGACTGTGGAATAATCTCCCGGAAAAGATCCATCTTACTACCTCCCTGGAAACCTTCAGGAGGGCAGTTAAGACGGAGCTCTTCCGGCGAGCATACTTACCCAATTTTATGTAAGACACAGATCCACCTCCTTGAACAGGATGAGTACATCCTTACTCCTTATTCTAGTGTTGCTTAGTGATATCCCGTTTTTAATTGCTAATTGTTATGTATTTTATTGAATTGCTGTGTTTTATTCTGTATTGTATTTTCAACTAGGTTGTGATCCCACCTCAATCCATCTGGGAGAGGTGGGAAAATATAAATAAAATTATTATTATTATTATTATTATTATTATTATTATTATTATTATTATTATTATTACATACCTTGTTCTGCAAACTTACTGCTTGAATCTGTGCTAAGATAGGATGAACAGCTTGAGGTAGAGAGTCAGTACTGAGGAGAACACCGTCCAAAGACAGTCAGCCAGCCAGTCAGAAGGATTCAGGGAAGTCTTGTCCAACAGTGCAATACTAAAACTGTTTGCTCAGGAGAAGAGCAACTCTGTTTTCTGAGCTCCTGGTGAAGCTATGAAAGATACTTGGTTTTGTTTGATCTACATTGACTCTGACTGCAATGGAACTGATATGATGCTGTTAATTATGTATTTACCAAAATTAAATTGAATTACCTAGGAAGAGGTGTTCCTATAATAGCTATAATTCACAATCTGCTTTCATGAGTGTATGATAACTTTTATCTGCATGATTAATACACTTTCATTCATCTTGAATAACTGGTTCTAGTGCTTCACTAATTCATGTTATTAATTACTTCTGAGGAGAGAAAGAAGGAAGCAACTCTCTGGGCATTTGGAAAGGTGTCTGTATCTCAGTCGAGAGGAACAGAAGGCTAATAAAGCCATAACTGGTTTCTTTTTTGCGTGCTGAGAAAATGGACTTCAAGAGAGAGTTGGAAGTGTTACCAAATAAATCATCCTTTTTCACTGAGAAATAAGAATGATAGACATCCTGGGTATTCTCATGCTTCCAGTCAGGTTAGAACATGCAGCAGTAGCACCAGCAATATGTTATTTTATTCCCCAACAAATATCCTTCTTTAATTTAGTCATTATATTGCATGTGTTCTGTGCCTTCAAGTTACTTCCAATCCAATTTACAGTGAACTTATCATGCTGTTTTCTTTTGCAAGATTTGTTCAGAGGATACTTGTCATTGCCTTTCCCTGAGGCTAAGAGACAGTGTGACTTGTCCACTATCGCCCAGAGGATTTCATGGCCAGGTAGGGAATCAAACCCTAACCTCCAGAGTAGTAGTCCAGCACTGTAGCCACTATGGCATACTGGCTTTCTAATTTAGTCATTCCTTTACAACAAATGGTTATGACACTACAAGAATCACCACCTCCCCAATAATAATAAAATAAATAAAATCTTTATTTCTATACCGCTTTTCCAAAAAGATCAAAGTGGTTTACAGCAACGTTCCAATACATCTGGAACAGGTTTAAGTCCTAATAGACACTTCTTTCCAGTAAGTAATTGAAAATGCAAGATGTCCTTCAATATTTTACAAAAATAAATAAATAAAGGGAGAGTGAGAGATATAAAGGCTAACAGATGGGCATCCAGAAGTGGCCAGAAGCTACTCCCAGCCTGATCATCCCAGGACCATGGTGAATACACACTGTGGCCCCAAGGGCGCCTCCTGCCACAGTCCAAAATGGACCATAGTCTATTTGCAGTGATATTTACAAGCATCAATTGCACAATCATCCTGAGAGATAATAATAGATTCATAGAATACTAGAGTTGGAAGGGACCTTATGGACAATCAGATCCAACCCGCTGCTCAATGGAATCATACAGTCATAGACCTGAAAGAGACCACAAGGACCATCCTGCCCAACCCCTGCCATGCAGGAACTCACAATCAAAGCACCACTGACAGATGGCCATCCACTCTCTGTTTAAAAACCTCCAGTTACAGCATCCCTAGCAGGTAACTGTCCAACCTCTTTCTGAAGACATCCATATAAGACACTACCTCCTCTCTAGACAATTGGTTCCATTGCCAAACCATTCTCACTCTCAATTTCTTTTTAATGTTCTGTGGCCCAGTACAGATGGGTCCTCTGCAGCACACCCATGATGGGTTGCTCAGGGACAAAGCGTGCACACATCCCGCAACCCTAGCACTTCATGGGTGTGCCGCAGCTGCACAACACCATCCAGATGGTGTGTGCAGTGATGACGTGCCAGCAGCACAGCATCCAAAAGTGGCTGCGCTGCTGGCGTGTCATCACACCGTCGCTGGTGCTTTGGCATGGTGCAAGTGCACCGTAAAAAAGGAGCTGCTTCCGTATGCTCATTTCTTGCTGCGCAGCAGCGCTGCACAATTTGCTTGCTACGGCACTGCTGTGGAGCAAGGAGAGGTGCCTCCCCAGCACCTATTTTTGGCACTCTGTACCATGCCTATAGAAATCCACTCGCCTTTAACTTAAACCCTTTAGACCTAGTTCTACTCTTGGAGGCACCAGAAAATAAGCCTAAACTTTTCTTTGTCACAGCCCTTGAGATATTTTAAGAAGGCACTCATATTACCCCTCAGGTTTTTTTCATCATTCAACCTCCCCTCATAGGTTTTGACCTATAAAGCCCTTTACGGCATGGGTCCAGGCTCTTTGAAGGACCATATCTCCCTGTAAGAGCCCCCCAGAGCTTTGAGATCATCAGGAGGGGCCCTTCTCTCTATCCCATAACCCTCTCAGGCATGTTTGGTGGGAACAGCGGCTGCTCACAAGCTTTGGAACTCCCTCTCTAGAGAGGCCAGGATAGTGTCATCATTATCCTTCTGATGCCAGGTAAAGATGTTACTGTGCAGTCAGGCCTATTAAGTGGAGAAAGATTGGGTTTTTAATGCTGTGCTACCCAAATTGTAATGGTTTGTATTTTAATATATTATATTTTAATTTATAACTGTTTTAATCCTTAAAATTGTTTAACTGTTTTTTAAATTTTATATTTATGTATTTTAATATTTTGTATTGTTTTTTAATTGTATTGTTCTATACTTGTTTGCTGCCTTGTGTCCCTATATTGGGAGAAAGGCGGGATATAATACTACTACTACTACTACTACTAATAATAATAATAATAGATTTTGTATGCCATGCATTTTATTATCCTTGACCTGTTTTTATGCCAGAGGGAAGCTTCAGCCACCAAATGGCGAGGCTTCCCACCAGTGGAAAAAGAACCCACAAAATCAGGTTCTTTCTATGCTGCAGTGGTGACGTAACAAGTGTGCCAGAGTGTGCCAGTGGCACACTCATTACACAAGTGCCATGCGGGTGCTGCACGGTGCTTGCGTAACAATGGTGGCACCCGTGTGTACAGGGCACCACCATTTTGATGCCCTCGTCATGTGCGTCTGGAAGAACCGCCCCAAGGCGCCCCAAGGTGCCCCAAGGCACCCCTCACACGTGACAAGGGTGTCCTTTTCAGTCCATCTGGACCGGGCCTAAGATAATGTTTTCCTTCTTTGCTGGAGCATCACATTGCTGGCTCATATTCAACATGTGATCAACAATAATCCCAAGGCCCTTTTGACATGTAGTACTGCTGAACCAAGTATCCCCCATGCCACACCTGTGCATTTGATTTTTCTAGCCTTAATGCAGAATTTTGCATTTATCTCTGTTGCATTTTATTAATTTCACCTCAGTTTACTAGTTTATCAAGGTCTCTTTGGAATTCTCTTTCTGTCTAGCCCTCCCAGTTTTAGATCATCTGAATATTTAATAAGGTTTCCTATCACCTCATAAAGTAATTCACTGATTAAAATACTGAAAAGTGTCAGTCCCAGGACAAAACTCTGTGCCACTCCACTGGAGGCCTCTTTCTAATGAAAAGCACAACCATCAAATATGATTCTTTCAATATAGTTTTCCAACCAGTTATGAATCCATCTGATGGTATTCCAGACCAAGATGGTGTACAAACCAAGATGGCATTCTGCAGGGGGTGTCACCTGATGTGTGTGGGGGGCTTTGGGGGCAGGGCTTCAGGAGCAGAACCAAAAGGGCATACCCTAAATTCTCTGTCCCGCACGGCTTTACTCACATGTAAAGTCATGTGGGGCATGGGTGGGGGGGGCCACCTGCTCTTCTCCCTCCCTGTCCAGTAAGGCTTTACCTCTAAGTAAAGCTGTGTGGGGCAGGGATAGGGGGTGCCAGGCCTACTCCTCACTGGACAGGGAGGCTTTCCTTCCAAGTAAAGCCATGCAGGGCAGGAATGGGGGTGTAGGGGCTCTCTCCCTCTCTGCCGTGCACCACGGTAGACCAAAATATACCCACCCACTTGAAAGGAAGGGTGCCAGCAATCCTGCACACGTGCTTGTGTTCATGCTTCTTCACCTATCTCCTTGCACACACCCCTTCAGCACCAGGAGTCATTTATTTGACAAACACCCTTTGTGTGCATGAGGTGTGCATGAAAGTGAACCCACCTGCCTTATTGGTGGGGGCCACTCTAGGTGTCATCCCCCCTTCTGGGGTGTCACCTGGTGTAGTCTGCCCCCCTCACGCACACACAACACACACACCAGTGATGTCACTGGGATGGATGAACTATCCATTTCCATGGCATCTCAATACTTTTATCTTTGATTTACGTTTTCCCATTCTCAATTTGAACGTTTCTGTGTAGTTTGTTAAATCTTGATTTAAAAAACAAATAAACAAAGCAAAACATTGAAATGAAGTTCTCATCCATCTCTTTCTCTGTCTTGGCAACAGGATTGTAGGCAGAAATTTTGAGTGAGGATACCTTGAAATTAAGTACAATATGAGCTATCAATATAATTTAATGAAAGGATATGAAATGAAATTGTTACCCATCGCTATAGAGCACTAGGGGCACATATAACTTCTTCAAATCAGTATAGTTCTTTAACAATTTAGAAGGAAGTCAGGATGTATTCTTCATGTCACCCCCCAATTCACCTGCATTCAATGAATGGAAGGTAAAGAAATACTGCATAGTATAAATACCTCCGCTCATTGTAAATATAGCTTCAGTATCACTGAATGAGGGTATTCATTCTCCCCACTTCAGACACTGATATGTGTTCAGAATAACAGTTGATTTGCTTCTGCTCCTTTCTTCACCCACTATAATGGCCTCCAAATTGGATGGGAGACTTGGGAATGGGTGCAAGTAAACTAACCCACCTCCTTGCCTTCCTATTTCTCACAAATGTTAAGAGTAGTGCACTGGGTTTACAGGTTTGGGAGAGGAAAGCTCTTCCAGGTACTCACTGCAGGATTTTACTGGCTGAAGGTTTTTTAAAAGGACAAGTGAGAATGAAGTAGAAGCACAAGCTGGTTTTGCAGCAAAACCAATTATTTCATTATGAAAAAGACAGCAGTAGAAACCAACAGAGCAGTCTATGTACAATTCAAGCTGTTTCTCAAAGTAAAAGAGGGGAGAAATGGCATGTGAGCTATTCTTAACCAATTTAAGAGGGGCTAGAGAGGTTTAGCTAAGCTTAAGAGACTATAAACTACAATGCACACAAGGATTTTCTCACCCTGGAATGTGAAAAAGAGTGGTTGTCTAGAGATCAGGGCAGGGAATCAGGTCTCACCGAGAGAGCCTTGTTCTCTCTCTGTCTCTGTATTTAACCCCTTCCTAACTTGGAGGATATCTCGTAAAAGTGAAGGGAAAACCTGTAGGTGGTGCAAAACGTGACCTTAATGTTGTTCTATGGAAGGTCCACAAAAAACATAAAACATGTGCTTGCAAAGGGCAGAGGTGAGCATGCCTTCAGGCACCAATAATAACTCTTAAGTGGCCTCAGGAGGGACCAAACAATGGAGCTGCTTACACAAGACAACACCAGTTAACTTTCCAGGTGATGTACACAGACACTTCACACAAAGAAACATGGGCATAAACCCACAATCACCTGTCCATAATGAAAAAAATATATATTCTTAATCTTTGCTACTCTGTAGCTGTTTACCCTCTTTCAAATACAGGTGTATTGCCCAACATATCTGGAAGCTGCCTGATTCCTCACAGAGGATGTACGAATCGGAACCACTTTGGCAGGTTTTTATTGAATGGAGACAAATGGTTAAACTCCAGTTACTCTCATCAGTGAAACCATTTCCTTGCCAGCATGAGAGGTTGGGGGTTGGAAGGAAATTCCAGTTTGACCTTTTGACTTTTTTCCAAGATAGAGAAGGGTCCAGGCTACCAGCCTTACCAGTCCAGTATGCTCTCTTGATAATTTGTGCAGATTTTGGCAAGACACAATTTTCATGCCTTGTGCATCAAAGTCTAATATTCATATTTATTAAGCATAACTTGTAATACAAAAGTCATTGTAGAATGAGGTGGGCCTTTCCTTTGATTTTTTTTTAAGTGAAAGATAGCTATCCATTCACAGAGAAGGCAGGGGAAGCAATGTGATGGGAAGTACATAACAGCAGACTCAAATTTCAGCCTCCTGAAGAGGAACTCTTCAGCTGCTGCTTTAAGAAAAATCATTCCAGTACAACAGCTCAATTCATCAGTCACCAGTTAAATATTTCCAGGTGATGTTGTACACACATGCACACTACACACAAAGAAACATGGGCATAGACCCACAATCGCCTGTCCATAATAGAAAAAATATTCTTGACCTTTGCCACTCAGTAGCTGTTTTAGCATATGAAGCATGAAGGGTTTTTGTTTCAGCTATCCAACATGGCTTTTGATGTTCTTATTCATATAAATGCTGCATTTTTTCTTTTATTATTTAATCCTGCTAAGCCCTTGGGCACATTGATCTCATGTGGCCATGAATTAGTTCCGCGGGTTAATTATGCATTATGCAAAATACATTATTTCCTCCTTTTTAGTTTTGACATGCTGCCTTTGATTTTCAAATACAAATGTGCTTTTAGTTTTCTGTTTGGGAAAAAGGGGTGGTGAGATAGATTTGTTCCCTCTCTTTTGGGTTCATGTGTGAAATCTCAGTCTCCTCCCTCCCATCTCTCTCTCTCTCTCTCTCTGTCTCTCTCTCTGTCTCTCTCTCTCACACACACACACACCTCTTGTTAGGATGCTGTTTCTCTATCCTGAGGTAAAAATTGACAACCCTGTCACTTTCACTTTCTCACACATTTCAATTTTGTGATTTTTCATAACGTTCTGTATTGTGGTACATAAAAATACTAATACAAAATGAAGTTAAATGAGATTTTTCACCCATTGTTAAGAATATGCAACTCTGTCACTTTTACCATCTCATACATTTGAATGTTAGAAATTTGTGAAATTTAGAAAAACAACAACCATAACCACAAATTAGCTATTTACATTCAGTGAAGGAAGACAAGGATGGATATTTTTTCTTTGAAGCTTTCTGATATTGTGAAGGAAGTGTCCCTTCAGATATTTTTCTTAAGATCAAGTGGCAATGCAATAGACACGAGCCCTTGATATTCATTGGAGTTGGGTTCCATGACCCCTCATGGATACCAAAATCTGTGGATGCTCAAGTCCCACAATATATAGTGGGATAGTAAAGTGGTGTCTGTTATATAAAATGGCAAAATCAAATTGTTTTTTTTTTGGGGGGGGGGTTATTGAATATGTCAATGCAGAATCTGTGGATATGGAGGGCTGACTGTATTTCCTTAGCATTTTACAAACCATTAGACACAGATAAAAGGACAATATGATGACTTGGAGAAAGAGCCAGCATTTATTTGAATAGTACAGAAGTTTCAGTTTCCTCCCACTTTTAACCAACATGGTTCCTATGGAATTTTGGGTTTCTTTAGTTTGGTGATGTACTTGAAAATCTTTGTAGATTGGCACTAGACCTTTCTAGTAAAGGTATCTAAGTATATCACCAAACTGTAAAGCTCAGGATCGCATAAGATGGCATCATGATAGTTAAAACAGTATGGAGCACAATGGATACTTCCAGCATATACCATCACAATGGTCATATCCTACAATCTCACACACTGGTTACCACCTGCAATGGTTGGCATGCTATGTTCCATCATGGAAGTGAATGTAACATTTTCATGAGAGAATTTGATGGAGACTGGAAGATCCAGGTGCAGGTTGCAACCCAGCTATGAAACTTGGGGATTGTTCTTGGGGAAATCACTGTCTGACTTTCTTCACTCAGTTGTAGTGAGGATAAAGTTGGGAGGGGGGAGGTCATGTATGGTATGTTTACCCAAGAATGTGATATAAATGCAGCTAATAAAGTAATAAATATGCTGTATAAATTATTCCCATCCAGCAATGCAATAAAGGCTAGCGTTCCATCTATGATAACCACTTGACAGTTGTAAAAGGAATTTATCTGATATATGAGGATGTGGGCAGTAACCGTTAACCTGTTCTGAGCATCAAGGTATCCTTACCAATGTCAGAAGAAAGAAAACGGGCACACATCAATTGGCTAATAACTACTATTGGCTTGGTTCTGAAGCTGAACCCTCTTAATGGAATAAAACCTACCAGTCAATGCATTTCACAAGGGTGTATTTTCTAGATATTTCAAACTTCATATGGAGTGTAATCAGTGGATACATTTAATAAAACTGTAGTCGATTAGTGAGCATTGACCGGTTTCAATGAGTGTGTTAATGTTAATGTTAATTGGCGCGGCTGGGAAAATGTGTTTCCTTTGGAGCCATTTTGGCCCTTGTGTTACTGCAACAGGAAATGAAAGAGGAGATTAAAGGTGACCTTTTCTTCAAGCAATGAGCAATAGCTTTCATTTACTCAGTTTGGAACTTTTCTCATGTTTTTTCCAGTATTTCAGAAAGGACTCTGATGATGATAACATTTTGACTGTGTGCAAATATATGTAAATTGAACTGAGTGGTCTGATCAAAAACAGGTGATTCATCAGTTTGACATTCTTTCATTGGTGGATGGCCTCAGTTTTCATTTCTTGCCTTAACTGCTAAATTCCTTTGGGTTTGGTTTATTACTGCAATACACAGTCTGTTTTTGCCATATTTTCACATCAGGGGTTTAACTGCTTCTGTGATATGGAACCTCTGCTCTTCTTTTCCTTCCAACTCACTCGAAGTACTCTGCAGGACCTGTTCTTCAGAATATATCATCTCCTTAGAGTTCTGTATAAAAACCAAGTAAAACTTTCCATTTTCTGTCTTTTTTTTTAAAAAAAGGAAATGACTTTAGGACAGTTGTATCGTTTTGATTCCAAGTATGTTCTTCTGAGATCTCAGTGACTGGCCTAATTTCTAAAAGTGTTGAAGTCAATGGGAGTTCTTGGCTGTTCAGCACTTTTGAAAGTTACCTTAGTCGATCTGGGAATGAGGCCTGCCCCCACTGCTGTTGACTCTAACAAGTCCATTGATTTCTGTTGCACTGCACTGGTCCCATTAGATCTCCAACTGTGTTCTCAGAATGGCTTTATCTCTCTTTCTCTCTCTATCACACACACACACACACAACCTTGGCATTCCTTTTTCTTGAAGTTATGACTTGCCACATAAATGAACTTGATGTTAGACAGGAAGGGAAGAGCTCCCAAAAAGTATCTCCAAGGAAACTACAGAGCTAATGGAAACCCACTTGAAATTCAAACAATTTGATGAAAAGTTATGTAGACTTTCATCAGATGACTCCTTTCTGTTAAAAAGACACTTATCCCTAGTTTATGATTAGATTCCATAAAGTTTTATGTATCTTCAAGTGACCTCTGTTTACAGTAACCCACTATCATCATCGTCATCATCATCATCATTGAGGAAGGCAAGGAAGATTCGTTTGGGATTCTAGGCATCTTACAGATAAAATATTCAAAAATAAAAATGATATATAATACAAAACCACACTCACCCTAAGAATGAATTATAATAATAACCAATTGGCTATAGAACAATATTTTATAATCAATCAATTATATCTCAGATACCAGGTGGCAGAGAAATCTATTTCTAGTAGAGAAATAGATTAGCTTTCTACCAAAGAGATGATAATTTGGGGAATGGGTGGGCTTCCCTCTTAGCCTAGATTTGAGGCTGAACGTTTTCGCTGACCATAAACCAAGGTGGCAGCCTGGCAACACAATCACAGTGCTTGGAAGCCCTTACCTTTTAGATGACAGACTCGAAATTGCCCAGCCAGAATATTCAAGTGTAATAGTATTTGTTTTTTTTTAAAAAGAGTACCTTTCCCATGCTCTGACTACAACAGGTGGGGAGAGCCTACCAACTTCTGAGTCTCATTTGGAGAAGTACACAGAGGCAGTACTCAAGATGTTAGAAAATGATCTCAGAATGTAGGCAGATTCAGGGTGGAAAAGGCCCTCTACCAAATAGCAGAGTCCCAATTGAACTGATATCTAATCTTCCCTCCAAAGTATCACACATGATTCCAACCTCCTTTTTAAAGAACAACCCTGTAAGGTGGTGTTGAGGGTTAGCTAAGAATGTATTATGGTTCCAAGATCACCCTGAAAGCTTCATTGCTGAGTGTTAATTTGAACCTAGGCCTTTTCAGTACTGGTCTTAACACTCTCCCTCCTGAGTGGCATTACATGTGGAATCCAATAAGCCCCAATTGCCACTGTGAAGTATGGTTTAATTTTTCAGTTTCAACTGGTCTAAAAAAATGATGGGAAAGTCCTCTATTGTAAAAGCCACTGGGGGGAGATACAAAACATGAATGTGGAGACATGCAGCATAAAATTGTTTTAACTTCCTTTTAACTTTCCCATTTTGGGTATAAAAGGAATGGTTGGAATTCATTTCACACTGTGGAGTATAATGCATTTGTAAAAGAAAGCATGATAAATTTTGCATCATAATGGCAGGATACATGAAAAATGCAACAGAAAAGGTAACTCTGGCAATTTGTCCAGCAAGCACTGATTGATCATTAACAAGATGGTTGGGCACAAAGTGGGCAATATAGGTAGCGGTGGTGATTGATGGTTTCCATGTCATTGGAGAATAAATTCGCTCTGGGTTTTAGCCCAAATTTTACAAGGGACTTCAAACATATTGCAGTCTTGTTGTTGTGTGCCCTCAAATTGTTTCCAATTTATGGTGACCCCATAAATTGGTGAACATATCATAGCTTTCCACTGTATTCTTTAACAGCAGCATTAATTACAGGCACACGGTAAAGTGATATTATTTCTTTTCTTGACCCCAAAAGTCTCATTTTGATCCAGATCAATTCGACTTAAAGGTAGGGGAGCAAGGTGTGCCTTTGTTGTTCTTTGGACATTTGATAACTTGTTGCCAAGCCATAAATTGATTGCCCTGTCTTTATGTAATGTAATGTAAATGAACTCACCTTTTGTTTTAATTAGATAAAAACTGGAGTCGATTGAACTGAACAGCTTCCAGCCTTTTAAAAATGAATTATCCTAATATCCCAGCGATCTGAATAACAAAATTCTTGTTTTATTGATGGGAAATTGGAGTACGTATTAAGACTGAATTTTACATAATAGCCTGGATATTTCCATGCCACAGAGAAGTTCACAGTGACATTTAACACTTCACAACACCCTAAAATATTAGATACAGCAATGTACTCAAAGCAGCCCTGTACGCTTCACTTTTGGATGGAGTTAGATCTATGTATAGAGTATCCAAGAATAATACTGTAGAGCAGGAGTGGGAAAAGTGTAGCCCTTAAGCTACATGCAAATCCTATGCCCCACTTTTGTGCCCTCTCAAACCCATATTTCCCTCCAAAATCATGCCAAACTCTCCATCCCCAAGGCATGAAAACATACAAACACACACACACACACACAGAGCCCAGACACACTCCAGGACCCGACAGTACACCAAATACTTCATTTTTATTCTGCAGCTACTCTCACAATGTCAACAGGAAGAGACAGATCTTCACTTCCTGTCACCATTTTGAGAGTGGTTGCAGAAAAGGAAAGACATATTTGGGTTTGGTGTGTGGGTTGTAGTCTGCAAGGAGCTAGCTTGGAGAGTTAAAATTGCCCCTGGTCCCCATGCAGTTGTCCACCTCTGCTGTAGACTCTCGTCAAATATAAATTTTGAATGCCTCAGCCTTCTGCAACATATTGACTTTTTGTTTTCATGCATGCTTTGGTGTTAATAGCGAAAAGTGTTCCAAGGAAGTAATAACTAGAAGGTGTATAATATGAGAGATCTAATGTAAATATGTGTTTATGTCTTTGTTTTTGTATGTTAAATGTTGGATTTATATTAGGTTATGGGAAAATTCTTTATCTCTTTTAAGTTGTACTATTCTATTCTAAATAAAAAGAAAAAAAAAGAAAAAAGAAAAGTGTTCCACTACTTTTGTCTTTTATATTTCTTTATTATTACACTATTATGATTATATTAAATGTTTGTTTAATTTACCCCAGGTTTGATTCTCTGAACATTCTGGAGAGGGTGCCTCAAATGAAGGTATAGAAATATTAAAATATATGTACTATAGATCTTCTTCTTATAATAATAATTTGTTTTATTTATATACCGCTATTCCAAAGATCATAGTGGTGAACAGCAAGTAAGCTAATTAGCAAGTAAGCTAATTTGCCCCCAATAGTCTGGGTACTCATTTTAGCGACCTCGGAAGGATGCAAGCCTGAGTCGAGCTTGGGCCCTTTTGCTGTTCTTGAACTCGCAACCTTGTGGTTTTGAGTGAATGGCTGCAGTACAGGCATTTAACCACTGCGCCACCAGGGCTCCCTCAAATGATGCACGGAATATTCTTATTGTCAAAAAGATTTTTTTAATTCATTACTAAAATGGAGAGGTATCATTTAGCTTCTTGATTTTGGATCATATTAACCTAGAATATAATATGAAAGCTATGTTTTCTTTTCTAGTCCAAAAGATAGACAGTTCATAGAAGCAAAGTAGCTTTGCTAGCATTAATGACTACTTCCTCTCCCCTTCTTTCTATTAAAATGGTTTGGAATATTTCATTCCACAAAGAACAGACTTTTTTTGCTAAAAATAAAAAGATGGAAAGCAAACATATATCAATGTAGAAGCAAACTCAGAACACTCATGTGCAACCAGCCTAGCAACAGCCTTATGCAGAAACATCAGGTTTTATGAAGCAATAGGGGGTAAAGTCAGTGGGAGCGGGGTAGATTACACTGTCAGCGGTAATAGATTAACTTGCTTTTACAGTGACCCAGATCGTATTACCTTTGTGAAAATCAGTGCATGAAACTCATCGCCCAAATCCTGGCATCTCGAACACAAACCCATTTTCTCTTATTGAAAATGTACCATCGAAGGTTTAGACTTTATATACTAGATACAGGTCTAATATAACTGGAGGAGCCTGTGGCTTATTTTCTCTATTTACACACAAAGTGATTTGAAGGGAAATAGAGATAAGTTTCAATGATGTTGAGCATGGCTGACTTAAATGGAACAAATCTGGATTAGGAGGTTAAAAATGAAAAAGAAAAATCACTCTCTGTATCAGCCTCCAGACGTCTTCAGTTCATCCATCTTGCGGCTTTGTTACATAGGAGGTGCAGGAGCTGCAAATAGTAAATGTTCATCAAGAAAAGTGAGAAGCTTACGCAGTTCATTATAAATCTTCATTCCAACTGAAAACTGTTCTATTCAAACCACCCAAGTCTTCTCTTTCAACTGAATTAATACTTTTTATATGGTGTAGAAATAAAGAAAGGTGATGAACTAAGCAGAATTTTCCACAGATGAGAACCTGCTTTTGGGTCCCTCAAGGATGGAAATCAGTGACCCTCTGAAGGAGCTCCCACACAAACAGAAACCACTACCTGATAGCAGCAGTTGTCATGAGAGCTGCTACAGGCTACTTTGGCTAGAGAACAACCTTTTTGACCCACCTTCCTCCATGTTCCAGGCATGAGGGGAGCTGTCAGTTTGCTTGCTTACTTTTTGTTTTTGACAGCTCCTCTTAGATGTTTTCCTTTCTTCTTTTCTTTTTTTTCAACTCCCCTAAAATTGCAAGGGAACAGGAAGCAGCAGATGCTCATATCAGGGAAAACAAGGAACTCAAGCCAGAAGCAAGACAGAACAGTTAATAACCACTACAAAGGGTATTTGATAAGGACCATATTCTAACTGGGGCACCATTGTGAATTTGAAGAATCCCCTGGTATTGCTTTGTTTCCCTTTTCAGATATCTGGACTGTAACAAGAATGAGAAAGAATAATACCAGGCACTGGACAATTTATATAACAATTTATAATTAGATTTCTATCTCTTCTTTCTTTCAATGAGTCCAGGACTTTGCACTTTTTCTCATGGTATTCTTGCAACATCAGTCTTGCAAGATTGGTCAGGCTGGGGAGAATGACTTGGCCCAGGACACCCTGCTAATTTGATGTGGACTAGAAACCAAACCTCCCAAGTCATAGTCCAGCACTCTAACCATTACAGCACAGTGTATTCTCCTTCACAGTGATCTAGATCATAAGATCAAGGACTGTAATACACAAGTGGGCATTGGTTAGTTTGAGGTCTATACCCAAATTCATATTCTCTTATATTTCACAGATAAAAACCAGGATATGTCTGGCCAAGCAACATCAGACTGTCGCCAAGATGGCAAAGATCTTTAACAAGGAAGAACACACATGCTAGGAGAGGCTATGACAGTTTTGCTTTTGCTCATTTTGTTTTTACAGCTAGCCACAGGAAGAAATAAAATGTCCTTTTGCATCCCTGGAGTGGTCCTCCAAGGGTGCAGGAGGAAGACAATATCATCCTGCCAATAGTTGCAGAAACAGGGCTGGCTGTCTGCCTACTGTCCTTTCCATGATATGAAATGGCTGCAACCAGGAAACAGGTAGGGTGATCATGGAGGGAGCAGAAAGAGTTGTAACTATGCATGGTAGGATGGCATGATTTACCAGGGCAACTGAACATTATTCAGTCAAGACTTCTCTTCCCTATCACACCTTCATAATCTTCATGGCATTGGAGCCTTCATTCTCACAAAAACCTTATTGCACACAAAAATCCATCAGTGATACCTTTATTGGTCATCCAAAATGCACAATATACTTGTTGCAAACTTTTGAACTTCCATGGGCTTCTTCATCAGGTAAGATGTTACAAACCAAATAGGAGGAAACAAACAAACAAACAAACAATTGGCGATGTTATGATGGGGAACATATCTTTTGTAGGAGGGCTCCTCCTCCTTCTGGCCATGCGGCAATAGGGAGATTTTCAAAGTCCAAGACATTTAAAGCCCATTTGCATCTCAACAGGGACCCCTCTTTTGCAACCCAATATGTCTCCATTCCAGTGAGGTCAGAGGCCTCTTTGTAGGCAGAGAACAATGGACCCCTCAAGCAGTCTCCATGTTTTTGCATCAGGAATATTTGGGTGATGAAGAGGTAAAACATGTGATTTCAGTCCAAATTTAAGAAGAAAAATTGTTTTACTTTGGTTGAAAGCTACTCTTAATGGTTCCCCATTGCATCTACAATGGGGTATCAAACAATACAGAAAACATATAGGGCATAGCTGTGTTGGCCATTTAACAAATACAAACAAAAATCCATCAGTGATATCCTTATTGGCCAACCAAAATACACAATATACTTGTTGCAAGCTTTTGAAGCTCCATGGGCTTCTTCATCAGGCAAAATGTTACAAACGAAATAGGAGAATCTTTTTTCAGTCCTTAGCAAAGATGTTATGTTGGGGAGGATATCTCCCCCCTTCCCATTGCTGCATGGCCAGAAGGAGGAGGAGCCCACTTGCAAAAGATATCCTCCCCATCATAACATCTTTACTAAGGACTGAAACACATGCAGGTATTTGACTAACATCTCCAAAGGTATCACTGATGGATTTTTGCTTGTATTTGTTAATTGGCCAACATAGCTACCCCTGAATATTTTCTTATCACACACAGTATTTAGTGCATTTGGCACTGATCATTCAGTATCACTCAGTACACCCCATTAGAGCCTGGCCCTTTCCCTAGTTTTGCACCCATGTACACACACAGAGAGAATTTTTCCCCACCCCAGAAATATAAATTAAATTAAAAGCAGTCTTAAGGGAGATAATGAAAATGTTATAACACCACAATGTTATAGTGTCATAGTGAGAGGTTGTCTCTCATAGTGGTTGGCTTTTAAATAATCATGAGACTACTGGGGAGAGGTGGGGTTTGGGGGCTGGGAGGCTGAGCCTTAGGGATGATTTGTGAAATGTGATAGTGACAGCTGGGTAGAGATCCTGAGGAGATGAAGGAACCCCTCCAGCAGGCTGCCGCACCCTTTCCATGCTCTTTCTGAATGTACCCCTTACCCTAAGGCCAGATCCTGCATACCCTTCTTTTTCTATCCTGCTTCCATTGGAGTGACCTCCTACTGCTGTCAACCTGAGTCTCTCATCTTCTTAACTCCCCTGCCCACACACACACACACACACACACACAGGGCACTGATCAATTTCTTCCTCCCCAGCCCCATGGAGTACTGGTTTCCCTATGCGGAATGACATTTCATCACCCCAAAGTATGACCCCTTAGTACTCAAAATCAACATCAAATTCAACATATGCACAATAAATCATGGCACAACAGAACTGGGAAAGGGAGGCCATTAATGTGTTAATACAAAGAAGCCCATTTCAAAAGCCTCCTATGGGAGGACAACAGAAAAGGAATGGTGGCATGCCTCAAGCCCCACATGGAGACGCATTATCCTGATGTAATTGCAATTTACTTAAATTGTACCATAAAGCCCGCACTCATTTTTGCCCCTATTTCACCACTTTTTACTCCAAATAATTCAAAATATGTGTGTACATTTCTTCTCTCTGTATTCTCCTGTCACCTAGATAAGCAAAGACTTTTCAAAGTGAGTAGTCACATTGCAGTTATTATATTTATTTTTCATTTTAATTTAACACACCAATTGAGCTTCATATTTTAATAACATTATGGACAAATAATTGCTCATGAAACCAGGCAGACCCCATTAAATACAAGGCATTCTTTTCTAATAATGATGTTAACATGCATTCTGCTGAAGAAGGAACACAGCAGGAGACAAGGTCTCTGGCTCCCACCCACAAACAAGATTATGTTTTCTAATTTCTTCCACTCTAGGGTTCAGACATTATTCCATCATGTGAATGTGAAGTGCTTTGACTCTAACTTTGATGAGGACCACAGAACTGCAAAACAGATACAGTCATTGACAAGAGCTATTGCTGCAATGGTCATACATCAGGTGGGGGGGAAACACTCTCAGTAGCAAGGTCTTGGGTCACCTTTTTGTTATGTTTGTGCTTCACATTCATGCTCCAAGGCTGGAGAAGGAATCATGCTGTCCTGCAGATACTGTTGGGCCACAATTCCAGAAGTCCTAGCTAGCATAGCCAAAGGAGATGGATGCTGGGAGCTGCAATTCAGCAACATCTGGAAAGCCATTGAATGTACAGTCCTGTCTTCAGGCTTAAATCCAATCTTGTGCTTGGAACTGTCTGCTAGTGGAGTGAGATTTCTTTTCCCTTTTTCTTCCTAACCTTTTTCAGTTCTTGAAAATCTTATCTGAAGTCTTTTTGTACCACTATGAAGCAGGTTTAAAGGGTACATGGAGATTTCTCTTCTGCCCTTGCTGCTTCTTATCACTGTCTGCAGAGAAGTCCCATTAGATCCTGGCCTTCAGCTTACTGGGGCTACTGCCACACTACAGAATTAATGCAGTTTGACACTGCTTTAACAGTCATGGCTCCATCCTGTGGAATCCTAGAATTTACAGTTGTGGCACCAGAGCTCTCTGACAGAGAAGGCTAAATATCTCAGAAAACTACAAATCCCAGACTTCAATATCCTTCAGCACTGAACAGTTACAGTGGTGTCAAACTGTATTACTTGTGCAGTGTAGATTCACCCAAGGAAAAGCAATGTAGCTGTGTCTGGATATCATGCTAAACTATGGTTTAGAACAGGAACAAGACTCATGTAGTTCTCTAGACTTTGTTGGATTACAAATTCCAGCATTCCTAACCACTGGGTAAACTGGTTAGGGCTTCTGGGACTTGCTATCCCACAACTTTTAGAAACCCATATGATTTCCATCTTTAGTTAATGAAATGTTAACTGCACTCAGGCTAGTTTGCTCCTTTTGTCCCCTCTTCTCCTCCAACATGTTCTGGGAAAAGAGGCCAGAAGATTCTGCTCCTAGCTAATTGTCATTTTTTGTATTATCAGAGTTGACAAATTTTACATAACATTCAGGATCATTAGTTTAAAACAAGCAAAGTTCAAACTGTAGGTGCTTAAGCTGCCTTCTTTCAAACTAACCATTCTAGAATGCAGATCATCCAAATAACGTAGGAAATCATGATTAAAAAAAAAACAGCAGCAAAAGCTTCAAAGCCCTTTCCCCTAGCAATGTGGGAGGAGAAGGGAGGACAATGAAATCTTAGAGAAAATTCATATTTCAGTAAAACAATAGTGGGGAGCCTTTGGTTCTCTAGATAGTTTGGCCAACAGCCACAATTAGTCTCATGCAACATGGCCAAGGGAAAGTTATTGTTGTTAGAGTTAATAAATTTTGCATGCCTAGTATACTATTTGTTAACATCCTCATTTTCATTTTCATGTTCTACATCTGCTCACTTCTTGCATCATTAACGTTCCATATAGGATTATGCATGGTAAGTTAAATTACTTTTATATGTTTTTAGAAAGAATAACTTTTTCTGTTCTCTGCCAGACCCTGTGTGTGGAGAGAGGTAGGAGGAGGCCTGGTGGTTGTTCAGCTTCTGCTTTTCTACCATTGATTACTCTGCCTGATATACACAGTGAATCACATCCTCTCATGTTATGTCCAATTAACGATAGCCTCAATGTAGTTCATCTTCACTTCTAGTGATTTGCTTCAGTACTCATCCATTTGTCTTTTTGAT
Organism: Sceloporus undulatus; assembly: GCF_019175285.1. NCBI lineage: Eukaryota > Metazoa > Chordata > Lepidosauria > Squamata > Phrynosomatidae > Sceloporus > Sceloporus undulatus. Next base: position 203,750,867 of record NC_056523.1, read on the forward strand.
CCATTTTTAAAAAAACTTTTCAGCAATGCATGGTATCCATAGAAATCTTCTCCAGCACCACCTTTCAAATGAATTTACTTTCTTCCTGCTAGCTTTCTTCACCATCCAGCTTTTACACCTATACATAGTACACTTATGTTGTGGAAAATATAATAATTTCACCGAAAATATGTTGTGCAAAATGAACAAGACCCACGTTATTTGAACCAAAAAGAAACACTGAAATGTGAAACAATAAAAGCAAAAGACCAATTTCACTCATAACCTCAGTCAGTAGAGAGAAAACGTTTGAAATTTGTATTCATTTGTGAAAATGAAAGAAGTGAAGATTAATGTATTATCCCAATAGCTGGAGTTAACAAAGGGGTGAATGAGAGTGCCCCAAAGGGGTGGCATGCCTCAGCTCCTGAAGGAGCAGGGTGGGCACCATGGCAACTACATGCCACAGCCCCACTCTGGTGTTTTGCCATTGCAAAAAAGAAGCTACAAATTGCTGCTCCTTTTTGCGGTTGCTTTTCCTGCCCTGCCAGGGCTTTGTGGCACTCAGGCAGTACACAGCATTTAAATGCTAGTCAACTGCAGCACCATGAAGCTGGTACATGTGGGGTCAGCCCTATGGCTTCCCGCCAGTGTGGGAGCATGTTCCATCTGAACACCATGTCCCTATGCAACCATGAAGCCGCTGCATTGCACCAGTCTGTTCCACCCCTAACTTGGCAAGGTTTGTAATGAAGTAGACTTAGGGTACATCTACACTGCAGAAATAAATGCAGTTTGATACTACTTTAAATGCTGTAGGTCCATCCTATAAAATCCTAGAAATTGTAGTTTACAGGGCCTTCTCTGCCAAAGAGTGCTGGTGCCTCACAAAACTACAGATCCCAGGATTTTGTAGGATGAAGCCACAACTGTTAAAGTGGTGTCAAACTGCATTATTTCTACAATGTAGATGCACCCTATGGGAGCCAGCATGATATAGTGGTTTGAGCATTGGACTATGACTTGAATCCCTTCTCAGTAATGAAAACCCACTGGGTGACCTTGGGCAAGTCACATTCTTTTAGCCTCAGAGGAAAACAATGGCAAACCCTCTCTGAATAAAGCTTGCCCATGATAGATTCACCTTAGGGTCACCATAAGTCAGAAATGACTTGAACATACACAGAAGCAGCTTCAGAAGCAGCAGCAGCAGCAACAACAACAACAACAATATGCATCCCTTGTCTATAAACTTTATGCTATCAACTTTTTTTCTCTCAGTTAGTCTCAAAAGTACTACAAGATCTCTTTGCATACTCATCCAAACTGACATAGCTGTGTCTTTGAATTCTACCTTGGCAAGGGTTACATTTATATTCTCTTTTCTTCAGCTAGAGACAAATGGTTTTCCCTGCCTCCCATGGACAGAGGTCAGCTCAAAAGAGAGATAATCGCTTACATTACATTGGTTCCTGAGAAACAAGCTTGGTAGTTATTTACACAGATTCTAAAATCTTCTTGACCAGAAGGACAGAAGAAAGAGGTATATGCTATGAAAAGGATGTCTCTCTCAAATTAGTCTTAGATCTCTTCAAGTCTTCTCTCTCTCTCTCTCTCTCTCTCTCTCTCTCTCTCTGTATTAGGCTGCATCTGCACAGCAGAATTAATGCAGTCTGACACAGTTTAACTGCCATGGCTCAGTGCTATAGAATTCTGTGATTTGTAGTTTTGTGATATATTCAGCCTTCTCTGTCAGAGAGCTCTGGTGCAACAACAAACTACAAATCCCAGGATTCCATAGAAAAGAGCCATAACCGTTAAAGTGGTGTAAAATAGCATTAATTCTGTAATGAGGCAGCAGACTTCGAGGCTTTTTTAAAAAAAATTAATTGAAAGCAGTACAGAAGTGTCAAAAGACTGAAGACATCAGTATAATGTTTGAAGTAATCCATACTAATGGCACATAATTAACTTCATTATAATGGTGGAAGATTGTTCTGGGCATGGCCTTCAGAAGTCCTCAAAATTAATATCTGTGGCAAAAAAAAATTTTTTTACCATAATATGTACAAAGTACATGTAGCTATAGGGCAAAATACATCATGTCAGTTCAGACCTTCAGAGCTGCTCTGGTTTTTCCAAACCACTTGGCCACAGATTCTGGATGACACTCAAAGAAGTTACCATCTGGACTCCAACAGAAAGTGCTATGGAAACTAGCTTTCCCTGATTTTTGATCTACACTATGATCACAGGAGATGCATAATATGTTTTCACCCCTCTTCATCTGGATGAAGTATATCCAGCATAATGTTTGAAGGTCAGCACATGACACCTGGCCTCTCTTGACTCCAAAGTTGTCCTTTGGTTATAGAAACCAGGCTTTCAATGCACTGACAAGAATGAACTTGTCAAAAATCTGACTGCAGAGAACTGCTGAATGTTAACCACTTTTAAAACACTCAGCCGTGTGTTGCAGAAGCTTAGATGTGCTCTAGTGCACTGTCTTAGCCCCAAGTGTAACTCTTCAGCATTCAGAGACCTTGTCATTATTATGTTTCAGTAATTTATTTGCTCTGTGCCTAGTGCCACAATATCTCTGAGTAAATCTGGATGCTGCTCTTCTGCCCAAGTGAGCTTTCTTGCATAGGGATGGGACATACTCTTATTCTATTATTCTAGATTTGGAATTTTTAATAATAATAAAAATAATAATTCAATATTTATTTCATATTTTTGATGGAGGAAACCCAGATTTTTTTTTTTATCAAAATCAAATGTGAGAGAAATTGAAACTGATGTATTTGTCTATCCTGGCTCAAGCATCTGAGTGTTTAGTTGAAAGTTTCAACTGGAATCCCTGTGTTTAGCCACTTTGATGCTAAATCTTTTTCGTCTGAGATAGTCCTCTTCTATAGTATCCCTATGGTATGGACAATATGGTTCTCTCTATGCTAGGACTAACTGTACTCATCACATTGGGCTAGAGGAAAATGCCAGGGGAGGGTCAGGCTGTTTTTTAAGACCTGATTAAAATATGCAGATTCCTTTATTTATGGGATAGAAAGAAAGTAAATTAAGACCATCCCAGCATGAAATCACATTTTTGATGACAGACTAACAACTGCTGTATCAAATAATAATCAGAATCACCTTGGATCCTCTGCCTGGGATAAAGGTGGTATATATATTAATAAATAAATAAATAATGCCATGAAGAGTATTATTTTCTTTTCTTTTTCATTCTTAATGGGAGAGGAAACACTGACAAATTGATAGGGCCTGCCAAGAAGAAGCCAGTCTCTGTAAGAGATAGAGATAGAGACAAGGAGTGGGGTTTTCTATAGGTGAGGTTTCTGGAATTTGTACAGAATTCAGGGGCATCACTAGGGGGATGTGGACTGCACCAGGTGAAACCTCGGTGGGTGCGTGGGGGGTGACACCCAGTGGGCTAGACACTCATCATCTGGGAGTATCATCTGCTGACAAGAAGAGGCTACTAAGTGGTAGCAGCACCCCCGGTGACTGCTGATGTCAGTGGCTTCTTCCTACCACTTGGTAGCCTCTTCCTTGTCTGGTGGACCTGCTGACCATATAAGCAAGGGAGATGATGGAAGTGTAAACAGAAGTGGTGCCATGGACCACTAATTTCTGCTGCATATGCCTTCCTTTCCCACCTGGTCAGCTTCTGGCCACTCCAGTCAGTTTATATTTGTAGAATGGAGAAAGCACCATTTTGTTCTTTATATCTAATAATGAAGTATTTTAGGCCATAGTTGCTGTATATTGGGGGTTGGACAAGGAAAGTGGAAAGTACTTAGCACCCACACAACTTGCTCCTCATTGACATTTTTCAGCCCTCAAATCCTCCAGTTCCCCCAGACAGCCTTTCTAACTCCCCCATTCCTGTTCTTGAAACTTCTAGGAAAGCCAATCTAGGTGTGGTACACACTGCCTGCAAAAGGCGGGCTGGAGTCACCTCTCATTGCTGCACCGCGTTACTGTAGCAACCAAATGTTATGGTGCAGCTGTGCAGCATAAAAAGAGCACACAGAAGCAGCTCCAGTTCGCTGTGCAGCTGCGATGCCATAGGACAGCACGGTTATGTTGCAGCTGCACTGCACCATTTTGATGTGGTGCAGCTGTGACATCACTGACGTGTATGATGTGTGGGCGGGTCTGCACAATCATGATGCCTCCCATACATACTAGGGTTAGGGAGCATGCAGTTGGTGTGCGCTCCCTAACCCTAGTGTCACCGGGAGCATGCCACTTTATGGTTGTGTGTACCGGCCCTTACTTTATAAAAACGGTGGTGAGCTCCCTGCCCCAAAACGGTGGTGAGCTCCCTGCCCTTTAAACACACATACACATGCGTGCGCACACACACACACACAAACAGAAGTGGCTTTTTGTTTTTGTTTCTAGGCGGATCCTTTCGGAGGCAGTTTTGGTTATCCATGTGGCCCCAGAGGGTCCCAGGAAAAGTGGCCTAACAACCTCTGCAATTGCTCACCACTACTCTATCTATAGGGAGAGGTTCAGAAGCTAATGTGTAGGAGGGACTGGACACATTGTTTCTGTGAGAAAACCTTTGCTACAGAAGGATAAAAAATCCTGCAACCATGATGCACAGGGTAAGTTGTCACATTTTATGAATGTAGGGAAAGAGGAAGCTCTGTTGAGTCTACATAATGTCCTGAATTTGAAATTAGATGAGAACATCTTTTTTTTTTTTAAAAAAAGCAAGTCATTTGGGTATTTGTTTGTTTGTTTTACTAGGGGCTCCAGTTTCATCAGCTGTACAGGTAAAATCTGAGAAGACACTTGAACAGGAGGTAAGCATCCCAGCAGAATTATTTTGGAATCCATTGTGACAGGCAAATGGGCTGTTTCCTGAATGACCTCCAAAACAAGCCAAGAAAAGCATAGACTCCCTCCCCCAGCTTAACTTAGATTGAAAAAGCATGAATGAAAAATCCAACACCCTCTTCAGATGGGTTTAATAATATCATTCAGCACCAGAAGCAGTCCAATGGTGGCAAACATGTGCGTTGGCAATGGAACTAATTGTCCATATAGAGAGTAAAATTATGCTGGAAGTGTGGTAATAGCAGAAGGGGTAGTTTGCCTTTGCAAATGGAATTCACCAAAAGGATTGCATACCTGGCTCTGCTTCTCCATAACTACTAAACCTTTCTGGCAGAAAAAAAGGATCAAAAGGTTAAGAGCTGGAAGGAGGACAAATAGCACATATGCTTGAGAGATGGGGAAAACATAATGAGAAGAACTGAAGAGCACCAGATGAATTACTCTTGCTGGAATCAAGCAGCTAATGTATTTAGCTGGTCCATTGTAGGATATAAAGTGCAGCATAAGATTTAGCTAATTTTATCTCTAATTAAAAGAATTGGCACCACCATGCACAGTTGCATCAAAGTCTGTGGGAATCTATCATCACCGCCCCATTAAGGCACAGTATTAAAATGCTATCTATAAATAAAATAATTTAAATAAATAAATTAGTACCAGGGAAAGTTAAGAGTAGGTTGGCTGTTTACAGATATGGTTGCTAAAACATGTTATGCAAAATCCTTGATACTCCAGAATGCCAGTTTATCTCTGGGTTTTTTGCAAGTTCTGGATGAGGAGTTGTTTGGCTGTCCAGATCATCTGGCCAATATCTTCCACCCAGAATGACCAGTAAGAAGGAACTGCAGGAACTGTGTGTAAAAGGCCAGTTATTTTACCCATTGCCATAAAATATAGAGAACCTGTGTGGTGTAGTGGTTTGAGCATTAGACTACGACTCTGAAGAACAGGGTCCAAATCTCCTGCTTGTCATGAAACCCAGTGAGCGACCCTGTGTAAGGCATACTCTTTCAGTCTCAGATTATGGCAATGGCAAACCCCCTCTGAAGAAATTACCAAGAAAAACCTGTGACAAGTTCACCTTAGGGATGTCATAAGTTAGAAACAATTTGAACACTGTGTGAGCGTGTGTGTTGGGTAATTAATCTCTTTCAAATTACAATGGCGGGATACAGACTGCCCAAAAAGGGTGGTCTCCCGCCGCCCTGGTTTGCTCCATGGGGAAGCCGCAGCCTCCAGACCCTGGGGCTTCCCTGCGGAGCAAAAAGAACCCTTAAAACTGGGTTCTTCTTGCGGCACGTTTGTGATGCTGCAATGTGCCAGTGGCGCACTTGCGGCGTCACAATGACGCTGGGACGTGTGGACGCTAAGCAGCTGTCACGTCAAAATGGTGGCACCCATATCTACAGGGTGTCGCCATTTTGACGTACAGAGTACATACAAGGGTTAGGGAGCGTCTGAATGGTGTGTACTCCCTAACCCTAGTACCGCTGCTGCCACGCCACATTTTGCTGGTATGTATCCCACCTTTGTTTCCAGATTGCCCCCATTTACCCAGGAGTAAGATCAAGTGAACACAATGGTATTGGTACTTACTTCTGAGTTGACCCATTTACCCAGGAGTGACCTAGAAACAGTAGTATATGCACTGGTAACCTCTCGGCTAGACTTCTGTAATGCGCTCTACCTTTGTGCCAAATTTAGATACTGCAATTAGTGCAAAACATGGCAGCCAGGCTGGTCGCAGGTACATATAGTCGACCATATTACACCTGTACTAAAATCTCTTCATTGGCTTTCTATCAGTTTCTGAGCAAGGTACAAGATGTTGGTTATCACCTTTAAAGCCCTACATGGCTTGGGTCCAGACTACTTGCAGGAGCGCCTTCTTCCACATAATCCACCCCACACACTTAGATCCTCTGGAAAGAACCTGCTACAACCAAAGAAGACCAGATTGTCCATGGTGACCCAGAGGACCTTTTCATCTACTGCTCCTAGGCTCTGGAACGACCTGCTGGACAAGATCTGTCACATTACCACCCTTGAAGCCTTTAAAAAGGGCATTAAGATGGATCTCTTTCAGCAGGCCTTTTTAGATTAGCCTCCCCCACTAACACTAACACTAACATCATCAGTCCCGCCCCCCCCCCCAAGAAAAGATATCTCTCTCCCCCCAATATTCTACCCATAACTTTACTAATTTCCTAACAGCAATATTTTTATTAATGTATCTTGTTGTTTCATTTCTTTTTATGGGTTTGATTAATATTTTTATGGTGCGGTACAGACCACACAAAAGTGCTATGCTGGTGCTGATCTTAGGGTTAGGGACCGTGCGGAAACCGCACGGTCCCTAACCCTAAAACGTGCTGGCAGCGCAATAATGGTGGCGTCCCATGTACACGGGATGCTGCCATTATGATGTAACAGATGCATAGTGATGGCACATTGTGCCACGACAGTTATGTCACGAGTGCACCATTGGTGCACTCGTGACATAGCTATGGTGGCACAAAAATAACCTGTTTTTTTCAGGTTCTTTTTACTCTGGAGTGACTGCGCGTGGTTTGGGGGCTGTGCCGTCCCTCCAGAGTAAAAACAGGTGCCAGCAGGCCACCGTTTCTTGGCCGTCTGTACTGCGCCTATGATTGGGGGGAGGGTTAGGATATGGGATTGTTTCTTTTAATTGTAATTTTATTTCCATTATGCTTTATTGTTATTATTTTATTACTGTGTTGTAATCTGCCTTGATTCCCTATTATTATTATTATTATTATTATTATTATTATTATTTGTAGTCATTGTTTAAAGAGACCATCCTCCCCCAAAAAAAGGTTGGATGCCTTCTTCACGTATTTAGAATCTTTGAAACTCACAGGGGTCAGTCTTCTCAGTAACTTGATGGAAGATTTGTTAATGGATTAAATACAGAGTATCTGTGGCAAGGATTGGGATGAGTGGGGAGGGGGACAGGAAGCAGATGATTTGGAAGGCAACTTCATCAACATTCAGCTTCAGGACAGGAAGTCAGCTGTGGACACTGCTGGTGACAAAGTCTTGAAGTAACTGAAGTCTCCCAGCAGGCAAGTTCCATCACTGCATGCCTTTCCTTGAGTTTTCTACAGCAAAATACAGACAAAGCTTTCAAGCACAGCAGTAGAAATGTCTACTTAGCACAGCTCATTGTGTCATAACTGTGAAAAGACACCCCTGGTCCGAGGAGTTATTTGAGCAACTGAAACATTTTACAAACAACCTTTTTGTATGTAATGTTTTCATTTAAAAGTTCTGTGCACTGTTCTTCTGTAGTACTTTGGGGTGGAGGGTGTTAGAAATGCTGTAATGTCATAGTCCTGGGAATATATTTGTAAAATTTCTGTTTGTAGACGTGCTTTGCTTGGTCAGCTTGTGATATGTACCATACAGATCTCTTTTTTAAAAAAATCCTTGAAAAACACATTATTATAATTACTTTAAAGAAGTGTGTAAGCAAAGTTTCTTGTACAAATTGTAATCCCATCACTATTATTATTATTACTACCACTGTCACTACAATTACCCCCTTTCAATTGAACAATAGCTTGATGGAGCCATTAGTCTGAGGCGCTACTGATGATATGGCTTTATCTCTGTTTTTCATATGAAAATAAATATCTCTGCTTAAACTGCTTTACCTAAGTTCTAACTTCTCCTTTAGTCAGGATAATGACTTAAAACTTTTGGCTTTCACCTCCTTGCTACCTTCACATTTTCAGTGTTATTGCTATTTATCAAGAGAATTTCAACAATTCAGAATTAACAATGAGAAGATCTCAGGATGAGTGCAGCATCATTTGCTTTCTTAAAAAGCAGTCTTTTATGTAACCCAGGCAACCTACCAGTTGGTTCATCTCCCTGTGAACTCAATCTTCCCCCTTTTTTCTTACACTTCTGATTGCAGGCATGTGAATACAGGCTTTGGTGGAAGGGAGGAGATTAAATCATTTGTCCTCCATAAACCTCTTCAGTTGTACACTCAGCAGCCCTTTCTGTTGTTGACGTTGGTTCTTTTGTTCCATGAGAACAATCTGAACAGCAATCTCTCCATCCAAAATTCTTGTCAATGTAGAGCATTAATGCCTACGACTTGGATATGTTCTTTCTTAAATTGGCATGACATTATTTTTTCTTTCATATCTTGTTAGAATTAGGACTTGAACCCAGCATTGTCAATAAACTGGAAATGAGGTTGACTGATAGAGCGTGCACCAGGATATACATCCCATTGAGCTAAATGGGTATGATGGTGATGGGGTGAAGACTATCAAAAGCATCACATATCACCCACAGCATCACTAGCTTCAGTGATCAACGTAACAGGGGCTCTGATGAAGTCCTTTCCCCAGGTCACATTCATCTGCTTTTTTGGTTTTTGAAAAATAGTATTTATTAAACAACACGAATACTTACTATTAAAATACCACACACACAATATTTACATTAGCAATAAATGACTCTTTTTAAAATGTCTGGGGGCAATGAAATAGACAAAACCTGAGCCTGGAATTAATGACATACACATAAAATCCTCCCTGTGTATGTTTCAGGGGCTTTTGCCACCCCCATTAATCTCTTTGTTGGGTGGAAAACAATATGCAAAATAATTCATATTTTTTTTATAAGGAGTATTAATACAAAGCACTTACAGGCATTTGTATATACAAAAATATACTCCTTTCTCTTTTATTTGCATTTCTTTCATCATCACTTATCACTTTCAAAACTAACATAGTATTTTGTACAGGCAGTTCTGGGTACCTCTTCAAAAATACTCAGACCAAGGGATCCTCCTTAACTGAACACAGATTCGATTATCAAAAGACAGTTTGACAACAAAAGGAGGCCACCCCTTTGGAACAAGGAACATCCAGGGTCATCAGATTCCTTGGTGGATTTTGCTTACATGTCTAGCTAAAACATTTTTTTAAAAAGGCATTCATGTCAACCATAAGTTTTAGAGATTTGCCACTGGGAAGACCTTTGGGAAAACTGAGACCACAGATGCAGTTTAAAAACTTCCCCCATGCTTCCCCCTTGTAATTGACAGCACACGATATTTAACAAAAGAAACATTTTATTAATGTGGAAGCATTTGAACTCTTACCATCATGCCCATGCCCACATAACTAAACTCTGGAAAACTTGAAAGATGGCTGAAAGTATTAGTGACATTTTCATTAGTCCTCTTCCTCAAGACCAATGGTGCAGACACAATTCCATTGAGTTCAGTGGGGTTTACTCTGAGGAAACTGGAGCACATTCACTTGCTTGTGGGTAAGCATAATTAAAAGCAATAGGATGTTCCTGCAAGTAGACATGTGAAGCACCATAATATTACGTGAACTGGAACAAAAGTACTTATCATCCCTTACCTTCCAAACCTAAACTTTTAACCACAACTGTCCTCACCCACAGCTATTGCCTCACTAGTGAGGCAAAGGGAGAGGGCACAGAGGTGCTGTTGACAATGACAGAGCCGGGTGCTCCTCCCTAGTCCATGGGAGGGGACAACAACAGCTGAAAGTTGGCAATTCTTCAACAAATCATTTTGGTTGGTTTGCAACAAGTAAGGAGCTGAACTGGAAAAATAATTCAAGGTTTTCTTCACTGTATCCTCATCAACTATACCAAGGTATCTTCTCCACTCCCCTGTGTGACAATTTCAACATCTCTTTCTCTGTATGTATATACTAATCTGCTTTTGTCTTATTATGATCTAAGATAACCTCTAGAAATCACCAGACAAGTTAGACCCATGTGAGAGACAGACTCAATGGCACCCCTGCTGTTTAACTGCTCAACTTAGTACTGAAGTAATAAAGCAATAAAAATATAAAAAACATTGCATTTCCCATGGAAGTTCCTGTCCCATTAGTTCATTTGCAAATGAACCATCTGAAAATTCTCACACTTGACTGAGCAAGTGGTAAATCGCTCGACTCATAGAAATTTAAATAGGGCCAAGAAAATAGCAAGTAGCAATAGCAAGAAGATTTCTATACCGCTTATCAGTGCACTTAAGCACTCACTAAGCAGTTTGCAAAGTGTAAGCTAATTGCCCCCAACAAGCTGGGCACTCATTTTAGTGACCTGGGAAGGATGCAAGCCTGAGTCAAGCTTGAGCCTTTTGCTGGTATTGAATTCGCAACCTTATGGTTTGTTAGTGAGTGGCTGCAGTACAGGCATTTAACCACTGCGCCACCAGGGAAAACAAAGATCTGCAATGATTATCACAACCCTAATTACAGTAGATTCATCCCATATCCAAACTGGCAACACTATCATGGTGCTAATAAGAATTCTAGAACACATCTGCCTAGTTACCGGGAGCTGCATCCATGGTAGCACCACTGTCAAGAAGAGGGTAAGGCTGTACTCCTTGCCTATTTCACATGGTTTGCAGCATGATATGAACAAGTGTCATGTGAAGAACAAGGCAAAGAGGGAGGTGGGGCCTCCAGGATCCTGTGGCGGATGCCTGTGAGAGTGTGGATCTTGGTGGCTGCCCTATATCACCATTCCCTGACTGCACTGTAAATTGCCATAATGGCCCAAGACTTAATGGCAGTTAGAATATAAACAGCCATTCAGCACTGTAGAATGTTATGAATAACATTCACAACTCATGCACGCACATACACACATGAGACTTGTGACCCAGCAGCTCACAAGTCATGTATTGTGAGGCCTGCCAGGTGCCTGACAGAACCTTCTTGATTCTGTGCTCTCAGGCAGGCATCCAAACTGGGAAATTTGCTCAAATTACCATACTTGTCTATTGAGCTTTATCCAGTTAGTGGGTCACAGGTTTACATTCTCTAAATTGTTTCTTTTGCAACTAAATTCTATGCACACGGCTAAAAGAGCTAAAAGCAAAAATAAACAATTTTTTTTAAAAAATGTCTCCTTTGTAAAAGAAATACAATCTCTCAAAAGATACTTTGTGTGCCACTTTAGGACTCAGGTAAACAGATCTTATTTCTGGGCATGCTGCCCATCACATTATGGAACACTGATACATGCTGGTGAAAGGGGTGGGTGAGAGAGTTTGATAATTAACTATTTGGTGTATATCAAATAGGAAAGATCTTCCAAGAGAGCCTATCATTTGTAGAAGTAGAATTTGGTCAAGATTGCTAATCTGTAGCACTTAAGGCCTCCATATATATCTCCCCGCTCACATGCTGCCCTGCTCTCTTGCTGCAATATAATGCAGAGAGCCAAAAGTGTGGTAGCCAAAGAAACAAGTGGTGTATGATAACAACTAGTCTGGAGTCAGAAACCATAACTCAAAACAGAGTCCACATAAGAGTAGCAGGTTATCAATAAAGTTCAAGGTCGTAAATCATGGAGTTGTGTAGTAGACTTAGGCTGAGAGAGAATCCAAGTTAGTTTCTAGCAGACCAAATATACAGAAGGCCCCTGATTTATAAAGCCCACCAAAATCCCTGCACCATTTGCAGACCATTTATCAAGTGGGCCTTTTTCAACTGCATGCATTCAGACTTTTCTTTTGTCTGTGAGGAAGGGACTGGCTCTGTGCCAAACACTGAAGCCTTTATCTTTCATGAGGACTTGGAGCTTTCGCTCCTACCTCCTTCTCCTCTAGAGAACTCAGGTGGCTGTAAGACTGAGCTGCAGGAGGGCAAAACTGCAGTAGGTCTGGTTTCTGTTTTCTTCAAAACTAAATTCTCAGGCAGAGGCATGACACATGCACACATCATTTACACAAATCTATCTATCCACACATGCACATCAACACACATCGGTCAACTCATCTCTGTATAGACTTCCTCATTCATACTCATCCATCCACTGTTCCTCTCACATAAACATGACTTCATTCTCATCTCAGAGTCATCCAGTCAGCCATCCATCCACTTGCTCTTCTTTTGTTCTTTCTCTAAGTCATTTTTGGTTTTGACTCTTCTTTTTCTTATTCTCTTCAGCCTCATTCTCTAGTTCTAATGTCTACCCATCTCTGCCTTCATTTTCTACCTCCATTTCCAAATATCTCAGTGGATGCTGGTGGTTTCTAGGATAGTTTAGTTGTGAATCCCTGTTGATTTTGGTCCAACTAGCATCCTTCCAGAATGCTGGACTCTATTCCCCAACTATGTTCATCATTATGGTTAGTTCCTTTAAAGTTTGGATTAAAACCTGGAGCAGATTTACCAACCCACTGACATGGAAGCCAGCACCTGCCACAGACTTTTCTTTCTCTCACTGCTTTGGCATAGATGTAAGGAATGCCCACTTCCTTCACTGTCGGCTCCCTTTGCTTCCCTGATGAATGCTGAAAAAGGGAATCCTCTTTCCTCAGCATGTAGTAAGGAAGCCTAGCACGTTGCCAATGCTATAAGAGCACAATCTTTATTCTGTTGGTATCTCATAGTGATGCCAAGGATATGCTCACATTTTCTTGAGAATGGGTGTTTCAATTCAAATTGTGGTGGGGTGGAGGTGGGGTTAGCACAAAATCCATGTTCTCTGTATGAAATGCACACAATCAACAAGAACTAAATAATCCATGTTCTCCCAAAATGCACACAATCAACAAGAACTTTTAAAAATGTGCATAATCACTGGCAATCTTACCCAGTGAATTTGGGTAACTGAATTTGGTTATTAGAACAAAATAATGAAAGATTTACATCCGTAGTAACTCTTCCTGCTCAACATTCTCATCTGAGAAGTGTGTGTGTTTGTGTGTGTCTGTGTTAGAGAGAGTTTGCAGGGGAAACTGGTTGGAATTAGAGCTGATATTTGTGATTATTCTTGTGCACCTGAAAGTAAACCCTATCACAGTGCTTTCTTGGCTAGATTTGTTCAGAGTGGGTTTGCCATTTCCTTCATCTGAGGCTGAAAGTGTATGACTTGCCCATGGTCACCCATGTCCAATCCAGGATTCAAACACTGGCCTCCAGAGCCCTTGTCCAGCACCAAAACCACTACATCATGCTGACTTTCAGTGTGACTCTGGTAGAAAGAGGAGAAATCATCTTCTCAAGTGAGCAAAAACATAATTGCCATCATCATTATCATTATCAACCTGCCTTTTACCCATTTTGGGACCCAATTAGAACTTACAACAGTTAAAACAAATATAGCTAAAAATCCAATCACCTTTTCCATTTCCCCCCTGTCCTCAACATATTTGAGGATTTATCTCACCCCTCCAATGGAGACTTAACTTTTTTCTGCCCCCAACAAGTTGGGAGTGGGGTGGAATAGCAGCAATGAAAGGAAGACTGCTATAGGATCGTGCACAGTGATCATGTCTGCATTGTTGTTATCCAGCTATCAGAACATAGGTGGTGGGCATGATCCTCCGTTCCCTTGGAACATCGGGCCTGTGACACCAGCTAAAACATTTTTATGTGATACCTGAATCAAGCTACATGCATCTCCAGGAAGACAGTGGTCTAAAGCTATCAAAGACAAATTGCAAAAAACAGATTTCTACCCAAGAGTTTTCTAAAGCAACATTTATTCTTGCTCACCAGGTGAAAGATATAGATATGCAATATTATCTGATGCTCATACTACTTGCTCCCCAATTAATCTATGGCTATAATTTAACACTGATAAGGGTGCTAACTGTCTTGAAAGTTTAACCATTTTAAATACCATATGGTTTTTACTAAAATTCAACTTAACATCAATCCTTCTGCTGTGCTGGATGGTTATCTTCATGAAATCACTTATAAAAATGTATTTGTCTATGTGGAGATGGACTAGCAGAGTCCTTATCCCATGTATTGTTCTTTTGTATTTTTTTTTATAAAGATGAGAGATCAAGATTAATTACACCCCTTCTAAATAAATACCCTGGAAGACCTTCTGAATGGCACTGTGTTTATTTATTAGAAGATAGCAACAACAACAAAAAGTCTAACAGGAACTATTGCAAAGTTCCTTTTCTCTACTGCTAAGACTTGTAAAATTATGATTCAGGCTAAAACGTCTTTAGTTTAATTTTGCATACATACTGAAATATCCATGTGCACAGGATACACAGTTCTGGGGTGGCTAATGGCTTCCATGTCAATGAGTTGGTGGTTTTTGATTATGATATACACTAGAAAATATAGAAGCTGGTGGCTATCAGTAAGACAAAAAAATCATTTTGTTCAAACTGTCACCGCTAGTGGATTTCCTATTTTATTGGTACCTGGGTATGTTGCCACAGAAGCAGGAAATCTACTATCAGCTTTATGTTCTGAGCCAGGAGCTTCTCCAGGGCTGGACACTATCCTGACAGCTTCAGCACTGGAAGTGGTGGTAAAAGCAAGAGGGAATTACTAACCTTCACAGCAACAGATCCACCAGCTACCCCAGGTTTCTAGGAAGCAATACTGATTATCCTGGTGTCTAGACACCAAATACTGACATTTCCATATTACCTGGTTTTACACCTAGAGCTTAAGTTGTCACAGTTTCAAGAAAGTGCTCCCATGTTATCTCAGGTTCAGTCCCCAGCATCTCCAGAAACGGCTAGGAAAGACTGCTGCCCAAGATCTGCTTCCAACCCATGTCAACCATACTGAGTAAGATGGACTGATGGTCTAGTGCAATTTAATACATCATCCTGGTTTCTTCCATTAAGTTGACTTGTATGAACCCCAAAACAATGTAGACCTAATCTGAACTACAAAAATAATGCAATCTGACACCATTTTAACTTCCATAGTACAATGCTAGTGAATTCTGGGATTTGTAGTTTCTTATTTAGCTTTCTCTGTGAGAGGGTTATGGTGCTGCAACTAACTACAAATCTTAGATTTCATAGCATTGAGCTGTGACAGTTGAAGTGGTGTCCAACTGAATTAGTTCTGCAATGCAGAGGAGACCACAGACATTCAACTAGATCTGCATGCAGTTGCTAAGGAAGTTGTTCTGTCAGTGACTACATCATCACTGTTATATCACCAGCAACTAGAAGCCTTGAGGAAAATAATGATGCCTGTTTGCTTGCCCTTTTCCATCTTGATTTTGATTCTTTACCTAGCTTACATTGCCTAGTTTTGTGGATTCTTCAGCCCTTAGGGCAAGGACTACTGTTGTTTTTGCTTTGTTTGTCTGCTGTCTAGTGTGATGCCTCCAGACGTGAGCACAACAAAAATGCATTAAAATCAGGACAATTTGAAATAGCTGGAAACCATTTGACACTCATTTGAATAATAGCAACTTCAACTTTGTTACTATGCTTCAGCAATTTAATACCGTGCCACCCTCAGTATGCATAAAGGTATCACACACACACACACACTTATACCTTTGCCATTGTTCTCCCCAACCTTTCATCAGTGTAGTTGATTGGAGTTTTGCCACTTCACTTCCATGTGAGTGATATGTACAAAAATTAACTCTTCACTTGCAATTGAAATTTTTCCTGAGATTTAAGGGACAAGCATGTTCCAAGAGAGCAGAATTATATTGACAACCGTATGTTTATCTTCTCTTTCATTTATTCATTGCAACAGACGTGGTTGCGGCTGAAGCCAGCAACCACTAGATAATGAGCTTTACTTGGCTGAGCTGTTTAGAGACTTGCTTATAAGCTTTTGTTTCTCCACCTCCAGGTGTGTGCTCTGCTAGACTATATGATCTAAGGTAAAGGGGCTTCTGCTGAGAGATGAATTACTGACTTGGTTGAGGCTGCCATAGAAGGCTACCCTTTGCTCTGTGTAACTGTTCTCATTGTCTCTGCAAGGCTATGAGTAGGAAAGCATGAAAAAGAAGATTAAACAGTCCTCTGCTTGGTTTCTCTCTCCAGTCCTTTTTAAATCTTGTCCATTCTAGAGACCAGTTTAACAGGAAATGTCCTTAAAAAGAGTTCCCCTCCAAATGCTAAAATGATACATTTTTTCCTTCAGTATGTCTCATAAAAACATCTCAATATGTGTCACAAAATGACCCCAGAAGGAGTTACTTGTGCCAGTGGTGGTGGTTCCAGGTGGCACAGTGGGAAGCACATGTGAACAGCCATTTGGTGTCACTCCAGAGTGTTCTGGATTTTCCTAGAAGATCCAGAACAAACAGCGAGTTTTTAAAATGCAGTTTAATAATAATAATAATAATAATAATAATAATAATAATAATAATAAATTTTATTTATATTTCCCACCTTTCCCTGCAGATCGAGGCAGGATTAAATCAATAAAAATGATACAATACATATATAAAAGTAATAAAAAGAAATATGAAAAATAGAATTTTAATATTACTATTAATTCCATAAAATAGCTAGGTCAGTGCCTGGATGTCTAAAAATATACAGTCGTACTTGGAAGTGGAGTCTTTTATCTCAAAAATCCTATAAAAGATCAGGTGGGTAGGCTCGCCGGAAGAGATCCATCTTAAGTGCCTTCTTAAAGGCATCTAAGGTGGTAATAACACGGATCTCCTCCGGTAAGCTGTTCCACAATTTGGAGGGCACGTCAGTAAACAATCTATGTGAAGTTGTTGTTAACTTGGTTTTGCGATATTCCAATAAATTATTCCCTGATGTTCTGAGAGTGTGGGATGGATTGTGTAGGGAGAAGCGTTCCTTCAATTAACTCGGGCTCAAGCCATGTAGGGCGTTAAAGGTAGTAACCAACACTTTGTAGCATCCGGAAGCTAATTGGCAAACAATGTAGAAATTTTAGAACTGATGTTATATGGTCAGACCTAGGTGTTCCGGTGACCAATCTGGCTCCCACATTTTGAACCAACTGAAGCTTCCGAACTTGGTACAGAGGTAGCCCCATGTAGAGCGCATTACAGAAATCTAAATGATAGATTACCAGTGTAAGTACAACAGCTTCAAGGTCCTTTTGGTCCAGGAATGCCAGATGTCAGCTCTCTTTAAGAGAGCAGCTGTCTCCCAGCATCACCATCTGGAATCTGCCTGAGAGGTAGAAATGGAGCCACTGGAGTGCAGTGCCCCAATACCTAACTCCCTCAGGCGTTCCAAAAGGATACCATGATACCATGGTATCGAATGTTTTTTTTTTAAAGATGGACTTTTAATAGGCTTCGTGAAGCCAAAGGAAAATAGTACAAGAAATCCTTTACAAGTTTAAGGCAAGGATGACCCAGATTCTATGCAGAACTGGCCTTCCCTCATGAATACAATCCACAGTTGACTCACAGCTTTGGTCCTGTTTTGTGTGGACAGAACAACATGAGAGCAGGGGAAAACTGGTGTGAATGGCTCATGTAGACATGCCCAGAGAAACAGGTCACTCTCATGTTTTTGTAGAAAAAAAATATGAAGCCGGGCCATTAATATTAGCATGAGAGAATGTGCTGTCTAACCCATTATTAGTTAAATCTGATGAGTATTTGAGATAGAACCTTCTCTGTGATGGTGCCACATTTCTGGAATTCTCTTCCTGGAGAAATCTGCCAATAACTCTCTCTTTCCTTCTATAATGACCTTTTTGTTCCACTAGAATTATTATGACTGACTTTCATTCTTGAAAATTCTTCTTGATTTTCCTAGCACTGGCTCATTTGTTCTAATTCATTAGATAATGATCACAACAACTGTTTCATTTTTTCTTGTTTTTTGTGTGCCACACCTTAAGGATTTTTTTGGGGGGATGGGGACTTTTAAAGCAATAGAAAAATTCCATACATAATTAATGTAAATTTATAGAACCTCCATCATGATGGTGTGAATTCTTTCTGTCGTGATGAGAATTCTGAATGTTGCAACGCTCAACACTAAATGTTCACAGTTTTAATAATTGACTCGCATCAATAAACTTTATAACAAACCCCTATGGCTAATTGGAGTATCTTGTATTAAGCTGTAATTCTTAAAGATATCTAGAACAAGAACATACCCTGCAAATGTGCTTTCAGGTTTTGTAAGCAAACATTAGGGTACTCTCAATTTCTGTGCAATTCCTCTATTTCATTCTAATGGGTAAAATGGACTAGGACAAGGGCAGACACAAGAAGAATCACATTAAAAAAGTATCAGTTGTAAAGCTCCATACTAATTAGTTCATTTTCTTTGGCTGATCTTTCACCCGTACTTCCTAACTGGCATTACTGTTGTTGCTATATTGATATTAGAGGCACCTCAAGAAGCTCATTGAGAACATTATGTCTTGGTGGGCAATTGCTCTCTTCCTGTCATGACTCCTATAACCAACTGTGTCTGTTAAAAATATAACATAAACAATAGCAGTATGTCTGCAGAACATATAATAATATAAAATAACGTACCAAAAAAGTCATATAAAAGAAAATGAAGAACAAAAATGGGCATTACTGTTAACTTTATCCTCATCCATCATTTCTGACAACAGGCACCCCAGAGGTTCAGAGCACTTTCTTATCAGTACTTTAAGCAAACACAACATATTACCCATTAAGCCAAATTAAGCTCTGATATTTACAACATTCTGCCAAAAAACTTGATAAACACAAACAGAATGAGTTCCTCCTTCATTACTGTTCAAGAACAGTTCAAGACATTGTGCCATATTGACAAATGTCAATATGTTATCCCAGCTCCAGTCCCATAAATAAAAGCAACATAATATTTTTTGTACTGTACTTTGGTATCATGACAGAATCTTCCATTGAAACCAAGGGAAACAGACTGGCTTAGGTAGTGCAGGAAAGGCTTTTATCCTTGAACATTATGCCACTGCTCTGAACTACTTGGCATTTGGTGCATGAATGGCACTTTATTTTACCTAATAGTGGTGCGTTACAGACGGTCCCATGAGGCGCCGTCATTACGCGCGAGGGGCAGCGCATACTGACGCGCCTTGCCCTTCGTGCGTAATGACTACGTCAAAATGGCGGTGGCCGTTCCACACAGCCGCTGTCATTTTTACATAGTGGATGCTCTGCATCCGCACGTCATGCCCCAGAAGTGACGCTGCAAGTGTGCGACTTGTGCCTCGCGGCGTCTCTTCCGGGGCCCGGGAAGGAGCACGATTTTCGTGCTCCTTCTCTGCAGTGTCCGGGAACCGTGCCATTTGGCTGCTGCGGTTCCCGGATGCTGCAACCAGCGGCGGTGGCAGACCGCCGCTTCTCGGCGGTCTGTAATGGGCCAGTAAGTCTTGACTGTGTCCTGTTCTCACACTGCAGACAGGGTTCCAGAAGTTCAGAAGCTGAAAGAGCAAGCAGTATCTGATCACCAAACAGTCCAGAGTTAGGAGCTGTAAATCTAAGCAAAGTCCATAGGTAGCTAAACACAGGCTGAAAAAGAAAATCAGGTTTGTTTCAAGCAAGCAAAAGTGGGAAAGCCCTTGATTAATAAAGCATGCTGGCTCAGCCCCATCCAACTTGCAGATAATTTTTACAGGAGGGTGTTTCCCAGCTGCGTGCATGCAGCATCTCACTTCATCTGCAGGGGAGAGTCTGTGTTTGTGCCAGATGCCATAACTATTTCCATTTTCTAGGACATGGTACTATCTCTCCTTCCTCCTTCTCCAGGGGAGTACTCAGGTGGTTTCAGACTAAGCAGGATGAGGAGTCTGATTCAGAACTCTCTGGGAGGAGGGCATGACAGACTGCTTACCAATGGCAGTTGGTTGCTTTCATTTAATTGGGCATTGAATTTATTTGGGCTCAAGTATGAATAGGTTTAAATAAGGCATACAAGTTGCTTAACTGCCATCTCCTTTACAATTCTAACTGAAATCTAAAATTGACTCACCACTCCATTGACATGGAAGTCACCAGATGCCACTGCTGCTTATTTTTAATGGATCTCTCACTGATCACTTATGATGATTCTAACAACAACAACAACAACAACAACAACAACAACAACTCAAATGAAGTACCTTATCTTTGAGTATCTTTCTTGGCACAGATCAAGTCTTTCATTTTTCTTTCTTTCTTGCTAATGTTTTGTATAGTGTTTCCTCCAACACACACAAATTCTGAACTCCTTTCTTAATCCTGATGGTTTGTATGGAGAGAGCAGCTGACCTTTCAGGTGACTGTTCACTATAGTTGTGTTATAAGGTGAATGCAAGGTAGGTGAAACAAAATTTAGTTCCCAGAGGACACGCAGAAGCATGCATACAAGTGGCATCATAAGCACACGTCTGCCAATATTCTGAGTGGGGAAGGAAAATAATTCCTTTGAATTCAACAATCTAGACATCAACAGCATTTTGCATTTCCTGAGACTCACTGCAAGAAGAAATATACCACACAATGGCGGGGTACAGACCGCCGCTTTGCGGCGGTCTGCTGCCGCCGCCAGTAGCTCCGCGGGGGAGCCGGAGCCTTCAGGTGGCCCGACTCCCGCGCGGACCAAAAAAAGAAGCTCCAAAATGGAGCTTCTTTTCAAGTCGCGTTTGCGACGTAGCGAGGCGCCAGGGGCGCGCTCGCTACGTCACAAGCGGCGCGACACGTCTGGACGCTGTGCGTCCAGTACGCAAAGATGGCGCCGGCCATGTAGAAAGGCCGGCGCCATCTTGTACGGACGGAGTCCGTACTAGGCACAGGGACGTCTATAAGAGACGCCCCTTTTTTAAAATGGGACGTCCGGAGGACGTCCCAAATGCCGGTGCAGAAAGCACCTATGAGAATTCACACAGTTGAGAAACAATGTGTGAAAAAAAAGGAGACTGATTAAAATGTCAGTTTGTAAAAATGCATAAGAGCTTCTCAAAAATAAATAGAAATGAATTTTAATCCAGAGGAAAAATACATATATTTGGTCAAAAGCATTAAAAATGCACACATTAAGAAAAATGTATGGAATCCACCAGATTGTAATGTGGGAAGAAAAAGTGAAGCCTCACAATTCTATATAAATCAAGTACAGAAAGAAAATGTAGGTGGGAGTCAGGGGGGGGGAATACAACAATATGAAGTCTGAGTGATTTTTCACCCTCCTAATTATGAACTGCAGTAAAATTTTCAGAAGACAGAAATCTTTTTCTCCCCAATGCAAATAGGTATTTATAAATCTCTCATTTTTTTCATCCTTAATACAGCCCCATCCAAGACTTATTGCTGTCCAACTTAGGAAATAATGGCCCCATACAGACAGGCCAAAATAAAGCTACTTCATTCAAACAGCATACCTCCAAAGTGACCCAAAGCAGCTTTATTTTGGCCTGTCTATATGGGGCAAATGAGACCAGATATGAGATGATGGGTTGAAAATTGGGCCACTTTATTTAATTAACCTATTTTTTATTTCTCCTGGAGAGCTGCAACTAAGGACAGCTGCAACTATGGTGGTGTACAGACTGCCCCTTTGGGGAGGCCTGCACCCGCCCCTTTCCCCGATGGATCGGGGCCTGAGCTGCCACAGCGGCAGCCCCAGAGGCCCTGATCCTCCGCGTTTCCTGGCCTCAGGGAAGCAGCAAAAGGCCGCTTCCCCACAGCCTGGAAAGGGGTGTCCTTGGGGCTTCATGCCCCAAGGACACCCCAACAGTGGCGGGGAGAGAGAGAAAGGGTTCTCTCTGTATCGCTGGTATGGCTGTTTAAAGGCTGTGCCAGTGATATGCACGGCAGAAGGAGCTCCCAAACTGAACTCCTTCTGGCATGGCTGAAAGGGCACCACAAGCATCCTTCAGTGGCTTCAAGACATAATGGCTGTGCCGTGCCGTTTGGACATGACACAGCCATTATGTCAAAATGGCAGTGCCTGTGTGAATAAGGCACCGCCATTTTGTACATACTCCGTATGTACTAGGGTTGCGGTCATCTAAAAGAGACGCCCCCAGGCAACCCTAGTACTTATGGAGTATGTACAAAATAGCCCATCTGGACAGGTCCTAAGATAGCCTAGTGTGGGAGCAGCTGCAGCAGGTGGTCTTTCCCCAGCTCTCCTCTGCAACTTCCTCTGGGCAATAGCACCTGAGCCCCAAGGAGAACCCAAATGTCGGCCTGGATCAGGAAGCTGGCCTGCATCAAGAAGACCAATTAGAATGTGCCATGAGGCTTAAAGAGAGGGTTTGTCCTTCAGGCCAGCCTCAAGGAATGTTCCTTTCCCCACCTCACAGGTCACAGGACCTAAAGAGGAAGTTCATCAAAAATGGTGGCTTAGTTGTTCACCAAACTCTAAATCCCCCCACTCCAGTTCAAGTGACCTCCTATTCAAATACCACCCCAGCCAATTGTCCCCATCCAACTGTAACAGCATGAAATAGGCAAAGAAAAAAAAACTGTGGGAAGGAGAAAAATTCCTACCCAGCCCCAAAACATCCAAGAAACTTCATGTTTTCCAATAGTGGGAGGGTGGGTCAAGCACCTCACCAAAAGAGAAGAAAACTGGGGCTTCAAGAGTCTTATATAACCACTGGTCCGGGTCCCAACTCCTCCTTCCACGACATCCACATTGTGGCAAAACTTTAAATTATTCTGGCCTCTGCATTCTGGGAGGCCAACAAAACATCCCCCCCCCACAATGGCTCTGCTGCAAAGGGGGAATCCTCATTAATTCTGTTTTTATGCATTAATGTTGTTATTGTTAATCTTCCAAGCATGACTTCATATTTAGAGAAGGCAAAAATTCAATATTCCTAACCACATTAGTGAAGAGTAGTGTGGATTAGTATAAAATTCACAAAACCTAAATTGCTTAAGCAATCCCTACAGAAAAAGAGAGAGAGAGAATCAGAAAAGTATCTCTGTCACTATCCAAATCAGTGATTCTAAACATTCTTTAACATTCAGTCCCCCACAACATTTAAAAATGTTTTTAAAAACAACAGCTGTGTAATTTGTTCCCTTTCCCCCTTTGGAGAAAGAGGATGTTTTAATATTTTAACAATGGCAAGAAAAAATGCTTTAGATGTCTTTTTAGCAGAGTTGCTAGTCTTGATTGCCCACTGCATCAGCAGACTGGCATCTGTCTGATGAGACACAATCACATTAGCCAAACTTACATACAGCAATGGGAGATTTTGTTACATATTCAGCATAAATATCTCTGTAGAGGATTTGTGTGTGTATGTGTAAAAATGAATATGCATAAAACAACAACACTCATACTGAATGCAGGGCAGAAGTGAAGAATTCCTACTTCGATTTCCTAGGCAACCTACATTTGGTGAACTCAGATATACAAGTATATCTCAGTTAAGCATATGTTCACCTAGGCATTACTCCTTTTTAACAGAAAATTTGGCACTACAGGCAGGAATAGTGTGGAGGGAATAGGGATAGGTTCGTACGCTACAAAAAAGAAGAGCAGTTCAACATGTGTCACAAACATTTCCTTCAGAACTAAAGAATATGGCCATGTCCACTGAAAGAACTAGGTCAGGTACGTTTTGCACCTTGGACCTTCTAAAGACCTCTTGAAGGTCCCTTCCCAAATGCATTCAAGGATGACTTTTTCTTTCACCAGCCTCCACTTTTCCTATGATTTCCATTAGGAGGTCAAAATTAAAGATCTATACTTTTAACATGCTGTGGGACTAGGTGGGAGAGAGAGAGTTCACGAGACAAGGTTAATCTGCCTCCTTTTCTCTGTTTTGCTGTTCACAAATACTCTGTTAAGAATTCTGGTGGCAGCTGCAATTAGGGTTGCCATAATTCTCTACCACAAACCAGGACAAAATGTAGGACAAAATTTAGACCAAAATGCAGGACAATTGTAGGATAAAATTGAGCCAAAAATGTAGGACATTTAAGAAAAATGGAGGCCCTTAAATGTCCTACATTTAGGGCTAAATTTTATACTACAATTGTCCTGCATTTTGGTCTAAATTTTGTCCTACATTTTGTCCTGGTTTGTGGTAGAGAATTATGGCAACCCTAGCGCCGGCAATTTAGCTTGCTTGTTGTAGGCAAGCACGCTGGGCTGCAGCAGAATCACCTAAAGAGTACTGCTCTTTCTCAAACAAAGCTTTTGTTTACAGCAGCCTTCATTCACTATCTTCTCAATGTCAATGTCTCCTCCCCCAATTTTTTCCCCATTTTTGAAAAAGCCACAGGAGAATTCCAGCTTGCAGATGGGCTGTTTGCATGGATACAACCCGAACTTCAATAAATGTGATAACATCCATTTTTGTCTTTTAGATCCCGTGTCTCTCCTGCCAGGATTCCTGGGTGTGACAATCTCCTTAGAAGACTTTGTAAAAAGGATCTAGGCCTGGTACAGTCTGCCAGAAAGCGGCAGTCTGGGGCCAATTTTAGGGCTTGGTAGTGTGGAGTGACCATATGCTTCTGAGCCCTACCGCCATGATGATGCAAGCATGGTGGAGCATCTAAACATCACCACGCCATGTGTATGTCATCACTGCACGTGAGTGTGCCATTGGTGCACTCATGGTGCCCGCCACACAGACTAAAAAGAACCCACTTTCAGCGGGTTCTTTTTAGTGCTCACAGAGGCCGTGCTATTTGCTTGCTGCAGCCTCCATCAGGAAGAAAACTCTTCTAAAACATGCCACATAGCTCAAAGACCCCACAAAAAATTATGCCTTAGTTTCATTTCTGGTGATATTCTGAAGGTGAATTTCAGTAGATTTTCATGAACAATATATTTATTTATATGTGTAACTTAAACACAAAATATACTATCCTTGCATCTCTCTGAATCCCACCTGCCTCCCTATCCTATCATTTGTTTATAGAGACACTCTTTTTTTCACCTGAATACAAAAGTTCATGCATTTTTCATACACATTTTCCATATCATATTATTTCTTACATACTTTCTTTAATATATGGATGACCATATTTTCTCTATTCATTGAAACCTGTGTTTTTCCAGTCATATACTTTTTATTTTATTTTGATGAATTTTTGAACTTGATTTCTCCAAGACATACGTCAAATCAGGCAAACATGCAGATTTCTGGAGGAGGGTGTGATTAGTGTTGAAATGTCTTGAAAAGTGAGGAACAGATAATTTGGGTGTCAATGCCAAAACCACCAAATTTCATATGCATACTCAAACAAATCTCACCCACATCATTTATAAACAGACATCACTGGATTTAAGGTCATATAAAAGAAAAGTAACATTTAAACCAATTTGGTCATATTGTTTATCTGCATCTGAGAAAGTGGACAAAGTCTTTGAAAGCATATGCAACAACTTCTTTCATATAGTCTCAAAGGTGCAAGATCCTTTTGCTTGCTGATATTCCAGACTAACATGGCTATGTCTCTGAATTCTACCCACCTTGTTTGTTATATCCTGCCTTTCTCCAAGTAAGGAATTAAGCTTAAGACACTTTAAAGATAGAGATGGGTGAGAAATATTCCACTTTACACAGTGCACATTTCAAGGAGAACTCCCCATATTTAAAAAGAAACTCACAGATTTGCCCATCCTTATACAAATCACGATATTTTCTTGGGCAAGAATGGGCCATAGATAGCATGTAGGTTGTTGTTTCCTCTCTCCTCCCCCTGTGATGCTGCCACCTTAGCCTAGTTTAGGATGGAAGGGAGTAGTGAACTAACATGCTTCTTAGTTATGCTCAAAATGGAGGACATTTTGAAATTCTTTTTGGACAGAAGGTTGAAATGTAGGACATGTCCTGGAAAAGGAGGGCTTTGTCACCCTCCCCCAACAGAACTCACCCTTCCACCTTCAATGCTGCCACCACAGACACCTTGTCTGAAACCAAGCTCTCAGCATGATAGCAATTCCAGAGGTCAAAAGTGTAATTTAAAAACCAAACCTTCATTTACAGAAGATAAGGAACTGGCAAAACTATCTTTCAGTGTTCCTTGCCTAAGAAAGTCATATGAAATTCATGGGGTTGTCATTAGTCAACAGGTTTCTTGAAGTTACACACACAGACACACACAAATGCACAGAACAGCATATTATTTATATATAACATTTATAGCACCACACTCTTTCCTCTCAGGTGAAATCAGACCTTTTTATATAATATACAACAATTTTATATGCAAACCCATGCCATCACAAAGAACCCCAAGACATTTTGCTCCCTGAGGCTAAGCCCAAGGTGGTATCCCCTTCCACCGAGTCCATACCCCAAACCAAACTGAATTAGCAGTTGAATTTGACACTGGTATTGTACAACATCCTTTACTGCAACAGACGGCAGTAGGCTTGCTTTCAGGGATGGTGGTCCTGGGTTGTTATGTGGCTTTTGCTTGACCATTTAACAGAATGGAAGTGCTGGCATTGAATTCCCAACACTCTTTTAGATATCAGTACCTTGATCCAGTGAGATATGAAGTATCATATGTAGTGCATATTTCCTTACCTGGGCAGGAAGGTTTACATGCGCAGTAGACACTGTGTCTGTGATTTCACCTTACCAAACAAATATATAGCAATATCCCTTATCTGAAAAAATGAAATTCAAGTGATCTATTATTCAGTAGAGGAAGGCCAATGGGAGTCAGGCTATCTCATGAAGCATTCAGATTGCAGGGTTTTAGTTCTTTTTCCTACCTCTTGCAGTTCACTACAGAGTTTTCTATCGTGACCAAAAAAACCCAATAATTCAACCAACTGAGGTCTCAAATACAATATTAGGTTGTTGTTTTTTTTGCGGGGGGGGGGGGGGGGGTTAACAATCCAATGGGATAGGCACACACATTTTGCTTCTGGTGCATTTTGAACCCTTTTTAATGAAACACTACTGACTACTCAAACACATTTCAGATCTTTCACTAAATGGTCTACTAAAAGTGTATAAATGCATTATAATAATAAACTTTTTTTGCCTATCCATTTCCACATCCACCCACTCTCCTTTTGAGGGTTGTTTTTCAACATTACTGAACATTCTTGACAAACACACTTTTTCATATGGTCACAAAGGCCAGAATCCTGTTGGGGAGTTATGAATGTGCAACCTAGGGTTAAGCATCTGTAAATGTGTGGTATTCACAACCCCTAGGTATTCTCTAGTTTAGATACATAGCGATGGGGAAAGTTGTTTAATGCCCACTTACCAAGAAGCTGCTACTGTGACTGATGGAGATCTAGTCTCCTTCTGCTTGGAAAACAGCTGACTGACATTCCCGCCCATTCCCATCATAGGAATGATCTCTGGTACAAGGAATAATTGTGACAGTGACCCCACTTCTATCGTAATGGAGATCACTCATGGGAAGCAGGGGTAACAACCTCATCCAGGTGTTTTCTGGCTTACAGGGGAACCAATTCCTATTGATTGTGGCAACTGCGTCCTGGTAAATGGAGAATGGAGGAGGGCAGGTGATTTGGAATTGACTACATAGCTACAAAACTACAGTGGTTAAGCATTCCTAACTTCCCAACAAGATTCTGGACAGAGTCATTTAAAGCAATTAAGATGTAACACATAATTTTATAAATTAATAATCACCAGGTGTCTCATTAAAATTAATAGACTCCCAATGATACACTTTAGGCCACTAGCTCAATCATATTATAAGACAAGTCTGTCTTGTTAAAAAAAACACCAAGAAAGTCAAAGCTCAGAAGTGTCATTTTCTCCTGTGAAATCTGTAAAGATTCTCTCATGTTGCTCAAACCTCAGATATATAAGACTGACAGTTAAGGCAAAAAACATATTTGATCTCCTCCTCTTTTTCCTCTTCTTGAAGAAAGCTAGTAAAAATGAAAACATGACCATATTAGGCTGTCCACTAATTAAACACTTTCCAATGCACAACAGCAACATACCATAAATATCAGAAATCAATGGATTATGTAGGTGTGTAATTACTAGGGTGGGGGATTAATTCATTGCACCTCCAAATAAGAATTCTTGCTCCCCCAATGAAATTTTTTTTGTCAACAAATATGAGAAACAAGACAGTGGCCAACACAATGAAAACAATCAATATATATTTCCATCCACAAAAAAAGAAAGAAAGAAAGAAAGAAAGAGAGAAAGAGAGAAAGAGAAAGAGAGAGAGAGAGAGACTGCAGCAACTATAAGACCATAGCACTGATTTCCCATGCAAGAAAAACCATGCTCAAAATTCTGCAGCATAGACTCCAATCACAGATGGATAGAGAAACCCTAGAAGTGCAGGTGGGGTTCAGGAAAGACAGAGGCACCAGGAACCACATTGCAAACATACAGTGGTTAATGGAGAGCGCCAACGAATTCCAGATGAAAATCAACATGTGCTTTACACACTAATAAAAGTGTTGACTCCATAGATCATGAAAAGCGTTGGAACCCTCTTAAATACATGGAAGTGCTACTATATTTGATAGTTTTGATTAGAAATCTGTACTTAGAACAAGTGGCTACTGTTAGAACAGAATATGGAGAAACAGAATGGTTCCCAGTTGGCCAAGGGGTCAGGCAAGGATGCATTCTATCGCCCTACTTGTTCAACCTTTACACAGAAAATACCATATAAAGAGCAGATATAGACTCAAAAGAAGGAGGAGTGAAAATAGGAGGAAAGAACATCAACAATCTAAGCTATGCAGATTATGCTACAGTGCTAGTGGAAAATATCACAAACCTGGAACAATTACTAAGATGAGTCAAAGAAGAAAGTGCAAAGACAGGCTTATTGTTGAACATAAAGAAAACAAAAATAATAATCACAGGGGATCTACATAAATTCCACCTGGAACATGGATCAAACATTGATCAGAATGGAGACTGCAGTCAGTGATGTCACTGGATGGGCACCGGAGTTCTGGACCACACCAGATAACACATAAGGAAAGGTATGAAACCCAATGGTTACCTATTCCCACTGTGTGTGTGTGTGGGGGGGGGGAGAGCACTACTGCTGTTGGTGCCTACCCCTTCTTCTCTGCTGCTATAGCTGTCTCCCTGAGAAGGAAGCCAAGCCATTATATTTTCCATTACCATGTATGATCAGTGAAGAAAGCCAACAGAAAGAAAATCAACACTTTAGAGAAAGGGAAGAGATCTGAGGGTTCTATGGACAGCCCAAAAGACATGCAAAGGAGTCCTTGAACAGATGAAGCCAAAAGGGTCAAGTTGAGGCTGCCTTACTTATGAGAAGGCGTAACCCATTGGAAAAGACAATAACACAAGGAAGGTAAAAGGCAGCAGAAAAAGGGGAAGATCACACACCAGATGGCTAAACTCAATTAGAGAGGTCATGGGCATGAATCTACAAGACTTAAGCAGAGCAGTGGAGGATAGAAGGTCTTGAAGATGTCTCATGCAGAGGGTCAGTATGGGTTGGGGCCAACTCGAAGGCAGTTAACAACAACCAAATGTCTAGCAATTCAGAGAATGAGACATTGAAAATTGCCCACACTTAGGACTCTTATATATACGGTGTTCACATTCCCTTGGTAACCTTGTCTGCCCCATTTCTCTGAATGCCTATATTATATTACTAGATGTTCAGATGAAATTTTAAGTTATCGTAATGCTGGAAATTTGGGGACAGAAGAAAAATTTCTTTAAGGAGGCAGAATTCATATTTGAGGGGGCACAGCTATTGAATGTATTTTAATATAGTGAATATTTTTTCATCCTATTGTAAA
This sequence comes from Sceloporus undulatus, assembly GCF_019175285.1. Classification (NCBI taxonomy): domain Eukaryota; kingdom Metazoa; phylum Chordata; class Lepidosauria; order Squamata; family Phrynosomatidae; genus Sceloporus; species Sceloporus undulatus. Next base: position 203,781,165 of record NC_056523.1, read on the forward strand.
TGCACTGCTAAAAAATATTTTACTCACCTAAAACTTCAGAGACAGTTCAAGGTAAACCTATCATGGGGTTTTATTGGCAAGATTTGTTCATTATGCTCATATATATTCTTTATATGGGATTTTATGTTTAGTAACAGTTTCCTTATAGATTTTTAGATTCAGTTGCAACTCAGATCTCAAGGTGTACTTTCAGAATTCTGGAAAACATCCAGGGATTGCTGTATTGGCCATCTAAATTATATGTGTGTGTGTGTGTGTGTGTGTGTGTGTGTGTGTGTGTGTGTGTGATCAATGTATTTAAAGTAACGGTATTCCAAGACTAGATCAGGTGCCAACTGTGGCAAAGATCATGAATTACTCATATAAAAAATAAGAGTAAGAATCAAGAAGAAAACAAAACCAGTGATTATACCAAAATATGATCTAAATAATATCTCAACAGAATTTACTGACAATATAAAAAAAATATTCACACTAATAAACATAATAGATTGAGAACCAGAGGAACTATGGTTTGAAGCCAGGGCCATAATAAAGGAAGAATGCAGACAGACACTTTCAATAAACAAATAGAAAGAGAGAGAAAAAAACATGGTTGACAAAAACAACAACAACACTACAAGCAATAAAAAAAGAAGAGAAGACAAACAAAAGGGAGATAGGGACAAACTAAGAATTATGAATGCAACAGTACAATGGCTTGTGTGTAAAGATTAAGAAAATTACTACAATGACAAATGCAGAGAAATAGAAGACAGCAACAAAAAGGAAAGAACAAGAGATCCGTTTCACAAGATCTGGGAAATCAAAGGAAAATTCAAACCAAGGACTGGGACACTCTATGACAATAAAAATAACATAATTCAAGAACAGGAGGGAATAAAAAGATGTTGGATGCAATACACAGAAGAATTATACAAAAGATATGACAAAATGAAGGACACATGGAATGAAGAGTCATATGAAGATGAACCCCAAATTCTAAAAAGCGAGGTGAAACTGAAATAAGAGATATAGTGAAAAACAAATCTCCAGGAACAAATTATATTCCAGTTGAATTGCTGCAATCCACACTGACAGAGCCAACTCTAGTGCTAACCAACATATGTCAACAGATATGGAAAATGAAAAGATGGCCAACAGATTGGAAAGGATCAATATATATTCCCATCCACAAAAAGGAAACACAAGAGACTGCAGCAACTATAGGACCACAGCACTTATCTCCCATGCATGAAAAATCATGCTTAGAATTCTGCAACATAGACTCCAACCATACATGGAGCGAGAACACCAAGCAGGGTTCACATTGAAAACATAAGATGGCTAATGGAGCGCACCTGGTAATTCCAAAAGAAAACCAGCATGTGCTTTATAGACTATAGCAAATCCTTTGACTGCTAGATCATGAAAGGCTGTGGAATGCCCTTAAAGACATGGGAGTGCCAAAATATCTGATAGTCCTGATGAGAAATCTGTACACAGGACTAGAGGCTACTGTCAGAACAGAACATGGAGAAACAGAATAGTTCCCAATTGGCAAATGGGTCAGATAAGGATGTAACCTTTCACCCTATCTGTTCAACTTGTATGCAGAACATATAGGAAAAGCAAGCTTGGACACAGAAGAAGGAGGAGTGAAAATAAGAGGAAGGAATATCAGCAACCTAAAATATGCAGATGACACTATAGTACTAACAGAAAATCTCAAAGACCTGGAACATCTACTAAGGAAGATAAAGAAGAAAGTGCAAACATAGGATTGATGTTGAACATAAAGAAAACAAAAATAATGACCAACGAGGACCTTCACATGTTCAACTTAGACAGTGAAGAAATAGAAATAGTAAAAGAATTCACATACCTAAGATAAAAAATTGATAGAAATGGAGACTGCGGCCAGGAAAACAGAAGAAAATTAGGAATGGAGAGAGTGGCTACGAAACAAGTAGAAAAGATTCTAAAATGTAAAACTATACAACTGAGTACAAAAGTTAGGATCATACAAGCCATTGTATTCCCTGTTGCCACATATCGATGTGAGAGCTGGACAGTTAAGAAAGATGATAGGAAGAAAATCAATTCATTTGAGATGTGGTTCTGGAGAAGCTTACTGAGGATCCCATGGATAGCCAAAGGACAAACAAATGGGTCCTATAGCAGACCAAGCTGGAAGCCTCCCTGGAAGCGAAGATGAGCAAACTGAGGCTGTCGTACATTGGGCACATCAAGAGAAGGAAGGACTCATTGGAAAAGACAATAATGCTAGGAAAGGTGGAAGAAAAGAGGAAGGCCACATGCCAGATGGATGGACTCTGTTAAGGAGGTCACGGTTATGGGGTTGCAAGAAATAAGCAGAGCAGTGGAGGACAGAAGGTCTTGGAGATGTCTCATTCATAGGGTTGACATGAATCGAGATCGACTCAAGGGCAGTTAACAACAACAACTCCCCAAATAGTTATATCACCTTCAGATATGTTTTCTAAAAGAGATGTCAGAGTTCTAGTGTCAAGTATTCTTCAAGAGACAGTTGTCAAAGAAAGGTAGCAGATGGAGTCACCAAGGATGAAAAAAGGAAATGGAGATGGGAAGCGGAAAAGGTTCACATATGTGGGAAACAAAGTCTTTCTTTGCTACCAACCCATTCAGATTTATTTTACAGTCACATTTCCATACACACTCCAAACATTTAAGTTATCAATTTGATACTAGTGTGATCATAGCCATTTACATGCAATTATAAAGTTGTATTTAAGTGGGAATGGAAAATTTCCCATTTAGGATCTTGTTCTTATAATTAACTGTCACCAGCAAAAATGCAAAGAACTTGATCTGGAGAGTGACAAGCCACCTTCCATACCATACAAATGCCTCACAACCTATCACCACTATAATTAGTTTTATATTGGCTATGCTAGTTTTTCTTTAAAGTATCAAGGTGCAGTGAAGCATGCTATAAATTATTAAAGCCCAGAAACTAGAAAGAGAGAAATGAACATTAGAAAAGCAAACCTCGGGTTAGGAACTCACCCTGACTCCTCTTCTGGATTATCACTCCACACATGATTTAGGGGTGGGACATGTTTCTCTCTTGCAAGACACTTTGTCCCATGGAAAGATTCATGTTGGCCTCTCTACCTCTCTTTCTTTCTATTATCCTCTTTTCTCCATATGGCTCTCCTTTTTTTTGCTATGACAAAACCCTGGAGCCTGAGTAAAGTGGAAGTACACAGCATCCAGAGCATCTGGAACAGGCCTGACTGGCTATGGGTAACCTACAGCCTCTGTGCACAACTACCTGATCAGTCTTTTATAACTAGATCTTTGTAGCACTGGCAAATCCTTGTTACTGTGAAATCTTCTTTTCAGGATTTTGCTTTGATTATATTATTTTTCAAGATGCCATAGGTATGTACAATTATTAGCTCCAACTGAATAAAATGGGGCTTGTCTCTCAGTAATTATGCACAGAGGTATGATGCTGGTATCTCAGAATAGTTTCTTGTCACTAGTGATGTGACAATTATTTGTCATTGTTCGCTAATGACATGAATTGGGGATTTCTTGGCCCCTTTAATTGTTTTATGGCATCATTGCAATAAAGCAAGAGTGTGTTAATTTTCACACTCAAGTCACATACAAAGCTGTCTTGTCAATGAGATGTTGAAATTGATTGTTGCTGTTGTTTTTGCAATGACTGGATTCCCAATTGGCTGGGAGCTGCAGCAGTGCAACAACACCCGAATCTTGGAAGCTACGCAGAATCAGTCAGCCCTGGTTAGTTCTTGGATGGGAGACTGCCAGGGAATAATATTAGGTGCTGTAGGCTAGCTTTCAGAGGGAAGCTCTTTGGGGGAAATCATCTTTGAGGATTCCTCACCTAAGAAAACCTTAGGAAATTCACTGGTGTAGCCAATGCTACTGTAGCCAGTGCTGAGAAATGCTGAGAAATACAGTCCAACAACATCTGGAGCATGGAAGCTGGACTAGTTGAAGATGCATGTGCAGACATCACACACATATGCTGGATGGTGTCACAATGAGTCCCATTCACCTCATTCTTTATTTCAAGTGACAGCAAAATAGGGTTTATTATCCCACCACTGCCACCATCTGTGACATTCACTTTCCTTTATTTGTGAACACCAACTTATGGGTGTAATACTGTTTCCTCATTTGTAAATGTCAGAAGCATTATAAATTATTCAAGTGCCAAACAAGCCTCTATTTGAAACAGGAATAAAACTTCATTTACAAGAAGGTCTAAACAGTATTTTGCTTCTTAAGATGATGCATATGTTTGTTACTTTAAGGTATTATTTTCTTAGTTTCATTCAGTTACAGGTTTAGTTAACTTCCGAACACACTCTCCAGCAATTAACATACTTATATCCAGGAGCCTCACACTGCCCTTATCTTTAGTTTCTTTTCCTAAACCTACACCAGCCACATTGCCTGAAAAACTGACAAAACAACCTTTGGGAAACTGTTGCCCATCTAGTCCTTGTGGGTTGGAGCAAATATTTTCCAGGGGAACTGATTGTACAGGATAGATTGTATGGGAATAGAGATATATCCTGTGCTATATAAGATTACACTCCCCCTGAAAAAACAAGTTTGGGGGTACTGAAGCTTGAATCTGCCCGACCAAGTTTCTCTAGTGGTCAGGAGTGCTATTGCACACTTAAAGCTAGTGTACCAACTGCATCTGTTCCTAGAGGTGCCTGACCTTGCCACAGTGACACATGCACCGATTACATTCAATTTGGATTACTGTAATTCACTCTATCTGTGTGTATGGAAACTTCAGTTGGCATAAAAAGCTGCAACCAGAGTGTTAAGTGGGGCTGGTTATAGGGATCATACAATTTCCCTGCTCTAACAGTTCCATAGGCTGCTGATCTGTTTTTGAGTGCATATCAAAGGGATTTTTTGCCTGGTACAGACTGCCGGAAAGCAACAGTCTGGGGCCAATTTTACAGCTCGGGATTATGGAGCAACTGCATGGTCTCGAGCCCTAGTGCACAGCGGTGGTGCCATCATGGCGGCCTCCCGTCCACATGGGGGCCACCATGATGACACAAGTGCGGCACAGCATCCGCACATAATAATAATAATAATAATAATAATAATAATAATAATAATAATAAAATTTTATTTACTGTATTTTCTGGCGTATAAGACTACTTTTTAACCCAGGAAAATCTTCTCAAAAGTTGGGGGTCGTCTTATACACCGTGTGTCGTCTTATAGGGCAGGTGCTGAAACTTCTGAGCCGGACTGAAGAATCTGTGGTCTCCGCATATGGTGGGAGGAGCTCAAAAACGGCCGCGCCAACATCCCCACCGTTGCCGACAATCGTATGAAAGCAGCTACCGCTTTGATAGTCCTGGAGACAGGGAGGGCTGGGCAGGCAGGGAGAGCTGACCATCCAAGCAGGCTTTGTATACAACAAGTTTCCTGCAGTACCTGCATGTCATTTGAATTAAATTACCATATTGAAATAATCTCATGGTTTTTTAATTTTTATTTGGTGTGCGTGGAAGAGGGGTAGTCTTATTGTGAGTATCCCAAACTCTCATATTTTAACTTGAAAAACTGGGCGTCGTCTTATACGCCTAGTGGTCTTATACGCCGGAAAATACGGTTATACCGCTTTTCCATCGATCAAAGCGGTTTAACAGCATATATAACATACAATATAAATATTAAAACATGATATATTAAAAATCCCCCATATACAAATAACAAAACCTATCTCATGCCAGCTCAGCAGTGCTGTCAGTAGGAGAGGGAGAGCATACAGAAGTCGGAGTCAGGGGTACGCCTGCTCGAAAAATTGTGTTTTCAGCCCCTTCTTAAATGGTCTAAGGAGGTGACCGAGTGGAGCTCGCCGGGGAGCGAACATCACAGTCCCATGCTTGTATTATCGCCGCCCAACAGTTTGTCAATGGCGCACTTATGGAGCCTGCTGCACGCAGCAAAAAGAACCTGCTTTTAGAGGGTTCTTTTTTGCTGTGGAAGGAGGCCTCGTGGTTTGACTGCTGCGGCGTCCCTCAGGATGAAAAATGGGTGGATCCAGCCTGCCCTTTCAGGGTGATCTGTCAAGCCCCTTTCTGATTTATAAAACTCTATATAATTTGTGTTTAAGCTATCTAACACACTGTAAGAACATACCTGAGCCCTGTGATCCTCAGGAGAGGCCCTTCTTGAAGTCCTACCATCTTCACAGGAATGGTTGGTGGGAACACAAAAGAGGGCCCTCTCAGTGCCTGCCCTTACAGTTTGGAACTGCTTCCCTAGGGGGACAAGAATGGTCTCCTGCTTGCTGTCCTTCCACCAGGAGATGAAAACCATTTTATTTATGATGGACTTTTAGAACTGAAGACACTTACGGAAAGGATTTGGAAGAGGGTGTCATACTGTTTTAAATCATACTGTTTTTACTTTTTTATTTTTTAAAAGTGTAGGTGTTAATATTTTAATATGGTTAATAGTTTTTGTTTACATATTTCTTTGTATGTTTTAATTATATTATAATGATTTCAATTTGTAAGTCACTTTGAGTTCTAATCTTGGGGGAAAGGTGGAATATAAATAAAAGTCATCATCATCATCATCATCATCACCACCACCACCACCTTGCAGTGGATCACCACCACCATCTACTGCAAGGTTCAGTAGAAAATGAGTTCCTGTGTATCAGTCAGCACATTGATTTTAAAAAAAAATGAGAAATAAGGTAGGTTTGCATTAAATACATTTAAACATAAAATGAACAAATTTCTCACACACCTCTTGTCAGCACCCTACGACTATTATTGCCATATTATTATTTGTCTATATTCTGCCTTCTTCCTGTTCATGGGACTCAAGGTGGCTTATAAAGGTTAAAACAGATAGAGCTAAAAGCACATCATACAAAAATTAAAATATAATTAGACCATGAGTTAATGGGCAACACCACTTTAAAGAGAAGAACATCACCTTCTTGTCCATACTTCTTCTTGTCCATACTGCTTATGCACACTTTGTCCCTTCCCAAAGGAAGCAACTGAAGTATAACTATATACCAGCAAGAGTTAGAGGAACTTAATTCTGCTAAGAATGCTTTTCTGCTGTACTTTTGAAAAGACTTCAATCAGGAGTTAATTAAAATGGACTGAAACCAATTTTAGCCCATGTATTAACTAAACCAATACTCTTGTACCAATAATTGACTTTGTCTTTCTGATTTAACCTCCATGAATATTCAAGACAGACAAGTGCGCTTTTTATTAAGCACACTGGTCGGAGTTACTAATGGTACATAAAAAGCTTGGTTTGGAAAGAATTAAAGATTGTTAATTCTCTGAAAGCTAAAATTAGAGATGGCTGGACTCCCACACACCTCCAAAGAACAGATCCATTTTTAAAAAAAGGAATAATGGAGAGAATGTTCACTAGATATGCAAAAGTTGTACAGTACTTTTTTGGGGCACCTCTGTCATAATGGCTTGCTTGCATTACCATTAGTATATTTATTTAATACTGATCATGACTTTTAAAACCCTTGACAAAGCACAGGGGAAAGAGCTGCATACACATAAAACATCTCTCATATATATATATATATATATATATATATATATATATATATATAGATCATTTACAGATCTGTAAATTGAGATTATGAATCCATAACATCAATGCTGAATACCAGTCTTGATTTAGAGGCTTCAGAATCTCTCAGTCATGATACCCACTGTCTGTGCTGACTAGAGAGTTCTTATATTTCTTGAGATTGGTGCCCATATCTACCTTAATACACAGGAATTCCCGTGTATTAAGGTAGATATGGGCACCAATCTCAAGAAATATAAGAACTCTCTAGTCAGCACAGACAGTGGGTATCATGACTGAGAGATTCTGAAGCCTCTAAATCAAGACTGATATTCAACACTGATATGGATTCATAATTTCAATTGACAGATCTGTAAATGATCTTTATTCACTAAGATTATGTAGTCTTACTGTTAATGTGTGTGAATGCCATCCCAGTCCACATTAAGAGCTAGCAGTCAGATGCAAAGAAGGACCATTCAGTTGATGACAAAAGCTCAAGGAGGATAATATTTCTTCTCTCCTCCTTCCAACAAGCAATCCCGAAACAATCAGACGCAGGACTCATGTTGTAAGTTTTTACTGTACAATCCATTCTTCGATTTCTGGAACTCGATCTTCCTTACCTTTCCCAAGTCTTGGCCATGACCCTTTTCAGGATATTTACCCTATTCACTTCCCACACTCTCAGCAGTTGTCAACCGGTAATCATGATTAATATTCATAGGGTAGTAAAATGTATTTTGGCCATTGGTTCCCCACCACCACAAACAAATTTTGGACATATGCAAAACATCCTCTGAGTATGTTGATATCTCCCCTTATTTTCTCCATAAAACTGCTGTGCCTGCACAACTATTACCATGCTCTAGCCATTGTTGGGAGATGGAATGATGATGATTTTACACTGCTTGAGTAACAGAGAATGCAAGGTACATACACACATAACTGACTTGCATACACATACATATGTACCTACAGAAAGGAATGCAAGAATGTGACACAGGTGTAATCTGCACTGCAGAAATAATGCAGTTTGACAGTGCTTTAACTGCCATGGTTCAATATTATGGGATTCTGAGCTTTTCATTTTGAAAGATATTTAGCCCTCTCTGTCAGAGAGCTCTGGTGCCACAGCAAACTACAAACCCCATGACTTCAAAGGAAAGAGTAATGCTGGTTAAAATAGTGTTAACTGCATTAATTTTACAGTGCAAATTAGATCTCTTCTCCACATACACACACCATAAATAGTTCTCATAGATGGGACAGTTACAATGTGGTGAAATGATCATTTCTGTATAGGGCAGATTTGATTTTAAAACATGTATGCATCAGATCTAATGTTAAAGCCAATTTTTCTTTGCTTGTCAAATTTCCTTACTAGTCCTTGCCTTTAAAAGATTTCTACCACAAACAAGACATCATACCCTTGACAATTCTAATTAAATGGCTGCAAGTCAATTAAGAGAGCAATTGCATTTTCACATTTTCACATACTATAATGACAATAACTTCTGGGTCAGGTACTTATTATTAATAATTGAGTCAATGTAGAGTAAATAATAATTCAAAGTTACTCATTTGCCCAAGCACTTTCTTCTGTCATGAAATGTTTGCAACCATGTGTTGTTCACATCAATTACTTTATAACAGCTTACTGGGATCTGTGTTTGAAAGCATCAGAGACCATCCTTAGATTTATGAAAAATTACTTGGAATAATGTCCCTGAGAAATTTATACATATATTGTGAAGAAGCATTAATAATTCTACACTACTATCATGTAAGGGGGGAATTATTATAATCTCGCCAATAATATCATAATAATGTGAAGGTTTGGTGGCAGAACTTATAGGCCAGTGCCCCTATGATTGTGATACCATATTTTATTAAAATATAATCTACTATACACCCTAAAACATCCACATTTATAGGTTATATATTAAATTATCTGCCATTATTAGCTGGACATAAGCATAGACAAAAGTAATGAGTCAATCACCCAAAACTAATGGAGCATATTAACTTTTACTGCTGTGTAGCAACAAATATGATTTCCAAATATATGTTACCTGTTCCTTAAACACTCTCAGATAACTTTGAAATTGTTACAGTTATCAATCCAGAATGGCTATGGAGGTCTAATACTTCATCACCTAATACTTCATCACCTGTCACACTTAAGCCTTATTAAGTCACAAGCTTTACATTGTGAGCTTCTTATACAATATTTGGGCTCATTGGCACAATGAACACTTGAACTTTATGCATTTCTTCTGGCTTCTTTCTGAAGTTTTCAGTCTGGTCCAGTAACTGTTTCCTCAGACCTCTCTTACCAGCTCAGGAGTGTTGATCTCTTCTTTCAGATGCATTGTCCAACTCTGAGCTGTATTGATTTCCATTCTTTGGTTTTATCTTTGGCCTTGGTGCTGCTTCTCTTCACCATCTTGAGCTCTTTAGCTCCTCTTCTGGGCTCTTCATGGCTCTTTGCCTTCCACTGGCCAGTTCCATTTTCCATTTCCAATTTTAGTGGTCCAGGATTCAGCAGTGATCAGGAGTGCCTTTGCATAGATAAACCTAGTGCACCAACCATGCCCATTCCTGAAGAAGTTGGATTTAGCCATGATAAAATATGTCTTGGATCCATCCCATATGGATTACTGTGATATGATCTATGTGGGGCTTCCTTTGAAAAGTACTCAGAAATTTCAGTTAGTCCAAAGAGCTGCAGCTGGATTGTTAACTGGAGATAGCTCCAGGGAATGCACAACTCCCATGTTGGAACAGCTACACTGGCTGCTGGTCTGTTTCTGGGAAGAATTCAAAATATTGGTGAAGACCTATAAAGCTTTAAATAGCTTGAGTCCTGCTTATTTCAAGGACCATATCTCAGTTTATGAGGCCATTAGAGCTTTTCAGATTGAAAAGCTCTGAGGCTTATTTGGTGGGGAAAAGGGAAGGGGCCTTCTCAGTGACTGATCCCAGACTTTGGAATTTCCTCCCAAGGGAAGTCAGGATTGGATTCCCATCTGTCCATCATGCAGCTCTGGATTTTCTTGTGGCCACTTCCAACTCTGTAGCTCTCATGAATTATATGAATATATATATATATATATATATATATATATATATATATATATATATATTTCTTGGGAAAAACTCAATTTTTATAATAAACCCATTTATGACCTTCAAAATTATGTTTAAACTCAATTAATATTTTTTTAATGCTTCAAATGCCCTAGGGATATGAAGGGCACTTGCAACATATTTGGAGTCTCCCTGCCCTGTTGGGGATCAAAAGGAAAATAACTGTTTGCAATACAATATACCTTTCCCCCCAACATTTCCTCTCAGCAGGGCTTGTTATCTTCCTCAGCCTTTTCTTCTGATAAGGCCAGATATTCCCAGTGGGCTTTTTATTTTTATTTTTTAGGCATACAGAAATGTACTTTGCATGGTTCACATGTCAGATACAGCAATTTACAGCAAGGAAAGCAACAGAGAAGATATTTCCCTTGGAGGTGTTTGTAGCGTTTGATGAAACTGGCGCAATGTGGTTCAGAGATGAAAGACCAGACAGTTTCCTGTATTTTGAAGGATACTTTTTGCTTCAAGAATTAATCACAGCAGGCGGGCAGGTCCTCTATATGTTTCAAAGTCTGATAGCAGAATCCTGCACTAAAAACCATTTCCAAACGGCATTTAAACTACAGTTGCAGGCTGGGAACCAGACCCTTTGAGAGCCCAGCACCCACATATTGGTTCTGGTGAGGATGGATGAGGATCTGAGAGCTGCTGAGACACTTATTATAATGATACTTCACATCCACAGTTAGTAGGCATTGGCAGAGAACAGGAAGGAAGAGGTTTGCTATTGCCTGCCTCTTAGGTTGAGAGTGTGTGTCTTGCCAAAGATCAACCAGTAGGTTTTTATGGCTGAGGACAGACGAGAACCAAGGTTTCCTGGGGAACAATATCACAGGCAACCATAGAAAACTTTTACTTTTAGTCAAAAAAGTTAGTTTTTGGATGAACACAATCAGAATCTCTCAGCTAGCATAGCCTTAGGACATTCTGTTAGTGTTTTAAAAAAGCCCCTAACTTTTCAAAGCTCTGGTTTTATCACAATATCATCTGCAAGTGATCCCATCTCTCCTCCATCCTTTTCAATACTAACCTCGTCCTGCTTACAGTTCCAGCAGTTCTGAACTTCCCTCCTGTTAAACTGTGACTAGTTTACAGCACTTTTTTGCCACACACCTGAGGACCTCTGTCATAACATGTCCCTCTGTTATCCAAAAAAGCTCTGTTGATGCTCATGGCAAAACAAATGGTATGGACACTGCTGCACTTGCTCTGAGAACTGGGCTTTAGGGAAATGAAAGGTGGAAAGCCCATCAGCTTGCTTGCAGTTCCTATATATAGACCCATCTGTCACTTCACTTCTGGCTCCATTGGGATGCAATGTAAAACAAAGGGGAAGCTACCAGTTGGTGCAGGGAGTATTCAAGAAGAGTTATTATTTCAGTGATTTTGTACTAAGTTTACTAGGCTAGCTTTGATTGCCTCGGCACTAAGCTGATGTTCTTAAAACTTTTATTCAAATTGCCTGTTGAGGTAGGCATGACAGATGGTATTTCCACCTGCTCCCTCTTCCCCAAGTAATGTTAACAACATTACACAGCTCCATAAAATCGCTTAAACTAGCAGATCGCTGGGATTGGTTATTCAGCATTCACAGGACAAACAAGAATGATGGTAAGGACTAGGGGTGCAGGCATAACAATACTCATTTGAAATGTTGCCATTATAGAAAAATAGCTCATTTTTCATTGTTGAAAAGGCATTGGGATAATCACTTGAGATGTAAAATCTCCTTTCAAGGCTTTAACAGACTGAGCCACTCCAAATTGGTTTACCTGAAAATGATAATTCCTGCTACTTAATCCAAAAGAGAATGGTTTCATAACAAGTCTGTATAGGACTGGTGGATATCAGTGATGAATTAAAGCAGACTACTCAACATAATGTATGAAAAGAGATTCTCTTGTTCAGTGCCCAATCATACAGGACATTTTTATACTTTCTAAAATTAAAATTATGAATACAATATAAAAGCAATTTAATAATGCAAACTGGGAGAGTTCACCATTCCTAAATCATGAGGTGGTTTCCTGCCTTTATGTAAGAGTGAGTTTCAGTCCATTTTGTTGCATACTGGAAGGAATAAAAACAAGAAAACTGGGCCAAAGCTAACAAAATGAATTTCAACACAGAGAAATGTAAGGTACTGCACTTAGGGAGGAAAAATTAAATGCACAGATATAGGATGGGGGACACCTGGCTGAACAAGACTACATGTGAAAGGGATCTAGGAGTCCAAGCAGACCATAAGTTGAACATGAGTCAACAGTGCAATGTGGCAGCTAAAAAGGCCAATGTGATTTTAGGCTGCATCAATAGAAGTATAGTGTCAAGATCAAGTGAAGTAATAGTGCCACTGTATTCTGCTTTGGTCAGGCCCCACCTGGAATATTGTGTTGAGTTCTGGGCACCACAATTCAAAAAGGACATTGAGAAACAGGAGCATGTCCAAAGGAGGGCGACTAAAATTGTGAAGGGTCTGGAAACCATGTCCTATGAGGAACGACTTAGGGAGCTGGAGATGTTTAGCCTGGAGAAGAGAAGGTTAAGAGGTAATATGATAGCCCTGTTTAAATATTTGAAGGAATGTCATGTTGAGGATGGAGCAAGCTTGTTTTCTGCTGCTCCAGAGACTAGAACACAGAACAATGGATGCAAACTACAGGAAAAGAGATTCCACCTCAACATTAGGAGGAACTTCCTGACAGTAAGGGCTGTTCGACATTGGAACAAACTCCCTTGGAGTGTAGTGGAGTCTCCTTCCTTAGAGGTCTTCAAACAGAGGCTGGATGGCCATCTGTTAGGGATGCTTTGATTTAGATTTCCTGCATGGCAGGGAGTTGGACTGGATGGCCCTTGCAGTCTCTTCCAACTCTACGATTCTGTGATTCTATGAATCTATGTGAAATCCCATCACACAGTTCTTATGCAGGAATTCAGGATGTACAGTAGATTAGTGGTCATACAGTTACATTTCTCTAAATGCAAACAGACTTTGGAAAAGTTAGTTGGGGACCATAGTTCCCAGAATGCCTCATAGAGCATGGCTATTTATAGTCCAAAAAGAAAAAGAAAAGCATTAACAAATTCCAAGATTGGATATGTAATATAATGGTGGACACATAAATAGGTACATTCAACATGATATACTTTTTCTCTATTAGGAAGAAATATTGGCAAATGTTGAGAGCCAATGTGGTTTAGTGGTAGGAGTGTGGGCTAGGACTCCGGGAGTTGTTGTTGTTGTGTGTCTTCAGGACATTTTCATCTAATGGCAGTCCTAGGGCAAACCTATCATTGAGTTTTCTTGGCAAAATTTGTTCAGAGGAAGTTTGGCATTGCCTTTCTCTTTGTCTGAGAGCATGTGACTTCCCCAGGGTTACCCAGTGGAAGCCATGGCTGATCTGGGAATCAAACCCTGATTCCCAGAGTCGTAGTCCAACACTCAAAACACTATGCCATGCCAGAGTTCAAATCCCCACTTAGCCATGGAAACTCATTGGGTGATTTTGGACAACTCACGTTCAAGAGAGATTCAGTTCACAGTCTGAAATATTATTAACCAATGAGCACATTTACCTTTTCATTTTTATGAAAAATGTGGGTATCACAAAATTACAAGTATATGTACGCAACTGAAAAATTCATATATTTATAGAATCGTGATCTAAACAGCTGGATAAATGTGTACAAAATTTATACCTTAAAAAAAGAACATCACAAGTATTGTGTACATATAGATTTTCATGAGAGAATAACAGTGGGGGGAAATCTCAAAACCCAACATATAAACTGAATGGTATGAGGATACTGGTGACATTCTGAGAAACTCGATGAAATTATTATTATTATTAAGCTTTATTTCCATAGCACTGGAAGTTTACATAGCACTGTGCATGCAATCAATTAAAATAGATAAAATGAACCTGTCTATAAGGATATACAGAAAGTTTGGTGTGAAAAGCCTGGTTTGGCCCTGTTACCTGTTTTGTATGTTGTTAGACTCGAGCCAGTTTCTACTTATCTATTTTTAATCTCTCATCTCCAATATTTTGGGGAGTAATTTATGAGTTTTGTGGCTTAGAATATATGTTTTGTGGTAGGGAAATGAGGACATGCTTGGTAGCAGTGCTAAAGTTGTTGCCTATCTAGACTGATCATAAGTGATGTTGGGAGATACATGGATCTAGAAATCTATTTAGAAAAACCTATAATCCCACTGAAAGTCTTGGGGCTACATTCAACATTCCTCTAACACTCAACCTCAGCTCAAATTTGTCTCCGCATTTTGTTTTCAGAGTATTTAGACAACAACATATATTTGAAAAAAAGTTACCCAAAGTTAATTTTCAGACATTACTTAAACACTTTTTTTGCTTCCCTACCATTATTTATATCATTTATATACTGAAACTTTAACCTTTCTCTAATTGGAGGTTGTTTATAGAGGGGAGGAGTCTTGGGAAAGCTCCTCCAGTATAGATTTAATATTGCTAGATGTTACAAAAGCAATTTTTATAGCGAACAACTCCTCCAGAGCAAACTCACATCTCTAACAGATGAGCTCTGGAAAGCACTTCTTTAACCAGTTTCAAAACTGAGTTGAAGACTATATTATTCAGGGAAGGGTTCCCAGGCATTGTGTGACTGTTATCTGACTGTTATTTGATATTTGCTTTGACATGTGATATTCGATGTTTTTAATTTGTTGCTTGTTTATTTTATCTAATGCTATCTTGTATTATTAGCTATTGTTTTATATGTATTTTGTTATTATCCTGTAGAATGTACCCCATTGGCAGGTTTCATTTTTATTTATTTATTAATTGTATGTACAGCGCTGTGTAAATCTACAGCGCTATATAAATAAAGCTTAATAATAATAATAATAATAATAATAATAATAAAGCAGCTGAGATACACCAGACCACTTAGACAGTATCTTGCGAGCCTTCTTGGTCTGCACCAAACTCATTCAAGGCAAGTCTACTGGGCTTTTTATTAGACAAAAGGAATAATTTCTTCCAAAACATGGCTATAATCTTAAATGACTCTTGCATGTTTTGGTATGTGGTTTCTTATTTCAGTAGCTGAGTAATTCTCTTTTCTCAACATATGAGCACCCATAGCTGCATCTTTTTCTCTTTGTGTTTTTTCACATGCTTCATCACTCCATCTTAAATTTCTGTTTAGTGGTTATGTCTAGGGATGGGAAAAATCTGACTGTTTGCTTCCCCACAAATTCATTTTCTTAAAGCCACAACTTTTTATCATTTTATGAATAAATTTGTGGACTTTGTTTAATTTTTCAAAATTAAACAACCTCACACCCATTTGCAAAAAGCAATATGCCCTTTCCTGACATAGATCTGTTAAAGATGAGTCTCTTAGAAAAAAGAGGTAGCATTCTCAATTCAGGAATTAAAATGGAAGCATGCATAGGGATTCAAAGTCAGACTTCCTCACTCAAAGCTTTAGGCGTGGATAGATGAATATGCTAGTTTTGTTTGTTTTTCCCATTTGCAGTTAAATCAAAACAAACCCCCTCAAATTCTTTCCATACCAAATGTGAAAAATTATGTATGGACAAATTCTGATGAAGACCACATTGAAATTAAATTCAGACCGATCTCTACTTCTGTTTTCACAACAGGCTGAAAGCCAGAAATTTTGACCTGCAGTGAATAACTGAAATGGGAGTAAAATGAGGGTGGCTGGAATGACTAAATGAGAAGTAGGTGAAATGTGATGCACATAAATGCAGTCTATCCAGTTGATAATGGGCATGTTCAAACATCCATTTGAAGACATGGTGGGTTAGATGGGTGATGTATATAAGCCCTATCTCCATGTACTATCAGTAAATGAGACATTTGCATATTGGGTACAAAAATGAAGAAAGCTTAGTAACAGCAATTCATTGAACATGGTTATTGAGATCCTTTTAGGGAGGAGGGAACCAGCTTTATTGGGCTCCTGATCAAAGGCCGGTCTGGGGGTGGAGTCGGGGTGTGGCATCCATACGATACATGCCCTTAGTCCGCCCCCAGGCTGGCATGATGCTGCGTGCTGCACCACATGGTGCACGGCATCACAACACTCCTCTGGCACTGCATCTAGATGACACAGTGCCAAAGAGCACAGAAAAGCCATGATGCCGGCAGCTATGACATCCCTACTGCGGTGCAGAAAGGAGCCTCTTTTTGTGGCTCCTTTTTGCACTGTGGAATGGCAAGATCAGGGCCATGCAATGTGATTGCCATGGCCCTGATGTGGTGTTAAAAGTGGTGGGCTGCAGGCTGCCCCTTAGGGGTGGTTCGTACAACTGCAAAATCACAAACTTAGTGCTGAATTGCAAAGGACTGTTACACTGCTGCATTTCTTAAGAGAGAAAAGGAATTTCAGTTCGGCCTTATTGTATAGATCCATCTCCATAGATACCAGTGAGCAGAGTATTTCCATAATTAATTAGGAGAGTTGGCTTAGCTGGAATGCATGATAGTACAATTTAATGTCTGGGATTTATAGACCCCCTGCTCTTGAGTTGGTATATCTAAAGGATTTGGGGAACCTAGGCTGTTTTTTTATTAAATATAAAATCTGTAATCATTTTTTGCCAAAATTTAAATTTTGGTGAGATAAGGTTGGACTGAAAAAGCAAAAATGGACGTGGGGTGAGAAACATCTTTATGATAGCAATCCTCCCCAACACAGTTATTACTTAGTTATGACAGTTAAAACTAAGAAAGAAACTTTACCATCTGAAATAAGAAACACAAGTGCCTGTCACAAAAATTGTTTATTTACATTTATTCAAATAAATTTTGTTAGAAACATCTGTACAATAAAGTTTTGATCTAGTTTTGGAAAAAGCTTGTCTACAACTTGAATTACATCCACGTTACCATTACAAAGTCCTTTTTAATAGAAACTTTTAAAAGGGTCTGGTTTAGTTTGGGGACAGCAGTGGGGAAAGGAAGCCCAGGGTGCTGTCATCCAGGAAAATACAGTGGTTATAAAAGGAGTGTGCATCACAGAAATGATCCTTGTTTTATGCCAGTTGTTGGGAAGCTGGCCTCCATTCATTATTTCATTAAAGAGTGTAAGTAAAGAGGGAGTGAGATCATGTAGCAGAAAATTATAGAATTTACCTGAGAAGCCATCTGTACCTGAAGATCTAAATTATTGTAGTTTAGTTATGGCTTTCTTTATCTCTTCCAGTTCTACTGGTTTATTCAGGAAGGAAGGATGTCATTCAGTGAGCTTTTTTAGTTTTAATTGCTGTAAATAATCCTGCATGGATGAACTATCTCTGGTTTCAGATGTCTGTAAGGTTTTGTAAAATGTGTGGAATGCAATAATGATATATTTGGGGGAGCAGATAGGTTTGCCATTGTCAGAGGTCAATGATGTGATTACTTTTTTGTTCACTTTCCTCTTAACAGCTCTGGCTAATAAACAAGAGTTTTTATTAGTAAACTCATAAGAATATGCTGTAGTGTTTTGCAATGAGACTTGATTTTTTCTGTTATCCAGTCCTACTAGCTCTGCCTTCTTTTTTAATAGGGTGGCATGTATGTTTGGGTCATTAGATCAAATGTGTATTTGTTGTAAGTGTTGGACCTCTGACATAAGTATTTGTCTGGTCAGATCTCTTAATTTCTTTTTCCTCGCTCCTTCCTGAATAAGTAGCCCTCAAAGAACTGCTTTTAAAGTGTCCCATAGAAGGCTTCTGGGGTACTATCAGTCTTGTTTTCTTTGTAAAAGTTTTTAATGGTGTCTTTAAGTCAAGATTGGAACTGAGTGTCTCATAAAAGGGAGGGTTTAAATCTCCAGATTTTGTTCCTTGCATCACGCATGCTGTTTTCAGATGCAATCTCCGCTTAATTAAACCCCAGTTGTGAGAAAGTCGTTGAGACCCCCCCCCCCAAATATCTGAAATTCTTAAATTCCATATGAAACCACAAGTGACCCTTCCATTAATCAGAATAGATGGGGTGGGAGAGTCTTTTTGGTATGAATTTTTCACAAAGCTTTTGTTTAAAAAATACACGGTCCCATTTAAGTGCAAAACAGCATAACATCCCATCTTTGCTCAGGTTTGTATGATAGTGGTATAAAATATGACAATAACAACAACAAAAAAACCAAGGAGATTGATGGGCATTGCTGTGCAGTAAAGACAGACTATTTTACAAGAGGAAAAAGCAGCTCTTCAGCAACTCTGAAAACACAAAATGGATTGCTATGCATCCTGGCATTTTGTTTCATTACCTTTTGCAACATGCCTTTTGCAATTCTGATGGAAGCAGATGAATTGATGCTCATTGGAGCCCTGTCAGGATAAGAACTGTGCCATGAACTGTATTTGCAGCTGCAAATTGAAGCCATAAAAATGAAATAAAAAAGCAATGCAGATATGCATATATGACATAAATGCACAAAGGCAAGGGTTTTAAGGAAATTCTGTCAGAGATTTACATCCTGATGTTACCCATTTCACTCTGAAATAAATCCCTGGAATTTCCCAACTGCAAGTAACTTTTACATTATGACTATAATCCAAATATCTTGTATGCACATATTAAGAAGAAGAAAAATGTATTCAGAGGTTTCTTGGAAGCTTTTACCAAAGCTATTCCAAATGATGAAGGAGGAAGTCAATCTTTTCTTTCAAGAGTAGCCACTTAGACCATTAGATATCTACACAATTAACATAAAAATTCCTCACTACACATACATATTGTTTCTAAGGATTCCAAGTAATATGTTTTAGGATCAGGTTTCAAGAGGGAAGAGAGAAAGCAATTCCAAACATTTTCTCTATGAGATGAAATCCAAACGAAGTTTTTCTTATGTAAGAAAAACAGAATTTTGATCAAACCACTTAATTCAAAATTTTCATTTTGAATTAAGTCAGTCATTTTCATATCTATTTACTATTTGAATACAATGACAACCATTCCTTGACATATTTTGAATTGTATACCTTGTCTTGTAATTTTTTGATCATACTAGGTAAACTGCTATGACATTACAGAGGGGCAGCGGCAATTTGAACAAACCCTGACTGTAATTGGCTAAACTGTTGAAATTATAGCAGTGGCATCCACTGACTTTGCTAGGTTTGGTGTCACCAGATGCGGTAACTCATGCTGTCACTGCTTGCATTAATGTCCTTCCATACTACACCATACAGAATCTTTAGTAATGTTTTTTTTTTGTACTAATGTTACTCATTAACCGTTATTCCTGTATTTTAATGAATGTAATGGTAATGGTTGTGACACAAACAACTAACAAAATTAAAATTATACCTTTAAACTACAATATCATATGCACAGAATAAGTGCATTTACATATACATAGTTTCATGTGGTTGAAGTGAAAAATTTGGTAAAATGTGATGTTTATAAAGATTTTTTTAAAAACAATTGATTTTAATTTTTAACTTTGTATAAATTTAAAATTTAAAAATCGGGGCTCCTCCTTTTTGCTCCCACTAAGCCTCAACTCATTCACACTATCTCTTCAGCATTTTAAAGGGATACCGCCAATTTCTGCCCAAAGGGACATGTTTGAACATCGGTATCCCTCCCTTAGGGTGTCACCTGATACAGTATGCACCCTCTGCACCCCCCTAATGACACCACTGGTGGCATCAACTAGGATTGGTGTCACTCCAGTGCAGTAACTCATGTCACTAGAAGGCAGGCAGCCATCCCACAGTTCAGGTGAGTGGAAGCTGCTGGAGGAGGGAGGGATCTGGTCATGGTTGCCTGCTTCCCTCCACCCATGGAGCAAAGACAGGCATCCTGGACCAGATCCCCCCAGGGACCCCCAGCCCTGCTGAAAGGGGAGGAAGGGGCACAGAAGATGATGCCATTACCTCTGCTGTTCAGCTTGATGCCCTGAACCCCCACCTCCAGGCAGTGTCAGAGAGAGAGTGGGAAGGGAGGTGCCAGCAGCAGCACAAGAAGAAGCTGGCAGAAAGAAGCAATCACTGTCCACCCTTTCTCTTGTGGCCAGGCTGCCTGGCACATGCCCAGGCCACCTGCCAGGATGCCTCTGGTGCAGCCATTAGTGGGGAAGGGGTGCTACTTCCAAATCTGGCAGGGCTGTTTGCTGGGCTGGCAAAGGGAGATACTGCAGCAATGGCCACACTCTCTTCCCCTTTCCCAGGTGCCTGGCCCACTACTGCTCATCTTGCCTTCTCTTTCCTCCTGCTACCCTGCCCTATACTTCCTCGGCAGGGCTGTGGATATGAATGGAGAGCAAGGCAGCCTGCTATAACCACTGGTGGGGATGGCATGCTGCCACCACTCAACAGTCCTTTCTGGGTCTGGCAGGGCTGTGGGCCAGGCATGAAAGGGAGGTGGTGGTTGCAGGGAAAGCCACAGGCTCCTTTTCCTCTGAGGAAATAGATGAGTCCATGGCCACTACTTCTGCTGCCGCCACAACCAACACCTCCCTTTCCTGGCCAAGTCAGCAGCAAAAGTGCTCTGGATGATGGAGGGGTCTGGCTAGGGGGCCTTATAATAGATGATGAGAGACCACCCCCCTGGGGGTTTCCCCCCCCCCCCCCCAAGTGTCTCCATTTCCTAATTCATCAAACAGCTACACAAGCTGGCTGGGAGGGAACCATCAACTAATAGAGCAGGCAGAGGCAGTAAATTAGCAGCTAGAAAGCATCCTTGACTGTGGGAGTCCGCTATGAGTTAAGGGAGGGAAACAGTATCAAAGTCAGCCAAGTCCAAGGGCCTGAGAAGGCAGGAAGTCCAAGGTATGAATTTCAGAAGTCTAGGAACAGGTATCAGGGACAAGAATGTTGGTCAAGAAATGTCCTCATCAGAGCTTCCCTATTGCTGCTTGGCCCACAGCCTGGCTAAGTGTTTTTCTTGTGTCCCTCCTCCTTGATTGATTGTGGTCTCAGGACCCCAACTGTGTCTTTTGCCTAATCACAGGTGTACCTTGCCTTTTGTCCTGCTGGTTGAGGCTGAACTTCAGCGAGATGAGTTGGCTCAGTCTCTTCAGCATGGAGAGATGGTGGAGGCTGATCTGCAACAGGGAGAGCTACAGGCTGTTCTTTGGAAGACACGTGTGGCTCGCTTCTTCAGCCTCCTCATCAGACACTTCCTCTAGATCCCAGCCCTGCAGCTTCTGGCCCATGACCAGTGTTGCCAATCACCCTCAAAGGAAATTCCTTGACTGGCCTCCCAGAATGCTCCCAAATTTCCTGAAATGGGAGGTGGACTTCTGGATCAGGACGGGACTTCTGGGTCGGGGGCAAAAGTCACTATGGGAAGGCTAAAGGGGACGCAACTTCCAGGATGGGAGGTATGTCGGGAGGGGGTTTTTTGGGGGGGGAGGTATTTTTGGCCGGGTCTTTTGGGCAGGAAGGTTGCATTTCCCTAAAGGCTGAATTTCCCAGAATCTTCCCAAAAATTTAGCAATCCCGGAAATGACACATAAAAACTTTTAAATTCCCAATTTCCAGGAAAAATCCCAGAAATTGGCAACACTGCTCATGACACTCTTTGTTTGGGCCACACACACACACACACCTCTAATAACACCCCTGAATTCTAGACAGAGGGAGGGAAGACAGGAAGCCTAAGGGAGGAGGTGCTCAAGAACACTGGACAGGCCCCAGAAAGTCAATAAGTCTATAGAGAGGTGGGAAAGCCAAACTGTGAAAGAAGGATTGGAGAACACAATAATTTGCAGGAATGTGGGTAAGAAAAAAGTCCTGGGGAAGAAACCTAAATGGGAAAATATAATCTCAGGGGAAAATATGCAGTAGTATAAAAAGATGAACTAATTACAGAGATTGCTGGGAAGCTGTAAAACAAATATTTAGCTGCAGTAGTCTGTATCTTATTACTTGAGAACTGCAATCTATTTCCAACATTATATCTGAGGTGGTTCCTCTGCCCTGTATTTGGTCCTTCCGAGTCAACCCTTGACAAGATACATTTTATAATTTAACAGCTTTTATTATTGAATCACTCTTTTCCAGGGAGTTTTTCTTGCTGACTTTATTAAAGCTTGCATGCACAGATGCAGATCAGAGAGGAAGCCAGCACCATGAAATACTATCAAAATAGCATACAACATAATGTAGAAGTGACAGTAATTTATAATGGTATGAAAACCAGTGAGATATGAACAATGCCTCTTCTATCTTAAGGATTTAAAAAAAATGGGTCTAGAAGAACAGTATCCTTTAAAAGGACATTTGAAAAGCTATAAACACATACTCTCAAAATTAAATGAAGAGGTTATAAAATCTCTGTGTTCAAATCTGCTTGTTAGGAGAATATTTTATCCTTCTATTTGATATGAATGTTTCATTGAGGTTGTAAAAGAATGTTTAACATTCTAGTTGGGGATATATGACAAAGAGCACCATACATTTAACTCCTGCAGTTTTTCACTCTTTTAAAAGGATGTCCCTTACATTTCTCTGAATTCTCTTGGCTTCTTCCTTCAAAAGTTTCATCTTGTATATTAATAATGTGGATTTTTCACCAAATTGGAAGTGGAATTCATTGAGGTCTGCAATGGTAAAAGCCTAGGTCTCCATGGTCACCTTCAAAAACCAAAGAATATGGAGTAGAACCTCATTTGAAGATCATGTCTTATTCTACAACATATCATTTGCATTAATAAAATGACTATATAAAGAAGGGTTCCCATCTCTCAGGGCTTGAACCCTCTTCTCAGGATGAATGGGAAGAATCTCAGGATGAATTAGTTCCTTTGAAAAGGATGTATGTTGTTTTTGTATATTGGGCTCTGTGGCTGATGCTTAATTTATCATGCTTCATGATATCACCAGGTGCTGTCCTTTGTTACATTATCCTTGTAGGATCAGTAGGGCCTACCTCCTGTGACATGAGAAGTGGTTGTCCCTAGGTCTCAAATTTGATCCCTGACATCTCAGGGCCTGGTGTAGTTCTGATGTGACAAGCCTAACATTAAGTTGTGCATGTGTGCTGTTGCATATTTTGAACTGTCTGTTCATTTTACTGGGCTAAATCCAGTCTTGTGCTGGCAGTCACAACAGACATTTATTTCTTCCAGTTCCAGTATCTAATGCTGTCTTGTCAGCAGTTGCACTCTTCTTTGTTCTGGTCCCCTGAAATTAAGGTCACTTTCCAAATCCTAGAGACAAACAATCGTATAAAGCCCACAGCAGAATTCAACTCATAAATGTTTTATGTCAAAATAGGACATAAATGTGCCCAGTGATGGGCAGAGTGGGTGGTAAACAATGTGGGCTACAATTGGATCACGATTTTCACACACACACACATGCACACACATATATAAATTTTCCTAAATTTTCACACTTTGACATAACTTGGAAATTTTAAAAATAAAAACATGAGAGAAAGCAAGATGTGACAATTTTACTCATCCAGATAGAGCTTTGAGTAAGCATCCATAACTCTGTCTCGGTGGATAGAGTTGTCACATCTGGCTTTGCCATGTCTGTCTTCAAATCTTCTGTATTTATCTCTGTGGTCCTAAATCAAGTTTATTGGGTCATATTGTGTCATTCTTTTTGGTAGGTGCTGTCCTTTTAACAGCTGCTTAGCAGAAAGGTCTAACTTTTTTCTCATAGTGGGAATACCTGTATCAGTTGGATTCATCCAGTCAAGGGGATAAGTTCCCCCCCCTCCACTTTGTTTTTCATAACAGCATTAAACTATCATAACGTTATAAAGATGTCTGCAAAACCACTGATTACCATATAAGCCTGCTTGAAATCTATGATTATCAGTGGATGCCATACCATGTGTCTCACCACCCTGTGGGTCTAGGTATCCTGGGCAGTGCAAACAAGACCAGAGTTACTTAAGCAACATTCTAACCAAGGAACTCCCTGCCAAGGGAGGTCAACCTGCCTCCCTCCCAAGTTATTCGTGGACAGTGAAGACCGCTATTTCAGTTGACCTTTGGATCTTAAATTTTAAGACTTTTTTTTTAAATCTGTTTTAAAAACTGTTTTACAGATCTTTTTTTTAATGATAACCCTTGAGTCCTTTAATTGGTTTTCAGTTATTTATTGGTTTAATCTATTGTGCAGGTTTTACATTTTTTAAAACTAAGTGTAGTACCTAACATTGCTGAGAAAAATCATTAACAATTGTTTGTGATCATTCACTTTCAACTGCTCTCAAAGATGAGTCTTTATCTCTTTGGGTGCTCAAAGGTTTTTCATGTTGCCCATCAGATGTCCTTGAGAAAGCAGGCCTCTCACAGATAGGATCCAAACACACAACTCTGTATAAATGAGTTAGGGATGTGTGTGTGTGTGTGTGTGTGTGTGTGTGTCACATTACCTATATTTTAAGTCAGATCATGCACAAGGTATAACACAATATATTTTGTGCACTATGTGACCTCTTTTCTTTACAATTCTCTCTCCACATAGAGCGCATATGCTATCATCAGCTGCAGCATATGGAAACATTCAATAGATGTAACTTTCCCAGAAATAGTCCTATAGTCAATGCCGACATCAGCATCATGTTTATCTGTATGCCCATCTATCATACTCACAGCAGTTAACAGTGACACAAAACAGTTATATAATGCAGAACAATTACATTTCCAGATTATTCAATAACTATTAGAAATCAAAGTTTAAATAACAATGCAACAGGCCAGCCACCTCATAGTAATAAATATATGCACCGGCTAAATAAACAATGAACTAGTAATTCACACGAACATCTCATTTTTAAAAAGGAATATCAGGACAAAAAGAGTAATCTAAATAACAGCAAAATAATGTTTTCTCCAAATATTGGCATTATCCTAAGCCCAACCTCTAAAGAAGACCCTCTGTCAGGGTCTTCATAGGTCAGGTGTAAATCAGTAATACCAAAGATTAGATTCTAGGTGTTATAAAATTCACATCTAGATGGACTCCAGGTATCTTCTGGATTGGTATCAGCCTCTGTAGCTAGAGCTACATTCCATCTACAAAAGAGAAACTTCCATACTTTACTCCAGAGTAAGTACCATAGACTTGAATGGGTTTTACTCTTCATTAATGGATCTAGGATGGGTTGCAATCTGAAACCAAGTGACTCTAAAAGCAATCTATTTCTCAGCCTCTTCTCTTTCCCCTCTTCCTCCAGTCTCTCCCTTCTACAGACTCTAACCTCACCCTCCCAATATAGCTTATAAATTAGAGTTACACAATACAAAAACTGCCATCCAGCTAAGGAAGAGAAGGCAGGAACACATATTAGGGAGCAAGAATTATGAATATGCCATCTTGATCACACATTCTGTATCTTTCCTAAAGTAGGGAGACCAGAAATGAATATTTGTCTAGCTTGGACCTTATATATTGGACCTTATATTGGGCATTGCATTCCAGCAATATTTGGAGTGCTACATGATTCCAACGATCATTGTAGATGAGTCACACTGTAGTTGAATTTGAATCAACAGACACAAATCATATTTGACTTTCACATAGCTCTTAAGAAAATACATTCAAAGCCTGAGTATTCTGCAAAATGCTCTTTGTATCTCCAAAATGTATTCATTGTGTTTTTTTCCAGAGCTCTACTACTCTAACTTCACAACATTCAGAACTAGATGAAAAACTTACAGCTTCTGTGTGGCTTTTCTATAGCAACCTGCATCAGCTTCTCCATCAGTTCGGCAATGCTTTAAAAACCAAAGGTATAGCATCTCTTCCCTAGTCATAAAAATTAACTTTCATGAGTTTCTTGAAGAAATATGTGCTATGGGTGGGAATCCAATAAGGTTATCTTTTTTCTTCCTTTACTGCCTGTGTACTCTGAAAAGTTGTTCTGAGGAGTGGGGAAATGCTTATTAAAAGAGGCTTATTGGGATGTGGGGAGGCAGTGGCAGGGGCAGGGGGGAGTAGAACTGTCATGCTAGTGGTCAGTCGGTCATGCATCATTTGATTCAGGCCTTTATCTAAGTTATGAACAATAAGGAGTACAGGGCCATCAAGTCTGTGTACAAATCATATTGTCTCGTCTAGAAGCCGATCCTCAAAATTGTCATGCCTATTTAAGATTAATCCAAAAAAGCTATTTAGCCATGTTTGATGAGGTAGTTGGACACATTCATTGAGTAGCAAATACCCAAGTGTTAAGCCTGAAAATTAAAACTGATTTCTGAACTAAGACTAGTGATGGGCAAATCTATCAATGTAATTTCTCTAAATGTTACCAATTTTTGAAAAATTGCGATTTAAAAACACACAAACTGAAATGAAATTCCTATCATACCGAGATAACAGGCAAATCTGTCAGTTTTGCTTCCTTCTGTATTTGAATTGTGTTGATTTTGGTGACTTCTGATTAAGGATAAACTGAAATACAAGCTGTGTCATCCATAAAATGACTAATACTGCTAGAACATGTATGAGAAGATACAGTTGGCCTTCCATATCTACAGATTCTGCACCTGCAGATTCAATCATCCATGGGTTGGTTTAAAAAAAAATCCAAAAAGCAAACTTTGATTTTGCCACATATATTTAAAGGACACAATTTTAATACATTATAATGAGACTTGAGCAATCACAGATTTGGATATCCATGGAACTAGCCCCCAGTGTGACTCCCAAGGGTCCATTGTATATATTAGCTAGTATATACAAGATCCCAAGAATTTCATCTTAAAATTTAAGTCACCTTTTCTTTTATTATTTTCTTCACCAAGACGTTGGAGGGATTTGAAGGACAGTGGGGAAAAAGCTCACTAAAAGAGCAAAATTATTGGTGAGATTTGGCATACCTCTAGGATGCTATTGCATTTTTCCCTAACTGAAATCTGAGAAGAATTTGGAGGCTTCTGAACCAATACAATTTTGGGTGGATTTTGAGGAAAGCAAGATAATTCCAGTAACAATGGGCCCAGTTGTATTCCCCCTTCATTCCCCTCACTAAATATATTCCTTAGCAATTGTTCCAATCGTCTTCTAAGCCAACAGAGAATATTAAAAATACAAACCACTAGATCAATTAAAGGAGAACAATAAATTGGTTGAAGGAATAACTGTGAGAGAAGAAACTTGCTTTAATTATTATTTATGAACCAATATCACAGGAGGTAAAATGTATTAAAACCAATTAAAATCTTTTAAATTTCCTTGTTGGAAAATAAAGATAAATCTGGTTATTTGCTATGAAATCACTTTGTACCTGGGGAGCAGCATATTTAGGAGGTCCTTCATGGGTTTCCCCCATCATTGAAAAGGGTCACAAAAGCTATGGATCAGCGGCATCATCATGTCATAAGTACTGCCAAGGCTGCTTCCCCCCCCCCCCCCAGGTCTAAACACAGTTTAAATGTCTGAAAAGAAACACCAAAAATGTTTTAAGGGTTTATGAGAGAATGAATGAATAAATAAATAAATACCAACTAATAACCAAACTGACTTTGCTTAAAGAACATAATAAAAGATGTCCTTGGTTGTAAAAAAAAAAAAGATGCTTCTATTTCTGTAACAGTATAGGTACATTTTTCCATATCTATAATAGGAAGGATTCATTTCCCTGCAGGCGTACATCAGTGTACTCAAGGAGATTTTTTTTTTTTTTTTTTGGCATTCACTGCTATTAACCTTTAGTATTTGTATTAATAACACTCCAAATTAAAAAGGTAGAAATAATGTTTCAGTGGTTCATTTTCTTATTTAATGAAAAACGTCCTGACATGTTATTACATGACTGGCATACACACACATATATATGGCTTTCCTTCGCGAACGAAGATTCAGGAAGGACTCACCCCACACTTTGTACAAGCGTGTTGGTGACTAAAAAGGCCAATCTGGGACAAACAGGTCCGGTTGCAGAAAGCACAGCGGAAAGTCTCCTTGGGTGATGTTTCCGGGTTGTGGTTTTTTCTGTGTTTCTCTTTGAGACTCGTTCGCAGTGAGCTTTCGAAAAAGGCTGCAGCATTGTGGATAGTACGTCTCCATGCCTCCCGAAGCATGGCCAGGGCGGACCATTGTTGGTGATCAATTTGGCCAAGCCTGAGATGTTGTTCCAGGGAGTCCTTGTATCTCTTCTTTGGGGCACCCCTCTTACGCTGACCCGTCATGTAATAACATGTCATATATATATATATATATATATAGAGAGAGAGAGAGAGAGAGAGAGAAAGCATGATTGTTCTCAACCACAGCAGAATTGACTATGAAAATGAGGGCTATACACAGCACATTACATTAAAAGTGGAATCCTATGAGTGTCTGCTCAAAAGTAAGTCCTGTCGAGTGCAATGGGAATTAGTGCCCCATAATAAGTGCCCTGTAATAGTGCCCCATAGTAAGTCCCCAAGAAGAGATACAAATCATGAACAGGTTCATGCTTCCATACTAAATGATGAGTATTTTTTCTCCTTTGGCATGAGTTGAAGAATTTTTTTTATTTGGAAAGAAAGAAAAGAATTTGCCTATTTGTGAGACTGATTTTTCTGCATTTGCAAAACCACTGCTACCTCCTATTAAAAAGTTAAACATTGGATTAGTTGTGTATGTCTTTCTGTGCAAAGTCTGTTTTGCTAGTGCTTTCTCTATGTGTGTGTGTGCATATGCATGCAATCTCAGAAAGGATAACGATGCTAGATACTTGTGTGTGTGTTTGTGTGTGTGTGAACTGTACAAAGTATGATTGAAGGAGAGCTGTCTCACTCTTTATATGTTGAGGTAACTGATCTCATTTTTGCATTTTTTGTCCATGTGTGCACACATGCACAGGCATTCACTCACACACGATGATGATGATGATGATGATTTTGCTGTCTTCATTTGCAGGTATATTGTGCTACACAGTTAGCACATTTCATAAATTCAGCTTAGTGCATTTCTTCATATCCTGCACAGATGGCTCAGGATGTTCACATGCATATACATATACATATACATTTCATGACTACTATTTACATATACGAAGAAGATTACTAATAAACTCCATATTTGTCTGCATTCATTACATACTCATATAGGGAGCATGATATACTGCTGCTCTTCATATTCGTGTTACTGTTGATACCTGTAACCGAATACAGATGTAGTGATCAAGTCATATTTTTTGCTAGTGTTTAAATGTTCAGATAATGCAGTTGCCACTGAGATCTCTTATTATTGCCCTGTGCAGTAAGAATATGGTTCAAGCCACTTAAAATTAGATGTTTCTTGTTACGAATATGGTTCAAGTGAGAAAAAGATTTAAGTATTTCTGTAGTTTTGTGGACCCCCAGGGCCTGAAAGGAATTTGCTGCAGCAGCCCACACCACTGTTTCTAAATTTCTTTGTAGCTATTTAATCTGGCCAGCATTACAGCCAGCAGATGCTGCATATCAAGGAATGCTGCTACACCAGGGAGTGGTTTGTTTAGGAAGACTCCATGCAGTAAGTTGTTATTCATATATAATAGAATTTTTGAGATTTTATACAGACTTGTTAGGATGGATGGTATCTTCTGTATTTTAATTATGTGTCATAGTTTTGTTTCTAAGTAGTGACCTGAACACACAGAGCTTTGAAAAGCTGACAATTGTCTCTGTAGAAGATCTGGTCCGAAACAGTTGTAGAAACCTGGGACTGACCATTTGGGTTGCTCAGTATTTATAGCTTGACAGTCATTTCCATTTTCTATGTAGAGGCTGCATGATGTAGAGATTTGAGCATTGTACTATGACTCTGGTGACCAGGGTTTGAATCACCTCACAGCCATAGACACTGTCTGACCTTAAGCAAATCACACTCTCTCAGCGTCAGATCAGCAAAGGACCTTGCCAAGAACATCTCATTATATGTTTGCTTTAGGGTCATCATAAGTTGGATACAACCAGTGCCATCACTAGGGGGATGTGGGGGGGGGGGTGCGGACTTCACTGGATGATACCCAAAAAAGGGGGTGACATACAGCTGAGTGTCCCCTCACCTCTCTGACACACACGATATCTCACTCTCCACAGAAAAGCAAGAAGAGTAATAAAATTTCCTAACCTCTTTAGCTATGAGAAGAGCAAAGGAAGAAATTTACATCACTAATCTGCAGTACAGATGAAGCTACCTGGAATATTGTGTTCAGTTCTGGGCACCACAATTCAAAAAGGATGTTGAGAAACTGGAGTGTTTCCAGAGGAGTGCAACTAAAATGGTGGAGGTCTGGAAACCATGCCTTATGAGGAACGACTTAGGGAGCTGGGGATGTTTAGCCTACAGAAGAGACAGTTCAGATATGATAGCCTGTTTAAGTATTTGAAGGGATGTCATATTGAGGATGGAGCAAGCTTGTTTTCTGCTGCTCCAGAGAACAGGACCCGGAACAATGGATGCAAGCCACAGGAAAAGAGATTCCACCTCAACATTAGCAGGAACTTCCTGACAGTGGAACAAACTCCCTTGGAGTGTGGTGGAGTCTCCTTCCTTGGAGGTCTTTAAACAGAGGCTGGATGGCCATCTGTCGAGGATTCTTTGATTGAGAGTTCCTGCATGGCAGAATGGGGTTGGACTGGATGGCCCTTGTGCTCTCTTCCAACACTAAGATTCTGTGATTCTATGATACAATATACCCACACAGCTACCCCTCAGTTTTCTGTTTAAAGATCTCCACTGAAAAACAGCCCACCACTTCCAGAAGTTCACTTGACAGAGAAAGCTTGTTTCTAGTTCCTGAAAAGGCATGAAATTCACTGAGTGATATTGGACCAGTCACTCTTTCTCAGCTTCCTCAAAGGGTTGTTATGAGGATGGAGAGGAAGCATGCCTTGTTCATATATATATATACACACACACACTCCCCTCCCTATGTGTGTGTTCACACTTGGGGTCCAAATAAAATTGAGACACCTCGCTCCATGCACACACCTTCAGTTTTTTAAAAAACGTAATGGTTTGAAGGCTTAGCTATTTGTAGGCTATTTTTTGTTTGTGAAAAAGAAACGTTGGTGTATCCCTGGTGTTATTCTAGGATGGAGAAAAGAATTAGCAGAGAGTTTGAAAACTCTCTTGAGCTATTCCCACAAGAACAAATAGTTATGCCCTTTTGTATGAAGAAGGTACTCACCTCAAAAACTGATGTGTTTAACTAGCAATCTCTTTTTCTCTCTCAATCACTGTAATGTGTGCTGAAATACTCCACCTTAACCTGTGCCTATATGGTACTGCAGGTAAGTATTGTTCTTTGAACAATCAAATTATTATGATGTCCAGGGTAATAGATGAGGCCCAAGCTCTGGGCACTGAAGTGGTCTTTTGTGCCTCAGAATAGTTTGCAGCTTGAAAAGAAGCTTCTTAGGCTTTCAGAAATGGCCCTCAACTTTGAAAAGGTCTCTCTCTCTCTTCAGCAGCTTAATGCTCTCTTTTCCCTCTCCCTCCCTCTTCTTCTAAATCTCCGTCTCTTTCACAGTCTATTTTTCCTTCTCTATCTATGTTGTGTTGGTTCATAGCAGGGATGCAAAAGAGATTGGGATCAAGAGGAAAATTCTCCTGAACAACCCCCTTATTGGATGATGCCATGCAGTGTAGTCATATCTCTTAGCATCACCAAGTTCACAGTCATGAGACAAGCTAAAGGTGCTCCATCCAGTACTTCAGATGAAGATGCCAATTTTGCTTCATTCTTGCTTTCCTTTCATGGGGAAAGTAGGGAGGTGATGTACAGTTACCCAGCATCAGAAGCTGGTGTTCTGGTTTGGCTTCTCCCTTGTCTTCCCCACTTAGGAAGGTGAGGGAGAAACAACTGAGTCTTGGCTCCAGTGCTGCAGCTTATTTTTCTCTTGCATTCCATCTTCTTACTTAATTGGAGAGGTTAATTTAGGAAGCTGCATGCATCCAACTGGGGGCCCTATTGGGTATGTGGTTCCCCACAGTATAAAGCAGGGAAAAAATGTCTAGGGAAAATGTATTAATTGGGAATGCAGGGAAATTATTTATGCCAAGGAAAACCATTATTCTGTGCAGCTGTCTACGGTGCTTGGCAGCAGCTCTCCAAG
Organism: Sceloporus undulatus; assembly: GCF_019175285.1. NCBI lineage: Eukaryota > Metazoa > Chordata > Lepidosauria > Squamata > Phrynosomatidae > Sceloporus > Sceloporus undulatus. Next base: position 203,813,931 of record NC_056523.1, read on the forward strand.
GTTTCATGCTCTCCATGGTTTCCCAGCCCTATCTGGACTTGCTGGAGAGATGAAAAAGCAACCCATCTAAATCTAAGTAATTCTGATTAATTCTATATTGCATGATTAAAGACAATCATAAATATTTTTTTCATTTTTCCCCATTTTTAAAAATAACAATAATAGTTAAATAGGAGTTTTCTTATCTGTTCGTTCTTAGAAATGACTCAGAATTTCTACTATGAGAAAGGTTTTGCAGCTAAGCTAATATGCTGAGCTGAATTAATTAACAGAAGTATTTTATAGTTGTTTGCATTTAGGTTCAAAACAAATTGCAGAAATAATCTTGTTTGAGACCCCTTTAACTGCCCTGGCTCAGTGATAGAGAATCCTGGGAATTATAGTTTATTGTGATACCAGAGCTCCCTGAAAGAGAAGGCTAAATGCTTCACAAAACTACAGTTCCCAGAATTCCCTACCATTGAGTCAGAGCAGTTAAAGCAATCTCAAACTGGATTAATTTTGCAGTGTGTTTTGGACCTATGTCCTTCAGTCCCTTCTGAACTAAATGATTATGATTTGTAGATAGACGATAATTTTATTTATTGTATTTCATTTAATGTATTGGTGATTCATGTTCTTGGGAAGTTTCCATGGCACTAAGAAAGGAACAATTGTTGCAATGGCTGAAAGCTCATGGCTACCTTGAGGATTAAACAGTCAATTTTTAACACATCACAAGATACAGGGAATGGATGTATATTAATCTGAGACTCAGTTGACTCAAATCCTTACCAGTCCAATTCAGGGTTGATTATGAAGTAGCTATGCCATTTTTTTAAAATGTAGAAGAATGATTGATGCAGGAGATAAAAGGGTAGATGCAGGAGACAGATGCAAGAGATAAAAAGGAAGAGACAACAAACTAACAAGAACTACCTTCTCTCATGGGGCTGCCATCTTATGACAGGCATGTTACAACAAGGCAAAGGCTTCAAGACACCTATGTGCTCCTGGCTCTGGAATGAAAGCCAGAAGCTGTGACATTTATGTGTTTGAAAATGTGTTTGAAATGCATTGCCAATTTAAACATTTATGTGTTTACCTAACTTTCCAAAAGATTGCCAGTGGAAAGGGGTGGGGCAGGTGGAACAATCAGTTTTCCAGCATCTAGCAATAGGGACGGGAGAGAAACCTTAGTTTCCCAGCTAAAAGCATACAAATTATTTTACATCTGGAATGCTCTAACTGGGGTTCAGTGCATATTGAACTCAGTTTATAGTTCTATTCTGCTCTGCTTGATGTTTTGTGCTCTGCTAAGTGCAGGAATATGATTTCCATTCTGCTACAGTTTCCTGTGAAATGATACAAGTGAACAATTCATAACCCATTTGTTATATCCTCTATGTACATCTACTACAGGGTGAAATTATGGTGAGGTTATTATAAGCCTTTTGCATGTGGTCTTGTCATAACTATTGAGAAGAGAGTGTTCCACAATCCTGGCTTATGTACTATTATCAGGGTTACTCCAGGTGAGAACAAACGTTATTACAATTGGGATCTAGAAGGTTTCTTCATGCTGTCATAAGTGGCTGTGGGTGGAGAATATTATTTTCCTTTTTGGTGTGCACACTTTTCTCCTAATATATACAGTTTTATACAGAATTTCCCTTAATATGTTTTTTTAGTGCTTATAAATAATCAGTGGGGTGAGATGGGGAGAACATAGCATCAAATCAGGAGTGGGAGAGGGCATAATGCCTGTTCTGCTGTTTTCCCAGTCTAGGATTCAAGGCAGCTTGTTGATGTTAATTTGTGTCAAGTTGACTTCAATTTATGGCAACCCTATGAATGAGAGACTTCCAAGATCCCTGGTCATCAACTACCCTGATCAGATTTTGCAAACTCAAAACCATGACTTCCTTGATAGAGTCTATCCATCTATTATTATTATTATTATTATTATTATTATTATTATTATTATTAAGCTTTATTTATATAGCGCTGTAAATTTAGACAGCACTGTACATACAATCTTTTAATTAGATGATTCCCTGCCCTCAGGCTTACAATCTAAGAAGACACAACACAAAAGGAGAAAGGGAATGGTTGTGGGGAAGGGAATCAGGTCCTGGAGTTCATCTTTCCCTATGAGGCCTGGACCAAGGCAGATGGACTGGAGGGAGTGCTCTGTTTCTTAAGGATAGGCCCGATGGCATTGGGGAGGCCAGATGGCATTGGCCTACCCCCTCTTCCCCTCAGAGGCCAGGATAGAGTCAGATGCCTTGTGGGAAGGGCTCAGTTCCTTTAGGGGAGGCATGATGGCACTGGCCCAGTCACCCCTATTCCCCAATGGCTAGGTCCATTGGGGGGCTGTGACCATTGCTTATGACATGGCCTTCTGCCAGTGGGCTTCCCAGAGCAATTCAGAAAGTTGGGACCTCATTGAGAGTGATATCTGGTTGCTTGAGGCCAGCTCTCATACCAGGCCATGGGAAAATTTCAAATGGGTGGGCAAGAGGACCCCTGCAGGCTGGTCTGCTGGGAATTCAGCATGGGAAAATGTGTGCGGGCTCAGTCCAGGTTTGAAAATTGTTGTGAGCTCTGCATTGGTCCCACACCAAGATGGCATGCTGATGACCGGCAGGCTTGCAACAGCCCTTTCAAATGGGATGCCCCACCCCAGCAGCCTCTGGCAAGAGGGATGGAGCCACCAGCTCTGAGGCCAGAAGGTTGGGGGCCCCAAAATAACCATGCCAAGGCTGCCAACCATCCTTCGGCCTTGCCCCCACACCTGTTCATTCCGAGGCCCTTATCCTCCTTTTTCAGCGCTAGCCTTTCAGAGACACAGCAATCCTCCTCTTAGAAGGCTTCACTTAGGGTTTCAGGATCCTGGCTCTGGGCCCTCAGTTGGCCTCTAATGCTAGGAACCTGAAATCCACCCAGGAGAAGCCTCAAGGCATATCCTTGCATATCCTCAAGGCAAAAATCCAAAAGGAGTGTGAGGCTGGCAGGGTGGTGGGCCCCTTCCCTTTCCCGTCTTTGCCCAACCTCAGGGTGTCCCTCCTGGAGGTGGTGCCAAAAAAGGCCCCAGGGAAATTCCACTTCATTCACCACCTGTCCCACTTCCCTGGGTCATCCATCAACAATGCCATTCCCCTGGAGCTTTGCTTGGTCTGCTACACTTCTTTCGACCAGGTGGTCAATTGGTCAGGCCCTGTGGACTGGGGTACTTTTGGCAAAGTGTGACATCCAGTTGGCCTTCCAACCCCTCCCTGTCCACCGAGAGGATTTTTGTCTTTTGAGGGCCAGTGGTATTTTGATAAGGTCATGATGATGCATTGCTCTGTCAGCTGTGCAGCCTCTGAGACTTTCAGATCCTTTCTTGTATGGGAGGTCAAACACAGGACAAACACCTTGATGACTTTGTGTTCGTGGGTGAGATGGCAAATGACAGTTGTGCCAGGCTTTTATCCACATTCCAGAACATGGCCAACGAGTTGGAGATGCCTTTAGCAGCTGAAAAAATGGAGGGCCAAGCCACGTCCCTGATTTACCTCAGTATTCAACTGGATACAGTAGCTGAGGTCTCCCCCCTACCCAAGAACAAACTCCAGGCCCTCTGCTCCAAAATATCAACCATCTGCTCAGCTTCCAAGGTCACCTTAAGAGAAATCCGGTCCATCCTAGGTCACCTCAATTTCATGTGCAGGCTTATATTGCCAGGCAAAGCCTTCTGTGCTTGGCTGTCCAAGATCACAACAGGGATAAAGGGCTCACCACCACATCCACCTCACCAAGGGTAGTAAGCAGGACCTCAGTCTGTAGGAGGGGTTCCTCGGATTCCAACGAGGTCTGCCTTTGGCAATGTCCATGGGACTTGGAGCATGGCCTGCATGACCTCAATACTGTGGGAGTGGCAGCATTTAATTAAAATTTATTATTGTTGTTGTTATTGTTGTAGGCCAACCCTATGTTTCTGTTGCTCAATAAAGTTGTGGCCTGTTTCTTCCAGTCGGGACTCCTGGTGGTCTTTATCATGGCAACTCCACTCCATGGCAATACATACATTATTTCCTTCTTTCAACCTGGCCTATAGGATGACCTGCATTCAGTAGTCCTCTATAGAAGAGTGTGCTGATTGAGGCTAAGCAACTTCAGGATTTCCTTGCAACCAACTAGTAAGTGTATGCTCCACAATCTGCGCTCTCTCTCTCTCTCTTTCTCTCTCTCTCTCTGCCCAGGCCATATTTCTTGGCTTTAGTTTTCTGGCTCCATTTCATGAGAAGTCTTGTCTGCCAGAGTAACAGTGAACCACACCAATGTGTATACATAAGTATATGTGACATTTTTAGTCCACAAAGGGCACAGGAAACTGTCAGTGGAAATGACATCTAGTGGAGCAAATGTAAGATAGAGAAAGACAGCAGAAACAGATAAGAAAAACCTACACACCTAAAAGCATCATTATGTTTTTTAAAAAATGGTTTAGAATGTCTGCATTTCTACTGTAAATATGAATGAAGTGCTAAAATTATGGGCTCAGAATAAAAGCAGCAGGAAAGAGTTAGTGGGAACATTTTGAATGGAAAACACTGAAACAATTTCAATATATCATTACATTCCAGACTATTGGGTTTTAACACACTCTGGAAGGAAACTCTGCATTTAAACACATTTTCATTTTCCTTTAGAGCTTTTTTTAAAAGGCAGATGAATAAATTAGTTTCATCTTTGGACTCAAATCCATCCAATGCTTCCTACTTCTTTAAACACAGAAGCAGATACAGAGTGAAAAATTAAAGATGCATGAGCCACCCACAGCTTACACAAAATTGTCTTGGGGGGAAAAACTGATTTGTTTCTTTCTGACACCCCATACAAGATAGACAATCTGACTATGGTAGCCCCCCAAACCCTTCCTCCAGTCCATGCATTTGATGCTGTGAGGGATGTAATATTTTATTAAGTTTCCTCTCAAAGGTAGCAATGAGTAGTTTCAGCAATTTCTTCTCACTGTGAGAAAGTCTTCAAAACCAGGTTTTGAAGGTGATTCACAGTTTGGGTGAAATTTACACATTATTGTTTTGGTTGGGGGGAAGCATTTTCTGCACAGAAACAAGCATTTTTTGTGTAGAAAATATTTCAATGCAGAAATATTAATCCCTATGAAGAAAATGCTGTTTTCTGTGTAAAACAGCCACATGCAAACTTGTGCAGAATAAGGCTCATAATGAGAAGATTCTCATGAGTCCAGAATTCTTATCATGAGAGTTTCTGAACCCTTGAAAAATGTATTTTCTTACAATTTTATCAATATTTTTTCAATATTCTTTACATCCTTATCCCCATTGTCTGCTGCACTGTGTACTAGTATACTACAGAAGGCCAAAGGAAGTATTGAGGAAGTGTAGCTTTTCCAGGCATTATTACAGTACTGGCAGCCATTCCAAGAGTTGCCATACACCAAATGCTTGGGGCTGGAGGAAAGTGTTGCAGTTATGTGCCTTCAAGCCTTATCCAACCTATGGCAACCCTAAAGCAAACGTATCACAGAGTTCTCTGGTCCAGATTTGTTTGGGGATGTTTGACTTTCCTCAGGCTGAGAGATTGTGACTTGCCCAACATCACCCAGTAGCTGAGTGGAGATTCCAAAACCTGGTTTCCTATACTCTTGAGTCCAACATTCAATCCTCTACACTACATGGGAAGGAAAGGGAAGGAGAACTGGGAAAGTAATGAGTGATGGGAAAGTGGAAGTCTGGGAAATGCAGTTGGGGAAATCTGCTCTAGCCTGGATGATGAATTTGGGGATGGCTAATTCCACCTCTGGAAATATATACTTATGAGGTCAAAACTATGGGTTTGATGGCATATCTCCTAATAGTAGTCAAAATTATTCACTGTACTTTTCCAGTAACCAATTGCCTAGAGAGACAGAGAGGTAGTGGGGTCTTCTATTCTGGATATCCTCAAAAAGAGGTTAGACAGTTTCCTGCGGAGGATGCTCTAGCTGGAGATCCTACCATATATTAATCAGTGAGTTATATTTAATCCCATGAGGTTGTTTCCAACTCTATTATTCTATGACTCTGAATATTACTATATGTGATTAGATACCGAGCAGTGAGGGACAAAGCCAACAAGCAAGCTGCAAAGTGACATAAATATTCATGGACGACAAACATCTATTTCCTAATTGTTATTTATAAAATGGCTGGCAGATCTGAAGATAAAGTTTGATTCCAATAATTAGCTATTCTTGATGCAGTTGTGTGATATCAGCAGAGTTCTTTGACAGAGGCTGCTGCAGCTGAACCTCTCAGGATTCATTTTGCTGTGACAGTTGCAGTCTCATAATAAATGACTGAATTGAATGGCTGCCAATTATCTTTAATTAACACTGAATTTCTATTTCATCTTGGCTCTTTCCTGGATGATACAGTATTCAAATCAAATCAGATAATCCGTCCCATCCTACTATTTAAACAAGGTTGTACATATGGACCCAACTTCTGACCACTGGGTCAGATATTTGGTTTTTCTAGGTCACCTTTGTCTGCTGTAACTCGTGGCAGTTCTCCTTGGTCTCAGAGATGTGCTATTTGAAATCCATTTTATGACAGGAAATGCCAGGATTTTTTTTCATTTGCTACATATGTGTTCTGCCACATAGCAATGAGTCTTATTTAATAGGTCTTAAAATTATGGTTCTCATAAGCTGCATGGAAGTATGCACTTGTATCTGTCTCTTGGGTCCACTCCCTAATGGATATGGCAACATTATTACAAACTTTGCCAGGATCTGCATTTTAAAATAAGTAACAAAAATTAGAATAACAACACAAATGTATCAAAAACTGGAATGAATAGGTAGATATAGATACATATGAATATTGTGCAGAGGAGGGGGAAGACAGCATTTTTGTCATTATTGTGATATTTTAACAGACTTTTAAAACCCATTTTAAATTAATGTTTTTAACATGGTGGTTTAGTTGTTTTAAGCTTGTTATTGTCCTTAGTTTTAACTTTATTTTGTTTTAACTCAAATTGCAAGTTGAGTCTCCTATTGCAGGAAAAAGTGGGATAGTAACCAATTAACTAACTAAATGTGGAAAGTCCAGCTTGTTTGTAATGAACCCCACTTTAGTTCTCATAGTTTTGGACCCTAATTTGGTTGTTAAATCTGGAACGCTTTCATACTACACAATTATAGTACTATGGTTGTTTTAGCTGTCATGGCAACATGGCAGTTTAGAGTGAGGAATTTAGAATTTAGAGTTAGATGATAGTTGAATTAATAGTGAGTAGAGATGTGGCAGAGCAGTGAAAGGATATAAATGGAAGTCTGACTGAATCAGATCAGTAAGCATTCAGGGAAACCCCTTCAGTATGAACATAATTCAGGTTTATGTTCCCACAACTGAGGCTGGGGGAGAAGAAAAAATTGAAACATTCTGTGCTGGAGTCTGTGAGGAAACTGAGCACACACCAAAAGTGGACTTCTTGTTAATCATAGGCAAATGGAATGCAAAAGTAGGAAAAGAGCAGAATCAAATATTATAGGAAAATTTGGCCTAGGATAAAGAAATTTTGTTAAGGCAATACATTGCAACCACATTCTCCAAGTAACCAACCCCCCATCCCACAAATTTATACATGGATATCACCTGATGACCTATATAGAAATTTAAGATATGTAGATAACTATGCTATTAGCAGAAAATAGTAGACTTGGAACAATTAGTGAAGAAAGTCAAGGTGCAAAGGCAGTGTTACAGCTGAACATTAAGAAACAAAAAGACATGACCACAGATGATTTGCATAACTTTAAAGTAGATGCTAAAAACATTGCAATAGTCCAATGTTCTTCATAACTTGGCTAATTTATTAATCAGAGTGGACACTACAGTCAAGAAACCAGAAGACTAGGACTTAGAAGGGCAGCTATGTTTGTAAAAGCTGGACAGTACAAAAAGCTGATAGCAAGAAAATCAATTGATTTGAAATGCTGGAGAAGAGTTCGGCAGATACCATGGATAGATAAAAAGAGACATAAATGGGTCCTAGATCAAATCAAGTCTGAACTCACAATAGAAGCCAAGATGACTAAACTGAGAGTGTTGTACTTTGGACATATGAGAATGTGTGTCTCATTAGAGAAAGCAATGATGCTGTCAGTATATTTTTGCCCCAGGCCGCGTAAAATATCTCAGGTGCTCAGAGGTAGCTGGTGCAACATGAGCATGGAGATGAGCCATAGCAGTTCCAAACTGCATTGTTACTGTGGCTACATGACCAGAAGCTGATAAAACACTAGCAGAAGGTTGTTGGAACAGAATCCTTGCTGTATTTGTGTATATAAGGATGAATGCTCCAGTACACAATGTGGTGGTGTGGATGTCAATTGATGGCAGAGCATTATGCTGGTTTATGTAAATATTGCTGCATCGTGATTGTAAATATTTGCTGCAACTAAGATTAAAAGCCTCTTCAGAAAGACCTTAGCAGTTGTGAACTACTTTCAGACTCGGCAGTGGTGTTTTTCTTCCTGGCTGGCAGTCTTCTGTGTGTGGACTCAATTTTTCCCCAGTGCTAACAAATGCTTGGTAAGGAAGGAGCACGAAAAGTGGAAGCTTGCCTTACAGAAGGACAGACTCAGTTAAGGTCGCTCTGGCCCTGAGTTTGCAAGAAAGCAAAAGAGCATAAGAGAACTAAGGCGCGTTACAGACCGCCCCTTTGGGGCGGCCTGTAGGCGCACCTTTCCCCGCCGGATCGGGGCCTCAGTGGCCAGAGTGGCAGCCGCTGAAGCCCCGATCCGCCGCTTTCCAGGCTGCGGGGAAGCAGCAAAAGGCCCCTTCCCCACAGCCTGGAAAGGGGTGTCCTTGGGGCTTCAAGCCCCAAGGACACCCCGCGGCAGCGGGGAGAAGGAGAAAGGGGCCATTTGGCCACTTTCTCCTTTGGTCCGCTGGGTGCAGCCGTCTGAAGGCTGCGCCCAGCGGAGCAAACCAGGAAGGAGCTCCGAAACGGAGCTCCTTCCGGGGTTGCGGAAAGGGCGCCCTAGGCGCCCTGCCGTGACCCCAATACGTCACAACCGCGCCGCCTCATTTGGAGGCGGCACGGTCATCACGTATCAATGGCCATGGCTGTGTGGAACGGCCGCCACCATTTTGTGCGTGCACAGTCCACACTAGGGTTAGGGCAGTGCGGAAGCACTGCCCCGTCTTAACCCTAGTACGCGCTCCGTGCGTACTTTTTAGCCCGTCTGTAATGAGCCTAAATACACACAGTTCAATGGCCACACACCATTCCTACTGTGACTAAAGGGATTCTTTGTAAAGGGATTCTTGTCATTGATTGGAAATTAGAACTGGTAGTGAGCAAAATTCACCACTCCTCTTCTTCTTTCCAGTTATCCTATCTTGGGGTTTTCCTGATATGGCACACTTGCAGAGACACACTGAGTTTTAAAAAAAAAAACTCCCTCTATCTCCCCCACAATTGACTTCAGTCATTTTGAACAATACACTATGTGGTGACCTGATGTGTTAGCTTTGGATCCAATCTGAATTGGTGTGCCTTGGGTCCAAATTGGCCTAAGGGGCAAAAATATAGTGCCCTATGCTCCCTGGGGGCATTTTGCATAAAAGTTTAATCCCTGGGGGAATGCTGGGGCAGTCTTCTCAATGCACCCTTGGTTTACTTGGGGCTTTATCTTCTTCCACAGAGAATGCTTTTTGACAGTTTTTCTGCCTCACATGCCAAAATTACTTGATTGGTTTAATGTATTCTTCACCTCAACACATATGGATGGGAAGCACTTCTGCTGCCTCAGCTCAGGCAGTGAAATGTCATAAGCCAAACCTGCACATCAGAATGAATTTGAGAGATCACAGATCTGAATATTCCCCAGACCTTAAGGTTTCAGACTGAATTTAGGAGATCACTATTTTGAAAGTTTCTTTAATAGAAAATTAGGACATCAAAGAATAATAGCCAGGCTATAGAGCTTCTTATCCGCATACTTGTTTTCCATGTGTTAGCAGATATTTCTATGTTAGGGTGAAATATTCAAATATCAGACTCCAAACCATATGCTTTGACTGTTAAAGTCCAGTGTAGGGCCCAGCAATTTATTCTGTTGTGCATGAAATCCAGCAGACAGTTAATTACTTGCCTCCAGTAGTGAGACAGTCTATATTCATTCAGTATCAAAGCTTGAGCCATTCTTTCACCCATAGCCAATGTGGAAAGATTATTGGTTACATGCTTGTGGGATGGTAAGTGCAAACCTTTGTCGTACCTTGTCATATGTTGTTGGACTTTGGTCACATCATGAGAAGGTACGACTCATTGGAAAAAACAATAATGCTAGGAAATGGTGGGAAGAAGTATAAAGAGAGAAAGGCCGCATGCTAGATGGATGGACTCTATTAAGGAGGTCATGGGTATGAATTTGCAGGAACTAAGCAAAGCAGTGGAGGACAGGGAGTTTTGGAGATGTCTCATCCACGGATTTGCCATGCATCAAAATCAACTCTAGAGCAGTTAACAACAACAACAACGAAGTGAGAACCAGTGTGGTGTAGTTGTTTGAGTGTTGGCTAGGAATCTGGAGGCCAGATTTTGAATTCCAGGTTTGTCATGAAATGCACTAGGTGACCTTGGTCATGTCCCACTCTCTAACCCTCAGAGGATGACAATGGCATCCCCCCTTTGAAGAAACTTGTCACAAATACATTTTGATAGATTTGTCTTAGGGTTGCCATAAGTTGGAAATAACTTGAAGGCACTTAACAACAACAAAATGCATTGGAAATTGAGATAGGAACAAAGGAATTTTTTCACTCCCATTTTAATACAAGCCACTCTAATTGTTACTTCTTGGACAAACACACTATTCATAACATGATTGTCTTGCTTTTCTGCGCTTCTCAGAATTTTGTAATTCTAATTAACAAATTTATGCAAAAAGATGTGTGATAAAGAAAACTGTATACAAAAAGATGTGTTGGGGGGCTAAGTGTTTGTATAACATGCATACATTATAGAAAATTACATATAAACAAATACCTGTCATGCATCTTGTCTTCTTTCCCCCTCAAGATTCTCCTTGGATCAGGCTACTTATGCTTCAGTGTGAACCCTATATGGACCATTCAAAGATATAGCCGTGTTAGTTTGTAGATACATCTGAGAAAGTAGACTTTAGTCTCCAAAAGCTCATGCTGCCAAATTCTTTCTTTCTTTCAGTTTCAAAGATGATACAAGATCCCTACACTGACCAGTAGATATGTTGTTCTGTGGGTTCACTGTGGTAAGGGTGACTCTCTTTCAAAATTTAACAGAAATAGCCAGACACAGTTGTAAAAAAAGAACAAATAAGCAGAAGTTTATTGATACAAAACTAAGTCACACATTAAGCCTGAAATATTTAATCATTAAAAGCTCCCCAAATCCTGGTCAGTTCTTTCCCTTGGGTGACTATCCCATCTCTAGCCCATACCATCTTTTCTCTGTCTCTCTGCAATTCTTACACTAGGTGATCTTTCCTTTATTTGCCTTCTGTCAGAGACGTACATCAGTTTTATATCCTTTCTCCCCTTTCTCAGCATTCCCTGAGCTGCGATTTGGTGGCACCAACCAGGTTTGCCCAGCTTCCACCTTCACAAAAGGCTCTTCTAGAAGAAAACTGACATGCTTTATGTATAACTTTTCAACAGAAGGACAGTCACAGGATGTAAATATATCAAGCAGAATATATATATAATCCAGCTCACTTCTGGATTAGAAGTATTTAGATGAAGTAGCTGACTTTTTCCTGAGCAGATGTTCTGGCACCCGTTTTGCACAACACATCAGTTTTTGATGGAAAAATCTCAATTTTAAAGGAAACAAAATATGTCGAAGCAAAGGATATGCTCTACTGAGCATTCCAGTTCATTGTTTCATTAAACTCTTAAGCCCTGAACACTACATTTACTGCATTTCAACAAACATTTAGAAAGAATTATTGCAGGTTTAAATTTCTCTAAAGATCCAATTAATTGTAGTGGTTAGAGAGGCTTGGCAGATAGTCTCTTGTCAATTATAATTCGATCTGTACATTCATTTTAAATTAAGTGTATGGCATAATCTAGACTTGAACATTGAGAGGCAGATTTTGTTTTATGGAAGAAGTGAGTTGACTATAGGCCCTATGCATTAGACAGCTAGCCTAATAGGAAAGGATGAAGAATTTTTACCATTTTCAGCACTTCAACTCCAATATTAATTACCACCTATTCAGAATTGGAATACTTAAATCATACTATGGACTATCAGCTTTGGGCACTTTGGCATCTCCAGTACTCTTACAGAAATTTTGTGATCTACATATTTCAACATGAAAAGGTGACTGTTATTTCAGAACACTTAGCACTACTATAAAATGACCAAAATTTAGGGAGGAGTGTATTATACATTCCTGCTAGCATAATTTCTTATAGGCTTATAAACTTGTACATTTAGACATCTTATATTCTTGGACCTATTGGTTTATTTCGTTGAGTATTTCAGGGTAGGGGCTTGAATGATTTCCACTGAGGTCCCTTCCAATTATATGATTCTCGGTCACTTATTCAATCTCCTCTATACTTCCATGAGACATAATGTAAGCTGATTGATTTATAACATTGTATTGTAACATATCCTCCAACTGTACTGATTGGCAGTGATGTGTTTATCTGGGCCCTCTCTCATTGTAATTTAAAGAGTCTGCATCCCCCCCGCCCCCAGTTAACTAACTGGCAGCAAAGGTTGTAGTGGTTTTACATGATTTTTATGTGCTCATTCTCTTTAATGTGATTTCACAGTACATGGTATAAATGGCGGTCTGGCACAAAGGGAGTTGGGGAGTCACTGCTTGTCACTGTGGTTCTCCTTTCCTTTCTTTCCTGGCAATGGACTTAATCTCCAAACTTTTCACCTCTAGTTCAGACAGACATCACAACCCCAAACCACATGCAAAATTTAAAAGGAATCCCAGAGAGAGCCCTTGTTCAGTGGGAAAAGGATATATCCTCTTTCACAGTATGGAAACCAGGCATGCTCTCTGATGATTCTGGAAGCTGCCATGTCCCCTCGCCCCCAAAATAGCATTTCCAAACTGTGAACCTTTTGTTCAGAGATTAAGGGAACTTTCTTCTTTTGCTTTCCTGTGAGGGGTGCTGGATGTGGAAGAATCTGATGTGAAATATGAGATGTTAGAGCCCAAACATTGTAGAACTTTCTGTCTAGAGGCAGATATTTCACAGATAATTTTCATTTAAGATAGTCCATTGTTGTGTGTTAGAGTGAGAAAGAAGAGTAGAAACTGAAATTTGAAGCACTGGATAGGAGTGGGCTGGAGGAATTGTATATATATACATAAACTTCTTGGCCTGTATGGAGATCAGTGTACTTAGCAGAACATACTGAAAGCAGATTTTTTTATCCACATTTCCCCTTGAAAACTGAAAATTCATGAGGCCCAGGAGTTGTTAAATGGTAATGCTAGTGGATCAAGTCATAAAATGGGGGGAAATGGAAGTGGGCATTAGATAAATTTACACTTATGACTAATCCCTCATTTTTGTCATACTAATTCCATTTAGCATGAAGTTTCATAATTTTATCTTTCCTAAAATTAAGTACACTCATTGACTGTGGAGTTAATATACCACACATTCTTCCTCTACATTGCGCCTTCAGGCCTTTCCCACATAAGGTTGATTAGATGAACACATGAGCATCAGATCTTATGAAGTCAATAGATGTTATGAAACCGAAAGGAGCCCTTTATCGCTATCTATCTATCTATCTATCTATCTATCTATCTATCTATCTATCTATCATCTATCATCTTATTCCCAACAAATTTCTAACTACTAGAGTGTATCATAGACTAGACATAACACAGGAATGGTTTCTCAAATGCTGCTGTACAAATGGAGAAATATAACTCCAACAAAGCCTATGAGGAAAAGAAAAATCCATTAGACAATACTTGTCAAACTGCTGTACGATGCTTATCAAAAAAAAAAATTAATTTTCTTTTTAGAATTTTTTAAATCAAAATTTAAACACCTAAAAATGAGTTACTCCATACCCAATTTATCTCATCATCAACACCACCATCAACCTATGCTCAAGTCCTCCTCTTCCATGCTGCCAAGTTTCAAATTACTCTATTTAGCTATTTTCTTTTCCTGAGGATAGGACATAGGAACAAAGGTGTAGCTATGGTGGAAAATGAGTATTCTCCCAAACCAAGTAAAAAAATATGCCCCAAATGAAAACATCTTTCAGGCCCTTAATTTCTATCATTGCAAAGAATGAGGCACCAACATCATTCATATCTAGTATTCTTAGCTTTTCTGTGGTCACATTTCTTTGGGTTTTTTTTAACCTACCTCTTTTCCTTGGATACCTGAATAATATTTCTAAAGACGCTATTGAAGTTTTACCTTACATCAGTGCTAGAAATTTGGGGATTGAAGAAAAATATCACCGGAGGCAGAATTCTTATGTGAGAACAACACCTCACTTCTATGGAGAAAGCGTTTGTTTGTTTGTTTGTTTGTTTGTTTGTTTGTTTAAAGAACTGTTCCTATCCATAGGCTTACAATCTAAAAATAAATGATCCAATGAAAGAAATATTTGGGGGGGGGTATAGGAAAGAAGGAATGATGACCACCACACAAACACAGAAACTGGATAACATTGGGGGGGGGGTGTACAAAATCTTCACTCTCTTTTAGCAGTGTATATTTCATAAGTGACACTTGACACAGATTACTAAAGTAGTTTTTCAAAGGCATATTAACCTGTGCATTAATAGCAGAAAATATACCCCGGCTTAGGCATCCACATTTTCCTATTAACCATACATTTCTGCATTAGTATTCTTGCCTGAAGGGCAACTTTTAATTATTACTTTTTTCATTCATGTGGTTTGATTCTCATTCATAAATAATCTCTCGACACAGTCAAGTAATGCTCCAGTGGTAAGTGCCTTAGTAATTGATCTTTTGGCTCTGTTTGAAGAAATATTTAATGTACCCAAATGCAATTCACACAGTAGCAAATTGCAATGCGTCTTTTACAATTTCAGTATTGTCTACTGGACTAGAACAATGTACACAATCTGTTAGATTTTGCTCTCCAGAATCTTCTGATTATAGCACAAGAACATAACATTTCTCGGAAAATACTGTGTGAGCCTTTCAAAAAGCAAAACAAGCAAACAAAAGAACAAAAACAGCAACAGTTGTAGCTCTCTTATTTTACTCTTCATGTGATACTAGGACCCCAAAATGAAATAGGATTTAACATACCTATGCTTTTACTGATTTTTTTTTAAAAAGCACACCTTTTCTGAGAAGGAAGAAATGATGAGGTGGGATATTATTTGAATGGTGAACCTCAATTGAAATTGAAGTGTGCTTTTTTCCTTGTCCATGGCATACATAAGATTGTCTCAGAATAGACAAATCTATGTTTTAAGAATGTGGAATATTTTTTCAAGCTTTGGCCATGTATGCAAAGGGATCTAGAAGCACTTTTGGAACTAACTGTGTGAAAGAAGTTGTAGCATGGCCTTTTATAGATTTGGTCAGTTTCCTCATGTTACAACTTCTTTCACACGGTCGGTCTCAAAGGTGCTACAAGATCCCTTTGAAAACAGATGTTACAGACTAACATGGCTTTGTCTCTGTATTCTACCCCTGTTGTCCTATATGTTTATGGTATCTTTTTGTAAACAAGCGTTTCACAGTAATTTGTGGCTCTCTAAATGGGGTTTGACTGCAATTCCAATAATAATAATAATAATAATAATAATAATAATAATAATAATAATACATTTAATTTTTATCACATCTCTCCCTCAGGATCAAGACAGCTTACAATATGATAAAAACAGTATGAAATACCTATTGATTCCCCCTCCCAACACAACACCCAAATAAAACACTCTTTAAAATACAATTTAAAAAACCAGACAGTTAACAGTCAACACAGTTTGCGACGAGGAGATGGGCAGACTGGAGTTTCTATATAATCATATCCTTGGGAGACCAGCTGAATTATTCAGGGAAGGCCTGTTGGAAGAGATCCGTCTTGACAGCCTTTTTAAAGCTGTTAAGACTGGTAATATTTCAGATCTCTTCTGCCAGACCATTCCATAATTTCCATCATCTCTAGCTAGCATAGCCAATGGTAAGACGTGAGAGGATCTGCAAGCCAGCAACATCTGGAGAGCAATGAATGTTTCACCATTGTAAGCACTGTAAGCATTCACCCAAGATTTAATATTCCTATTTATCGCAATAGTAATAGCAATAGCAAGTACATTTCTATACCACTTACCAGTGCACTTAAGCACTCCCGAAGCGCTTTACAATGTGTAAGCTCATTGCCCCCAACAAGCTGGATACTCATTTTAGTGACCTATGGAAGGATGCCAGTCTGCGTCAACCCTGGAGCCCTGGGATCAAATTCACAACGTTGTGGCTGTGAATGACTGAAGAACAGACATTTAACCACTGCACCACCAGGGCTCCTATAATTTATCATTCGTTTCTCTCTCCCTCCTTCCTCCCTCTCTCCCTCCCTCTCTCTGTCTTTGTGGACGCCTATGCATGTGTTTGAATGACAATATGTTGAATATTCACAATTTGGAGGTAGATTCTTTTTCATGGGGGATAACACTGGGTGACACAAACCCTAGTGACACCACTGTCCTTAGATATCATGTTTTGACCTGAAAATCTGGGATGATCTTAAACTGGCAATTGTAGTGGCAAATGAGAAGCTGCGTGTAACTAGAGAAGAGTTCAGAAATACAGTAACCAATGAGGTCCAGAAAAGAGACACGTTTGGTCACTAGAGAAAAGCAGTGGTGGCCTGAAGTGACAGACTGTGGAAGAGAGACACTGGGAAATGTTTGTTCATTTATTTAATTCTAGAATCTGTGATAACATGGTCTGTCTTCTCAAAATCAATGATTTTAAGGTGAAAATGTATGAGTGGAGCTCTTTGGTGAAGTCTCATGAAATTTTACCTTCTGGCCCATATTAATTATAGACTAATGACCCTGCTTTAGATGGTTTTCTAGGCCCAGACTTTACCAGAATGACCAAATGTTTCACGATGTTGCTTCACAATGTCACAGGGAAGAGTTCAAAAGCTTGAGATCTTACAGTATTTCACAGCTGTTGAAAAGGGTTTCATTACATTTTGGATCAGGCTGCTGAATATCACTCACTAAAGAAAGAACAAGCAGGCCCCTTCAGGATAAACTGTAATTACAACAATCCAATGCTTACTCCTTAAACAGAAGCTGAATACAGACAGAGGGATCAAGCTTTTCATTAAAAATTGATTTCAGAGAGAGGGGGGAAAAGGAAAATCAAAAGAATACACATTGCAAGTCAAATGATCTTTCAATCATACTTTTACAAAATCTATGAAAAGCACTATGCAACAGTATTTTTTCCTGCTGCCCACAGTGAGTTCACACTTGCTGTTTTTTTAGAATGTTTTCTCAGATAGAGAATTGCTTTCTTGATTTTTGTGATGCTGTCAATTGTATTTTCATCCTGAACACAGATTATTTTTGCCCTGAAAGAAATTTTCCAGTGACCTGTGGAAAAGGGGGAAGAATAGAGGCTGAAGGTTCATTCCAGACATCTGAAAGGAGCCATAATATTTTTATCTTCAAGCCAAATATTTAAACACACATTGTTTGGAACTGCTAAATCCAGTTCTAGTATACATATGTGTGCATGTGCACTGTCTCACACAAACTGTTGTTGGTTTGCTTTTGGTTGACTTTTATCGGTCTACTTACCTACCCATTTACCTAGCTAAAGCAAACCAACAGCATTTCTCTCAAGTTTGTCCTGGATCCCATGAGTATAAAGTTAGACAATAACAACTTACAACCTAAATATATATATTGGGCTGCTGTTGTTTTTGTGTGCCTTTAGGTCCTTTCCATCTCATGGTTACCTTACACTGAACCTATCATAGATTATGAGATTGGATTAAGATAAAATTGCATTTTGGGAAGAAAATATGTGGCAATTCTGATGGGTTGGAAACTTTCTTGCCACTTTAACTCTCTCTCTCTCTCTCTCCCTTTCCCTCCCTCTCTCTCTCCCTCTCCCTCTCCCTCTCTCTCTCTCTCTCTCTCTCTCTGTGTGTGTGTGTGTGTGTGTGTGAGAGAGAGAGAGAGAGAGAGATATTGGCATGGCTTGTTTTTGAAAAAAAACTGTTCTGGGTCTTAGTAATAACAGCATTCTTTTCAATGTATTTGCAGAATGGCTGTATACTTCTCTCTTCTAGATGCTTTCCTGGTATCAACAACACTATGAGGAACAGTTCAAAGGTCTCTATCATGGCAGGTTTCATGCTGAATGTGTCAGATGTTGTTTAGATGGTTTACACAAGAATGATGGATTGGGCCCTACATCTTCTGGACTCTTTGTGGACAGGACAAGGGGTGGACACTTTACTTGGCCTGTGCAGGCAACCCTCTATTGTGGTAGAGGACCTTATTCTTTACTCACTGAAGTAGGTGTGTTCCTCATCTGCTTGTGGCATTTGCACATAGGATGAGGGGACGCCATCTTTGTATTCAACCCAACCACAATACATCTTGGTCCAGCCCTGCTCTAGTTAGTTCAAAGACCCTCCCTTAACATTTATCTTTGAAAACCAAGGCAAACGACCAAAAAACAATAGGAAGACTTAAAGTTTTTGTTCTGGACATTTGCAGCGCTTTTCTACCACCACCACTCTCAGGTCTTTTCAAGAAGCATTTCCTCCTGTACTTATTACTGCTGTCCCCATGATTAGATTCCTATTTGCTCACAGCCCTGTAAAGAGTTGTCAGTAGGTTCTGAATATATTCTGTGTTCACCACATGGTCATTTTCTCCCTCATTTGGTTTGTGACCCTTCAACCTATCACTTTTCCACTCAGAACCATGTTGTTGTTAACCACATCCCAACTCATGACAACCCTGTGGATGAGACATCTTCAGGACTCCCTATCTTCCACTGCTCTGCTTAGGTCCTGTAAATTCTTGTCTTCCTTGAAAATTTCAGTTCTTGATCTGTTGTAGGACCTATTTGTTTGCCTTTTTGGCTGTCCATGGTATCCTCACTCTTCTCCAGCACCACATCTCAATTTATTTCCCAAATTATTTTCCTCTTATCCATTTTCCCCGCTATCCATCAATCATATCCATACATGATAACAGGAAATAAAATGGCTTGTATGGCTCTAACTTTCCTTCTCAGTTGTATGTCTTTACACTTTAGGCTCTTCTGTAATTTTTTCATAGCTGCCCTCCCCATTCCCAGTCTTCTTCTGATCTCTTGACTGATGTCTCCATTCCTCTTTCTCCATGCCCCCTTCTAACTACTATTTGCCTTTCCAGACCATTTTTCCTGATTTGGGGGAGATTCTATAGGGGTGAAAAGGGGCAAAAGTTCCATATAGAGGCACCTGATCCCTGTCAGATCTTCAAACCCCATTGTAGTATAGCTCACTGTCAGTAACATTCAGAAAGGGAAGATTTCAATTCACTGTATTACATGTGAATAAGCTGTTATTTTGGGATGTTTTTTATTTTATTATTACTTTTGATTTGTGAGAGATTTGGCAGCAATTTTTTTTCTCTTGTGGTTTATTTTATTTTTATTTTTTTAAAATAACTTTTATTGAGTTAAAAAAACCATTGCATCACAACATCACCAGAAAACAACATTATATCCTAAAACACACACAAAAAAACTAAACATACATCAACAAAAACAGAAAACACATATAAACCTCATTCTAACTCAACAAATACATAAATTGACTCCCTGAATTCCAACCAAGTCATATAAGACCTATATATACCACCATTTCTTTATTATTATTATATGCTAGGTTCAATTCTTCAAAGTTTATAAATATTCCAATGTACATTTTACCAACTATACTTTCCAAATCACCTCCGCCTCTTAAAATTAAATTAAATATTTTCTCTATCATCCTTAACTTTATATTCACTGAGAAAGTTATAGAGTGGTTCTCATATCTTTTTGCCTTTTTCCCAGTCTTGTCTTCTTAAATTATTGGTGAGTTTATCCATCTGCACCAATTCCAACAGTTTAGCCAACCATAACTCTACTGAGAGACAGTCTGCAGCCTTCCATTTGCTCGCAAAGACAATTCTAGCACTCGTGGTTGCATAAAGTAAAAATTTCCCATACTTCTTTTCTAACTCTTCATTTTCACATATACTTAATAAATAAAATTTGGGATCTATCTGTATTTTAACTTGGGTTATTCTCTTTATAACACCATGTATAGTTCTCCAAAATTTCTTGGCCCATTTACAATTCCACCAAATATGGTAGAATGTACTAACTTCATGGTCTCATTCCCAACACTTGTTGGAGATACCTTTATATATTCTTGCTAGCTTAACAGGTTAGACTACTAGTCATCTCCCCATAATTGCCTCTCCAAACACCATTACTCTCGTGAAAACCTATGTGCATGGGGTGGTAAAATATAAAATTGTTGCCCTCACTAGCATGAAAATATAAATCACTGCAGGTAGTATTATTCCAGAAGAAGAAGAAGAAGAATGTGTTCCACTATGAACACAAATGATCTTTCAGGAGTTAAGCATGGCCAGATCTGACTAACATTTGCGTGGGAGATTACCAGGAAATACCTGAGATTGTCAGGTAAGACAAATGAAAGAAAACTCTGGACAGTCATGGCTGTCAATCAGAATAATACAACTCCTTATGTTTCTATATTCCTATGATAGACTATCAGGTATTAAATTTATAATGTACTCAAAGCATAACACTGTACATTGAAGAAAGAAGTCATCACAGGCTGTATTTGCATTGCAGAAATAATGCAGTTTGAAAACACTTTAACTGCCATAGCTCAATGCTATGAAATCCTGGGAACTGTAATTTGTTGTGTAGCCAGAGCGCTCTGGCAGAGAAGGCTAAATAGCTTACAAAACTACAAATCCCAGAATTCCATAGCATTGAGCCATGACAATTAAAATGGAGTCAAGCTACGTTATGTCTGCAGATTAGTCTATACTTAGGCTGCAAAAACTGCCTATTTACAAGTAAGTGTTGCTTGCATAGGCATCTTTAATCTAGTATTTCCAGAGTCAGGGGAACTATTGTGTTCTCCAAAATCCTGTCTCTTCACACACAAAAAATCCATGTCCATTCAGATTTCTAAGCTTGGACTGAGAATTGGATTCCTGCTGTAATTTAATTGCATTCATGCTTTCAATTATGTTCAGAGAAACAGAGGGTTAGCTCTATATGGATCATCACTTTCACACAGTTCTATAAAGAGACCAGAGGACATTCTGCCAAAATTGCCTCTCTGCCTTGCCATCTAGACAGCATGCTACTATTCATAGAGATTTTGCAGGTTGTAAATTATTCTCATCTCAGTGCTAAATTGGTGGGGTGTCCAATATTTTTGCAGTGTCTTGGCTTACTATTTCCTCCTTCCTAGTGAAAAACATGCTATCCTGATTTGAATGCATTTCCCCGAATCTCTTCTTCATTCTCAACCCATCCATTGTTCCAAGTTTGTGAGAGTTTGGCAGGTATCTTGTTTAGTAGTTACAAGATCATAAGTTGGACTTATGATCTCATAACTTTGGAGATTCGTGATTATAATTGTTTCAGTGAGCCACTGCCCCAACAAAAGGGTTTCTGAATTGCTGCATAGCAGGGGGTTAGGAAATGAAGTCTGCAGCACTCTCTCAGTGACAGGGTACATCGAGAGAAGCCATTGTGGCAGCTGGCTGAAGAGGATCTCCCTTGTCATAGTTACATCTGACAATTTCGTGATCTGGGCCAGAGTCTTTTCTTCCCATGTGAAAATTCATGCATATATTTTGGCACAGTTTTCCTAATGTACACATGTTGTGTCTACTTCTATAATTGACAAAACCATGTTTCAATTTCAATTGCATGCATTTTTGATGACTGTATTTATTTATTTTGAAATCTGGGTATGGTTTTGTGCACTCAACTCCCACCTGCACTCTCATCTTCCCTTTTACTGATATGAGGTTGCATGACTTTGAGTTGTTGTTTTGTTTTCCTCTTGGAAATTTACACACATTATTTCCACTTCTTCTCCCTGCCCCAGTATCCCTATTTACTTACTGATTTGCCGTGTTGAATTTTAGTAGACATTGTTTTTGTCCCTTCAAGAAAATATGTATGAGTATTTTTCCAGCTATATATATTTTCATATATTAATGCCTCTTGTATACAAAGGCACATGTGGTTTTGTTCATATTTTATTTCTCTGAAACGCCCCAAAAACCTTGTAAATTTTCACTTTTTAAAAAATGGTATGATTTGACTCCCAACAAATTCTAAGAGATGTGAAATTCTCTCAAGAACCTTGACTTCAGTGCCATGTCTAGATGCAAACACAATGCAGAAAGATTATTCTAAGCTGATATATATACAGAAGAGTGGTTTGATAATTTAAAAAATAACCGATTAATGAAAAAATAATGTTTAATTGGTGAATAAAACACTAATTGATTAACTGTTTTATTTAAGGGTTTCACTCTCTTTTTAAAGTCATGGAAACAATTTGTTTTTTGTAATATGTGTGTGTGTGTGTCTTCTCTCAGCATACCCTGCTTTCTTTTTGCATAGCATTAAGTTTTCATTTTGTAAAGCAAAATGAAAAGCCTTTAAAATAGTGTATACATATACACACACTTAAAAGAAATATAAATAGCATGTCTTGTAAAGAATCCCCCAAAGACATGGGCATTAATGGAAACCATTTCTGTCATTCTCTGAAGCTTGTTCTATCATCCTTTTTGTCAGCAAGCTGGCCAGCATGGTATCTCCAAATTAAACTACTTGAAAGATGATACCTTTACCTTAAAGTGAGCTATCTTGTTCCCAGCTTCTTGATTTTAAATTTATATTTCATCTGGCCTCTTGCTGTTTTTAGCAGGTCTGATTTCTTTTTAAAGAAGTCTACAAACTCTGAAAGACCATGTTATTGTTCAGTTTCATCAGCAATGTAGGCTTCACAACGCTGTACTCAGTCCGTATCTGTCCTTGGTCCAAAGTTGTACCATTAAGTTGAAAAGTCTCCCACAGAGTAGGCATTACACACAGGAGCAAGAAGGGCTAAAGAAACACATTTCTTCTTATGGCTGCCACTAGTTTTTGGAGTTTCATTCCCCCCTGAAAACTTTCACTAAATCTTTCATCTGTGTTTTTCTCCTTGGAAACACTCTCTACTGTTTTTTTAAAACACACAATAGCCATTATACAGCTTGGCAATGCTAATCTGCATGAGGAGTGCTGCAGCAAGAACCTGTAGATCTACCTATGTCACTGCACTATGCAGTGATAGCATGGACATTTGCTTTTCCTAAAGTGATATTCATACATCATATCATTTCTCTAGATATTCTCTTGGTCATTGATGTGAAACTTTTAGAGAGCGAGTGCCCAAATTCAGTGACATTCCCACACTGGGTGTCATCCGGTGCTGGAGGTGGGTGGGACTTCTGAGGTTACAGGGGGTAGGACTTCTGGAGGAAAAACCCAAAACACACTATCTCAGCCTCAGTCTAACAATAGCAAACCTTCTTCTGATGAAACTTGCCAAGAAAACTCCAGGATAGTTTCATCTTAAGGTTGCCATAAGTTGGAAATGACTTGAAGGCAACACGCACACAAGTCATAACTCTCAGTCCCCCATGACCACCACACGCCTCCTCTGAGGCTTAGCAGTGACTGTTCCCTTAGGTGGTACTCCTAGAGTCCCCTGCTCTGTCCCTGAAGTCTGTCCCTCCTGCCGTTCTTCATCATCCTTGATAACAGAGAGAGATTCAAAGCAATTCTGCAGCTGCAAGCTCACAGAGTGTTCCCTGCTTTCCCTACTTCTGTGTGTGACCTTCCTCCAACTATCTACTTACGTTGTGTGTAAGGTGACCTCCTCCACCCCAGCAACTTCCTCTGTGTGTTTCCCGTTCAGGACCGTCTGGTCCGTTCTGGTCAGGAAAACATCTTGCTCCCTATGATGCTGAAGTGTAGCTACCTGGACCTCCAGCTTTTGTACTTTCTCTTCTAAGAGGGCCACCAACTTGCACTAAGTATAGGTGAAATTCCCCATATCTGTGGGGAAGAAGACAAACATCCCACAAGTGTTGCAGGTGACTGCAGCATGGCCTTCAGTGTCCATACTGAAAAGTCTTAAGGAGGCACTGAACAAGACTGTGGGCTTCCCTTGCTAAACACCAATGTAAAGAACCCTATGGGCCTGGCCTTTGTCCCCAAACTCTGTTAAAGAGCTCAATCAACCGGGACTCTAGTTATGTAGACAGCTCCTGGCTACTAGCTCCTTCCAAAAGCAAGTCTCTGACTCACTTCCTCTGAGCAGGTCCCCACAAGCCCCTTAAAGGAGTAGTGAAAAGTAAAGTGTAAAATTGAAGGAGATGTCCTCCAACACTGTGCCCAGGTGACTTCTCCTCTGTACTGTAAACCCTCCTTGACTATAAAAAATAAAACTGAATGTGAAAAGAAAAATTTGTGCACCATTAGGTGTGTGCCTCTCCTAGCAGTTCTGTAGAATGAAGGAAAATCTTTGCATTGCAGGACTTATCCTGCACACAGTTCACACAAGATTGTATGGACAACATGGTTGGCATGAAAAATAATATTTCAGTTCAGAAATATTCATTCCTACAAAGAAAATGTTTTCTATGCAAAAAAAATGCTGCAGCTGGGGATTTATTTTGCCTAAAACTTAGACACAATTGATTTGCATAGAAAGCAGCATCTTCTGTGCAAAAAACATACACCTTTTCTGTTTATGAATTAACATTTCAATATGAAATATTTCTCTGTACAGAAAATGTTGCTTCCTATAAAGAAAATACTGTTTTCTATTAAAAGCAACCATGTATGAATTTTGCATAAAACAAATTCCCAATTACAACTTTTTTCTGTGCAAAAACTTCATTTTTCTGCACAGAAGCTAATTTATTTTTAATAGAAATATTAAATGCTGTTTTCTTGCAAAACAACCACTGCAAATTTTGCACAGGATAAATCTCAGATTACAAATAGCTTCTGAAGACTGCATGATTTTCAGAGACTTTCTTCTAACAGGAAGAAAATTACTCATTGCTACATTGGAGAAGAAACTTAGGCAAATGGGAGACTTTCATGGTCTCTATGTAGCCCCTAAACTACATATGTAGTGGGTCATGAATATGAAACTGTTATGAGTGTGTAATTCCAAGTTACATATTAATCATTGTCCAACAGGATTCTGGCCCTTATTTTTATGTTGATTTTGTAGATTTTCTCTTTTAATACACTAGTTATTTTATATAATTTTATTATATTATTGTAAGCCACCTCCATAATGTATTTGATAGATAGTTTATCAATCCTATAAACAAACAGCTCTGGTACAGAGCTGGATTTCTGAGATGTGATGCCACCTGTAGTTTCAGTCAATGTGAAGACTCCCTCTGGTGTCAATGCACTGAAGCCTTTAATTGAAACTGACATATGAAAGAGAGAGTAATCATGATTTAATTAGGGAGGAAACTGTGCCACATCATTTCAATATAAAGTTTCAGTGCATCAGACATCAAGTCTCTTTTAGACAGAAATGGTGGGACTTGCCTCTCTCTCCTTACAGAATGTGCAGATCATGCAAACTGTGTATGTGGATTTTCCTCAGGGCTCTGCCGCCTTGTCTCATAGGAAACACAGATTTAATGAGATAACTATTTAGATTTGACATTCATATTGAAGGAGAACATTAAGAACAACAACAGCACCAACAAACCTCTCAGATTATATGTGTTTCCTTAGCAGTAGTAAAGGAAAAGACCTAAAAGCGCTGAAGGGTCACAAATATGTTAGCTTGCTTTCATTTCCATTTTCCTATCTATGCCATGAAAGGAACAGAAGCATTGATGTAGCAAAGTATCTGAAGCATGGGCTGATGCTTGAGTATGCTGAAGAAGTACTGTTAAAGTCAATGGAAATAATTACTTGTTTACAAATAGAGTAAAGCTTGTGTCCATTGCTGACTCAAGGTGACCACATGTATGGCAAATACAGAAGTGGTAAGACAGTAAAAACAAAAACAAAAAAAAACCAAACAAAAACAAGCTCCTACCTCTTGTTTGTACAGGAGGACATAGAAAAATTCCTGCCTAAAAGATGTAGCTTTAAGATTCTCTGGATCTTAGTTATTTCCAGATCTCAACCAAAAGAAAAAAGATTTGGAATCATAGCTGAATATCTGGATGAAAAGAAAAGAGAACATTACATGCATATAATTGTTGCTGAAGCTGGGTACACTGAAAAAGTGAGACCGTAATTCCACTGAACTCAGTGGAATGTCTTTTAAAGTAGACCTGTATAGTACTGCATTGTAAGACTGGTTGCATTATCAAGACTTTCAACAGTAACAGATCTGTGAGATTTTGCTCTTTTTGAAGGCTTGCAGAGAGACATGAAAGTAGTGATCCAAGCAAAATGTTTGGACCAAAAAAAAAAAAAAATAACAGGGCAGGGACCTGTGGAAACTCCTTTTTCCTTCTTTTCCTCTTGGCTTTCTTCAGTAGTTTCTATGCTTCTGAAATATGGTATTACTGAAGAGAACAGTTTTCATTAATATTCAGTTTTTACAATTCCCCAATGGTCACATATTTCAAGGTCAAAGATTTTAGTTGTTCATCATTAGCCAGCTGCATTCTTTTGCACACTGTCAGACTACTTCTCATCAGGCTGAGCTATTGCACATCTTCTCACATTAACTGAAAAATGACTTGCAGAGCAATGTACAATTGGAGCATACTTTCAGGAAACATTGTATAAACCTTAATTTTGCCACTTCCTTTTGCTGGACCACAATGGGAATAAAACAACCAGGCACAAAAACCTTGGTTGAATAAAGGTTGATTTGTTGGCCTGTTAAACTGTTTAATTTAAATCTCTGTGATAAGCAATAAGGGAAGCAACCTGGTAAGGAAGGTTGAAACTGAGGCAGTAGATCTCCACTAGAGCTTCTCCTCAGCTTCCCCCAAATAAACTCCAGAATCCTGAGGAGTACCCAAATACCTGGATTGCTCTCTAGTGCCTTTAATAGAAGGCAAACCCATGCTATCCCTCCCGCATGTTGCATGATTTAAAGTGAGGGCACATTCTTTGGAACTGTCCCAAGAGTAGTCTCCTTTCCCATTCCTCTGGGCCCATGATCTAGACAGCAGGTCCAAAGGCCACCCTTTCACAAAAATGGGTGCCATAGATGCTTGCCATAATCTTAATTTTCTTTCCCACTAGGAACACAGACAGGAGGCAAACATTTGCTTAACCCCTTTCCCCCCACCAGACCAGCCAACAAAATTCTCAGCCCCTGCTGCAAACCCTCAGAGAGGTGAACAGTGACACCATCAGTTCTGTAAACTCAGGCCTCAGAAATACTCTTTGTGGATATGCTAAGAAACAGTCCAACCCTTTCATCAATATTTTCTTAACTTCCCTATTGATTCCTCTGTGGGCCCTATCCAGACAGTGTGGATCAATCTCATAACATCAAACCTGGTGGGGAATAATGGCTGACCATATTAAATGCACCCCAGGCCATTGGGCATGAATAATTTGAAGGTCATGGACTGCTTTCAGGTTTTCCTCTTCAGCAAAACCAGGTCATTAATCCTAAGGTGAATGACCAGAATGTGTGGTGGAGGCTCCTTGCAATCCCTGAACAGCAAAGGAAGCAAACCATGACATTGTAGGCACTCGACTGTGCCTCTCTTCCCCAGGCATGCGACTGTGGCTTGGTCAGTCAGGTTCAGCTATGACTCAGAATAGCATGTCCTTGTCTGAAACATTGTCCAGTAGACCATGCTGTTTGGTTGAATTAGGCACATTTTATCACCTTTGGTGGTCTTGCAAATGGAGAAAGCAATATTGGAAACAAATACATAATGAAATCATTAAAATCTTAAAATCAAGGCCCGGGGGGCAGGGAGGCCGATTTGCAGTGGTCTATCTGGAGTCTATCTCCCTTACCAGGTGTTCTGTCCCACAGTCTATTGGGTATGAGTGTGTCTACTTAAAGGTGGGTGGCAGGGACAGAATAGGGATTCTGTTGGTGTGTCATCCACCCTGCTGCACAACACTCTCCCTTCCTGATGTGGCTGTGTTCGTCTCAGTGGTGATGTTAGAGTCCCCTCAGCTTGTTGTGCTGGAGGACTTCAACATCCATGCAGAGACTGCTCTGTCAGGAGCAACTCAGGATGTAATTTCTTCCAGGACAACCAAGACAACGAACATCTTACAAGCCAAAGACGTTCATTGCCCCAGCTTCTGTACGGCTCCCATGTCCATGCCCATTGCAAATGCTACTGAGGCAGCCCTGATTCTAAAATAATGGTGGGGTACAGACCTCCAGAAAGAGGCGGCCGGGAGCTGCCTCTCTTTCGTAGCTGGGGCCTCAGCAACCAAACTGAGTTATTTACAAGTGACTAATTATTTGTAACAAATTACTATCCAACTCTATCAAGAGGTACATCAAAGTGTCCGTGGAATATGGTGCAGTTGAGTTTATTTCTCAGATCATAAGGAGTTTAAATTTTTTCAACTCTCCTCGTTTTCATTCTCAAGTATCCATAAGTCGCTATGGAGCCACAGTCTAGAGAAAAAGTTAGCCGGAACAGAAGTCATCATGAACAGTATCCATTCCATAACTCCCAAGATGATGTAGAACAAAACAAATCAAAACTTCTCCCAAAATTCACACCTCTGAGAGCTTTCTGTGCATTTTGAGAGATAAAGGCAGATAAATGTACATGTTCATTGTACATTTAAAAAAAAAAGAATAGCTAAACTATGGGCAGCTGGAAAACATTTATTCAATATAGTAAAGTGTACAAAGATACATTCACTGTGGGAAAAAACAATAAATGTATCTTAGAAAATTGTGTGCAGAATATGTGTGCAAATGCTCAGTTGAGGGATAACAAACCCAAAGACTTACACTGATAGAAACAACAACATTACTTTCATTACAGAAAAGTAATGAATTGAGACTCACAGTCTCTAGTCTGGGACTGATACCATCTTTACCTTGTTGAAGCCTCCCAGTTGAAGCTGTCCTTGGTATTATATTCAGCTCACACTTTCACTTGTTCTGCCAAGCAAACAGTGTACCTCAAAACAACTTCTCTGCAATGACTTCTCAAGATGCCTTGCACATTGGTAATATATGGGAATTGCCCATCAAGGTTTTTTCCCCAGAATTTATTTAGAAGTTCTTCTAATTCAATCAGAACTCCTAGAGCAGAGCAGACCCACCAAATCTAAGACAGGAAATGCATCCTTTGCTGCACTTCATTCAGATTCTGGGCCATTGCAAGTTCCCTTTTGACTCCCCATGCCTTTGAGATCAACTTTCAGTCATTGCTTTCTGATAGCTGACACTTCATATGGCCAGCTCTGCCTGCTGTTCTTCCACTGACTTGGTTACAGGAACCGTCAAGGAAGAACAGTTCATAAAAAAAGAACAATTGACAGGCAACTTGGGAGACTAACCTCACTGTCTACTTTCTTCACAGAAAATAATGTTTATTTTCAGTTCGGCTAACTATCACTGGCAATGCGTGGCAGCTCAGAATCTCCATCTCTTACAACACGCCACCATTGTTTGCTCAACTTACTTCAAAGGAAGTAGAAATCAGATTACTTGTCTTGTGGAGCTTGGCTCCAGCCTTCTCCAGAGACATCTTTATTATTACACAGATGACTTGGGGACAGAATTACAGAAAGAGAAAAAATCTGCCCTATTTCTTAGCTGGCAGAAGTTCCATTTTTTTTCTTAGATTTAATGTGAGTCAAAAGAGGTGCTGAAGATTAGAAGCATTTGGTACTCCTAGGTCAGATTTTTTGATTTTAGGCTGTAGATTAAAGTGGGCACTATTTATTTATTTGGGCCTTGACATTTCAAGCTTTTTTAGAGGAGGAAACACATTTTAAAGGTTTCTGTCAGTGACATTGTGGATCCAGTATTGCTTTAATGGGGGCAAGAAAAGATAGGACGTTTGGATATGCATAATATAAACAACCAGTATGCCACTAAACTTATAAACAGTTTGAGAAATACTGTAAGACCCATTGCTAATCAGATATAACAAGTTACAGACCATTAGCTTCTCCCCGACCATTTGGGCTGGGGAGGAGATTTTGCTGGCCTCTCATTAGAGACCAGCATGTTAAAGGAAAACAGCATGCTCTGCTGGCTGTGTGGGAGAGGAGGGGGCGGGTTTAGCTTGCTTGGGGCTTCCCTGCCCAAACTCCTCTCACTTGGCTTCAAACGCTGCCCACCCTCCCCACCTCGAACTCAGTGTGAAATTAATTCTGGTCGCCTCGGGGGCCGGGTAGGAATTTTCTCCCTCTTCCAAGGTTTTTTTCGCCTACCCCACACTGTTGGTTGAGACTTTGACAATTGGCATGGGTTGTGGTCATAAATAGGTTCCACGCATAGGCGGGGGGAGTAGATGTTTCGGTGACACCTGGCACCCTCCTAAGGGTGAAGCTAGGTCTCTGGAAATCACGTTTAGGTCTTGTGAGTAAACAGAAGGGAAGAGACTTGCCTTGGGGCTGGCTTGAGATTTAAACCCTCACTAAGTCTGGCGAGTTAAGTGGGGGATCTGGGTTGGCCTTCCGGATGCCGGCCGGGGAGCAACAAAGTATGGATGCCCTTGGGGCCAAGTTGTTTTCCCTTTGGAAGCTGGGGAATGGTCTGGAGCAGACCATCTGCAGCTGTTTCCACACAGGTTCTCCCCCTGGTTTTTTGCAGTTCTCGAAGAAATAAGTTTAAATAAGTTGAGTTAAATAAAGTTGCCCATTTTTATAATCAGTTCTCTGTGTTGGTCTCATTATTAATAGTTGGTCAGAATTACCCATTCTGTAGTGTGAATGTGTGCTCGGGATCCTTACTGGGGATGGTCAGTCCCTCTATTTGGTGAGGTGTGAAATGCATTTCAATGTGTTTTAATACAGTACTTGGTTTTAAATATGATAAAGTAATCTTTCTTTCATTAGTCTTCAGTGTTATAAATTACTATTTTTTGCTATATCCGTTAATATTCACGTTGGGGCCCTGCACTGGGAGGAAAGTAGTAGCAAAATAAAGAAATAAACTTGTCAGGTGTGTTACCCCCTCTACTCTGAGGGAGAAGTAAGATGCAGATATGGTAAGCAAATAAGTCTGTCATTTGTGCTTTGCAAGATCTGAACGCTTGTAGGAAAGGAAGGGTCTATTAGCAAAACTCCACTGGGGTTAACTCCATTAACTACTTTAGTCAGTAGAAGCAGGATTCTGTAATTCAGCTGCATTACTCGCTCTGGAGACCAAATGTAAAATCTTCATTACTTCATTTTCAGATATGAGAATGGCATATTCAAGTATTTTTCTCTATTCTGACAAATTACAAGTTTGGGAGCATTTGTCTTATTTATCACTGGCAAATGGGTATTTTTTTTTTAAAAGAAGGGTTACACAAAAATAATTCTGCCTGAAGAGCAACTGAGGCATTAAGATATCATAAAAATAATTCTGCATCAAGTTGTCTAGTTGTCTATGGATGTCTGTCTGAGGTTGTACTAAGTGCATCCCTAGAAGAACCAGTTGTTCCAGAAGTAACACACAACCCTCCTCTCCCCTTTGGCTTCATGGTAAGGAGTTAACCATGGCCCAATTTACACTCACATTTTTGTGCCGAGTAGAATTAGGGGAAAGTCAAGATGCAGTACCAAATCAAAATTCCACTATGTTTACCCTGATCGAATCTCTCCATGGCAATTTTAACCCTGTGGAGTCCACATTGCCATTGTGCTGATTTAAAATGGAGTCACCCATTTGGATTGTTTTCACTTTTTAAAAAACTGTCAATCAATGATGCAATTAATCACACTGTTTGGGCGAATCCCCCCTCCTCAGAGGATGGTGATGGCAAGCCCCTTGAAGAAACCCTTTCCAAGAATGCTACTTGATAGGTTCATGGGGGGAGAGGTTTTACACTCTCAGTGTCATGGACTGCCCTGGGCCCTGACTTAGAGGCACAGTCAGAGGACTCAGACTCTGAAGACATGGAGGAAGCTGAGACAGAAGCAGATCTGGGGCTGCCTGGATCAGCAGTCCCAGAGCAGGCTCAGGAAGCTGCAGAGGGAGAAATTGACTGTGGAATCTAGCCTGCATGGCTAGGACCTGTGCAGACAAGGCAGGCCAAGGAGTCCTTGAGGAGGTCTTGCTGGCTAGAAGCTAAGATGAGAGAGCTAATAGGTTTCAGCTAAGAGAAGCAGAGGCCTTTAAAAAACCTCCAGCTGCAGAGATTATTGCAGCTAAAACAACAGACTTGCAGCTTTGTTGTTCCTGTGTTCCTTGCTCTTGGATTCAATTTACTTGACCTCTGGACTTGCCTTGTGATATGCTCTTGCTCTGCTGTGACTGACTACGGTATTGTGTGACTCTGGACTACTCCTTGGCATATCCCCTGCTGTGCTGCCCTCAGTAGAGGCAACAGGACACTCAGCCTCAGAGGATAAATGGCAATGGCAGCTCTGAAAAACCTTTCCAAGAATGCTCCTTGATAGGTTCACCTTGCGGGGGGGGGGGATTTACACTGCCTCACCTCGGAGGATGGCAAATGGCAAGGGCAGCCCTTGACAAGAAACCTTGGGATAGGTTAGCATTGGTAGGGGTCACTCTCTCAGCAGAAACCCCCACGGATTAAAATGTTGGTATAAATGAAATATAACTTCAACTTGGGAGTGGAACTATGTGGTTTTATTTCAGATGAGAGAGAGAAAAATGACCCCACTCCCACCCCCACACTGAGGGTACTCTTTTTTGTTGAAAAAGTCAAATAAAACATGTGCACCTTTGCCATATTGATGGTGTGAGTATACAAAGGTACTGTCTACTGTGGCTACACATAGCAAGTGTGCACATAAGCTGACAAATTTCTTTCTTTCTTTTTTCTTTTTTTAAAAAAGTACATTAATGATGTTCCCAGGAGAACCTCCCTCCGTGAATTTGGCTGGCAAGGAGAGAAAAAGGGGTAGGCAGGATCTGCCCCTGTATGTTTAAGCCCTCCCTTCCTCAGTGCCGTTATGAACTGACAGCAAGTTCCCATTTGCAGCTGATAGAAAAAGACTTGTTCTTTTCAAAACAACCACTAAAATCCCCATTTCGAAAAACCCAGTTAGGGGGGATTTGCGCTGGGCCCACTCCAATTCATATTGGAAAACCTGATACAGGTGTGAAGGACCCACTTTTAAACGGTTTGCAAAGCGATTATAACATAGTGTGAATGACCTCAATGTGAACTTAATTAGTATGAAACTGGAATATACTAACGTACTAGGAGGATGGCACTGTCTTTGGTACAAACATATTTATATAAAACAAAAATGTGTATTGATAGCCAACAAAAAACAAAAACAAAAACTGTTCTTTTATTATTTGACAGAAGGGGAGGAAAATGTCATGGAATTCAGTCATTATTCATGAGGTGAAATATTTTTAATTAGATGCTTCTTCTTGTCGATAAGAATTTTCGAAAT
This sequence comes from Sceloporus undulatus, assembly GCF_019175285.1. Lineage (NCBI taxonomy): Eukaryota > Metazoa > Chordata > Lepidosauria > Squamata > Phrynosomatidae > Sceloporus > Sceloporus undulatus. Next base: position 203,847,629 of record NC_056523.1, read on the forward strand.
GTTCTAGTCTGGGAAGCTAGAATATGCTTCATTATTAGTTTGCATACACCGAGGAGGGCTTGTGCTGGTGAGCAGAAGAATGCCCATTGAACAAGTCACCAAAAATGATGATTTTTGATCAAGAACAAATATCCCAGGCTTGGGCTAAGGACCAATTAACAGTGGTCTACTGGTGTAATTGTTGAAGAAATGGTGCTAGGCCTGAAGTAATAAAGTGTAGCTCCCTGTTTCTTAATCCCATCACTTATTGAATCTCCACTATCTATCATCTATCTATCATCTAATTTGTCACACATACTGTGAGTGTTAAATGAATAGTTGAATAAAATGCATTGGAACAGGTGTACTCTAAAAAAATTGGTTCACAAATAAATGTCACTACACTTTTAAATGCACTTTCTGCATTTAGTTTTGTATTATTCATCTTTATACGTTTTCTATGCCAGTACTCCTAGAAATTGTGCACAAAGAGGTTCATATTTTGGAACTGCTCCAAGTCCCCAAGCACCTTATCTGGCCTGTTCAGAACTAATGCTATATTTTCTCTGATCTGGCTTTGCCTGCAATAATCGAGCTTACTCAGGCTGTCAAAAAACCATCAGGGAACCTAGTCATTTTACGTGAACAAATAATCATAACTTTATTTTTGCAATAGCCATTGATTATCTGGCATGGATATCCTAGTTTCTTTCCAATGGTTATTCACATGTGGGAGGCAGGTTTGCCCTGAACCATTATTGAAATTGCAAACTGTTTGATTCTGAAAAGGGAATTCTGTCTAGGTTTATGTAGAAACTGTTAAGGGTTCCTTAGAAATGTATTGGGCAAAGGACTTGCAATCAATCATAATGTTACAACATTTAAATCCTTTTTCACTGCAGGATCTACTTGCAAACAGAATGTGCCTTCTCCATTCATTATTCAAGTAAGCACCAAGGAATTTTCACAGATGCTTTGATCTGTATATTCTTGCTGGAAGTAAGTCAGTTTATTTATCCTAGTTGCTGTTAGTGCAGAACGATGGACTTCCAGTGCTGAAAAGGGCAGATGGGCGGTGCAATGCACAAATATCAAAAGGAAGGATATAGCAACTGAAAGCTCACCATGATGCAATGCAATTACCTGAGGAAAGGTGACAATCTATACTAACTGAAATCACCTATAACTAAACTGAGTCAATTGTTTGGTTCATCTAGCTCATATTTTCTAGATCCAGTTTTCCCCCCCCAATTACAGTAGATTCTTGGGATCATGGGACCTCCATTGTATTCAATAGATCTAAGCTAGTTGAAATATTTGTTTGTGAGCCTTTTCTTTACCAGCAGTATGGAACTGCAGCTTTCTGCCAATTGACTTTAACTTCCACATCATCCAACTGGCATAGGTCTGGCCCTGAATATTTTTGGTAGTCCCAGCTGGTAGATGCATCAAATAATGGGACTTATATGAGTGTAACTCATTATCTATAAGTCTGGGTTGAGCAAGGTTAATCATTGAGATTTAGACCTCAGTTTCCAGATTTCAGAAATGAATTGTCCAGCCCAGGTGGTGAGCCTATGCACACGTACCAGAAGTGGCACTCAATTCTGAGCACTTCGATCAAATGAGTAAGAATATTATTTTTAATATATCAAAATGAAGGGAAGAGAAACTTGAGCGACAAAATTCGACCTCCAGGGTTGGGTATTTTGCGTAAGAAAAGCTACACATTCACCTGGCTTTACAGGGCATTTCCTTTGTTAGTGGATTTACCCTCCATCTTTTCTCACTCAAAGAACAAAAAGAGGGAGCCTTCCCCTTTAACTCATGCTCTGCCTTCAAATCTCACAAAAGAGAAGAAGGGTGGGATGTCAAAGAGGGATGTCAAAATAATAATAATAATTATGCCCAGCTCTTCAGCCAAATGCTATCAGAGCAGCTTACAATTACTAGATATTTCCCTGCCCTGAGGCTTCATCTAAAGGGACAAGAGACAAAAGGAGAAGCGAATGGCAGGGGAAAAGTTCAGCAGATCCTCATTTCCCCACATCTCTTTTGTGAGGTCCACATTCTCTCAGCCTCAGAGCAGAACATACACTCTCTCCGCAACTCTCTGCACCTTTCCATGGTGATGCTAAGACATGAAATAGTAATAATATAATACCCTTACCCAAAATCTAGGACTAGATGTATTTTGGATTTGGATTTTTTTCAGAGTTTGGTATATTTTTATACAGTATGTCTAATGGGATATAATGGGAGAGTGGATCCATGTATGTCTCATAGCATCTCATAGACATAGACTGAAGGTAATTTAATGCACAATATTTTAAAAATAATGTTGTGCTTCTGTACACTGAGCTTCAGCAAACCCTGAGACCACTATTCCTTGTATAATTCAATAATCAGTAATTGTCAAAAAACCTCATGTCCAGTTTCCTTGAGTTGGGGTCAGACCAGATGCTCTCAGGGTCAGTTTGGGGATTTTGGAAGTCCAGAGAAAGGAGACCAGACTCTACTCTGGACATTTCTCCGAGAATGGACTCATGTTTTCAAAAATAGTCATTTTCTGGATTTGCAACAACAAAAAGAGGAGGGTCTGTGATGCAAAAAGGCAAGAGGCTTCCTTCCGCCAGCCTATTTTTCTCTTTTTTAAAAAACAAATAGAAATAAATACAGTAGCTGCCCTTTTTCAGCATGTCAGTGGGGGTGCTGATGGAAAGTTCCTGCACGGCAGAATGGGGTTGGACTGGATCAGGGCCCTTCTTGGGGTCTCTTCCGACTCTATGATTTTATGATAATTAATATATGGAATCAATCTAAGATGATGAATCGGGGCTGTGGAGTCCTATGGCCCTGCTCCAGGCAATGCTGCTAGACGGCAGGCCCACATCCAGCAGCCACCACAGACTGCGTGGGAACTGCAGTCTAATAAGGCTGCACTTGCAGAAGTAACCAGTCAACAATACTTTAAGCTTAGGAAATATCCTGGGATTTGTAGTATGCTGTGCCACCAAGCTCTCTGACAAAGAAGGTTAAATTCTCACAAAACTACAAACCCCAGATGTTGTTGTTGTGTTGTTGTTGTTGTTGTTATTTTCTTATAGCCCGCCTTTCTCCCAATAATGGACTCAAGGTGGTGATTTTCCATAGCATTAACTCTATAGTATATCTTTCTTCACAATGTAGATGGACACCCCATTACATAATTTGTTGGGGAGCTTTGACTGGGAGTCCTGCATGGAGAATGGGTTGGAACTGGATGGCCATTCTTGGGGTCCTTCCAACTCTATGATTCCATGACTGTAGCACTCTGAGCCTACTGTGATTTTAATGTTTTTAAATGTTAAAAGGTATAAAGTCTTATAATGCAAGCCATGCACTGGGACTATTGCACACAATTTTTATTGATTGATTTATAACCCTGCCTTTCTCCTCCCAAAATAGGATTCTCTTAAAGGGGTTTGTTTATATAAAAAGAAAGGAACGTAATGGCTTGGAATAAAAATTGATAGAAGAATAGATAGATAATAGATAGATAGATAGATAGATAGATAGATAAGTCTTGGAATTAAAAAGTGTGTGTGTGTGTGTCTTAAAAATTAAAATCCCTCTTGGAAGTGGGATGAAATGTTGTGTGGAGGCAGCCTGAGTTCTTAGCTCAGCTCAGAAGTTGGAATCACAGTGTCTCAAAGCATGAGCAGAGTGTCTCTGAGCATGAACAAAGAGTGGCTGCCGCCATTGCTCGTGCAGCTGCACTTTGCTTTATCGAGCTGAATTTATCTGATCTAAACACCTTCAGAGAGGACTCAGTTTGCATATGCACTGAAAAAATAATCCAGTTTGATGCCACTTAACTGCCCTTGGCTCCATGGTGAAATGCTGGGATTTGTAGTTTGTTGGCACCTGGCAGATGACTCAACAGGTCCTCAAAACTACAGATCCCAAGATCCAAGCATGAAGCCATAACGGAAGTTAAGATGGTGCCAGTGCGAGGTAAAACGCTCGACCCCTCTTTTTGTGGTCTTGGGGGGGCTCTTAGCCTCTCAAAATGGTGGCACTTAGTCTTGCCCCCCCCCCCTTCCAAAATCCTGGCTACGTCCCTGGTGGGTCACACTGTCTCAGCTTGAGGGGCATCCCATGGCAAAACTCCTCTTTATGCCAAGAAAACCCTCAGTTTTGTCCCATCTTCCAGTGCCATCCTGATGTTGAACAGGGGTCAGACTACATGTTCCTCTAGGACATGCTACTAGAGAGGTCCCTTCCTCACCACTACTCCCCTTCCCTTTGTGTTGTGTCTTGTTAGATTGTAAGCCTGAGGGCGGGAACCGTCCGATTAAAAAGATTGTATGTACTGCACTGTGTAAATTTGCAGTGCTTTATAAATAAAGGTTAATAATAATAATAATAATAATAATAATAATAAAATAATAATAATAATAAAACATGTCCTCTAGTATGCAGCCATGTATTCCATATTATTACTTCATAGCAGAAGGGGGTTGGACTGGATAGTCCTTGAGGGTCCCCTCAACTCTAGCATTTCTTGTTGAGGCTGGCTTTTTTTGCCTTTTGTGTGTGTGCCTTCAGGTTTTTTTAAGCATAGAATGTTCTTTAAACCTTGCCAAACTCCCTTTGACATGAATGGAGTTTGAAATGCAAAGTAATTAGCGAATTATTCGCCTTGTCTTTTATTGTCATTCAGAAAATCTGTGAAAAATATTTCGCTGGCTGCTGAAAAGGAGAGAAGAAATCACCCTTTTGGAAGAGAGATTTGTAGGAAGAATATTTTTTTAAAAAATTCTCCTCAAGGTTTCACTGAACGAGGAGAAAAACATGGGTTTCTCCAATCACTATTCCCAACCTTTGGTCTCCATATGTTTTTGGACTTCAGCTCCCAAATTTCTGACTGTTGACCAAGTTGGCTAGGGATTGTGTGGAGGTGAAATCCAAAACAAATGAGGACCAAAGGATGTGAACCAATGCCAGGGATGGGAGGAACATAAATCCTTATCCTCTGTTTCAAAACTGTTTCACATTTCACAGCACTGTCAGTTCTAGATATTGCGGTGTGTGGCAATGAGTGTATGATGAAGTCCTATTTTGCACATGAAAAATGGGAGGATCACTGGCCCTCTTTCCCACAGTCCTAATTCCCCCACAACAACCCAACTGTCTAGTCCCTGGGAGATCATGCTATCAGCAGTGAGTTAAGTTTTCACCAGTGATAAACATTTCAAAATCTTTGGCTCATAAATGCACATATCCCCATAGCAAAACATGTTAGCCATTTAAATACATTTCATAAAGAATAACAGACAGCCATTCCCCAGCCTGCTTGTGTAGAAACTGTGACTGTTATACTGTGCCAGAGTCAATGTAAGCGTGCAGCATTTTGCTGCACTTTCGGTTATTAAAGCCAGAAGTCTGACATTCTGTTCATTATTGTTCCCTTGTAATTTAGACTCAGCCCATCACTTATGGATGCCTCATAATTACCTATTGTTGTTCTCATTGACAAGAGCCCTCACTGGTTCCTGAAATGCAATTTGTGCTTATTCCAAAAGTGACATATCCAAGTGCACACACAGAATGTCATTTTAATTAATGAACATTCAGAAGCAAGTTGGTTTCTTGCTTCTTTTTTGTTGTTAGCCACTTATAGTTCTTGCTGTGTAGACATCCATGATGATTAGAGAAAACCATTGCCCACCTATTGGCTTGGGTGAGAATTTATTTATTTCATTTTTAGCTTTTTAAGTTTTAAAACTTTCCTTTCATATGCTTACATAAACAAAACTAAACAACAATAACACCAAAAGTAAATTTTAGCCTGTTTCTGTTCATTTTCTCCTTCATTTTTTAACCATCACATTCACCTATAAGCTCCTTCCATAGGTTGCCATGTATTAGAGGAGGTTACATGATGTTACTCTTTCAATTGTGTGTTATACATTTATGCCACACATCACAGCAAGTATGTTGTTTAATTCTGTTTCAGTTCATATTCAATCAAGTAGGCCCTCTCTTGTACCCTTGCCAGCTGTGCTTGTGGTGGTTGTGGGACCAGAGTGACCAGAGGTCCTCCTTTTCCAGGACATGTCCTCCATTTAAACCTTCATTCCAGGAGGAATTTCAAAATGTCCTCCATGTTAAGCATGACTAAGAAACATGATTTTACATTTCTATTTGTGTTTTCAGCTTTTATTTTGTAATGTCCTGCATTTTTCTTGAATGGCCTACATTTTTGATGCCCTGTCCTCCTTTAGGGTTATGACATCTCACCACTCTAGGTGGAAGTGAGAGAAGGGCCTCTCCTGATGATCTCAAAGGTTCATACACCCTTGAGGAAGAGATTGCGGGGATGGGAAAGGGGATGAGCAGAAGTTTACTGTGAATGACCTACCTCTTGAAACCAGATGGTAAAGTTTGGAGCCTCCACTACCTCACCAATTGAATGTACTGTATGAGGGAAAATGGATTGTGGAACTAAGGATGTTAAACACCTAGTGTACTTACCTGTGAATCATTCTCAATTCTTTTGTCTGACTCCAGAAGAGCGTGCATTCTGAGTTAGTTATTGTGGAATTGTTGAGACTGTAACTCCTGCTTTGACTCCTAATAAACTGCTCATAAGCACTGCACTGCTGTGTGAAGTCAACTCTCTGTAACGGAGACCAGTGGGTGGGACAGAGATGGCTGGTGTATGGCCCCGACAACAGTGAAGGGCACATCTTGCCACAGCTGGAAAAAATAGGTCAGGAGTGAAAAGGCAGCAATATAATAGGAAATAATGCTCAGTGATTGGCAGTTAGATGTAATAGCCAAGGAATGCAAAGCCCCTTGGACAGGAGACCTGTGACTGATTCATATAGGATTACAGTGATACAGAAGCTATCATATGACTGTGTAGCCAAGTAATTATAATTTTATTTCTTCATTCATTTTACTAGAATAAAGGTAAAAAATAAAGGTAATCCCTTGACATGAATGTTTAGTTGTAACCAACTGGAGGGTGCAGTGTTCATCTCTGTTACTAAGCTAAAGACCCATAGAATCATAGAGTTGGAAGAGACCGCAAGGGCCATCCAGTCCAACCCCCTGCCATGCAAGAAATCTAAATCAAAGCATCCCCAACAGATGGCCATCCAGCCTCTGTTTAAAGACCATTGGGTGGAGCCATGACAGTTAAAGTGGTGCCAAACTGCATTAATTATTCAGTCCTGATGCAGCTTATATCAATCATTTACTTCCAGATCTCAAAATCATTTAATGTAAATAGACTTTTTATTGTTGCTTAAGACAAGAGCTCCCACAATTTGTTCCTTAATCTTCATTAAAAGATAGGTACCATGTTATAAAGTGGTAGTGTACCTTGAGAATAATTGCACTTCAACACAACAAGTCTTTTGACAGCTTTCAAAATATATCAGACCCCACTATAACTGAGTTAAACTCCATTCTGATGTCACCTTTTGGATGCAAAGGAATAGCAACAACGAAGCTATTTTACTGTCTCTAGTGAGTAAAGAGTAAACCTATCCCCAAATACAGAAACACAGAGACAGAGTAGCCTGGGATTTCTTATTATTCATGCTTCAAAAAAATGAAAATGAAAATACCTGATGACAGATTTCAGAAAATGCATCGTTAAATACATCATTAGGTAGGTCTCCCTGTAGTGCTAGTAATCGTGGGCTCTAGTTTGATATATTATAACAGTTTTGGAAGGCATTTTTTGTTGTTGTTAATTTCTAGAGCTAGGAAAATTTACCTTTTGGAGTGAAACTCCCAAAATACCTCAGGTAGCATGTCCACTTTTTTCAACTACACCATGGTGGCTCACATGATTCGCTACATTAAATAGTGAATGGGAAAAAAATATGTCTTTATTATTGTTGTTGTTATTTATTTGTTGTACTATTTAAAATAGTACATTCACCATTTCCATCAATCACATTATTTATTTGGATGTCATATATCTATATCTATATCTATATCTATATGACTCTTAAATGCTGCTTGATATGATTATCAATACTCAGCCATTTTAAAAAGTAAAATATTAAGAGTTAAGGTTAAGTGTGTGTGAAGGCTCTCCACGGTGCTTTTCTTCAAGACATTTTCCCCAAAGCCCTTTTCTTCTTCAATCACCTTTAAATGGATCTTTTTTCTCTGACATTTTTGTACATTATTTTGGATTTTTTTTTTAAAAAAAAGGGGGGGGATGTAATTGATACATTTTACAGACCAGTTGTAATTATTGGGTTCAAGAAATGTACTAGCGTTAAATCACTAGTCTGTTTCATACCATTTTCTGTGAAATAGCTGCAAAGTGCAAACGCACAAAATTGTACACGTAAACTGTATTTCTTATAAGATATGCACATTTTGGAAATATGTCACTAAAATTCAGAGAAACATGTAGTCCAAAGGATACCCACATCCCAATCTGTGTATTGATCTGGGCAAGAGGAGTATACTACCAGCTCTCACAGGGCAAATACGTCAGCACTTTTTTTTATTAGCAGGGATGCTAATCCCTGCCTGCTCTCTCTGTGTTTCCTGTTCTGAGTGTAGCTCCATTCAGCTCTATAGCTGGAGCAAACACAAATTTTCCCAGCAACTATAAATTGTTGTGACACATGTTCCTTTCAAGTAAAACACTTCAGAGTCTGTTGCATCTTGAAGAAATAATTAGAGCCTATTAGTTTTAGAAAAGTTAGAGGTTAGAACTTAGAACTGGTTTGTTGCTATGGATCAACATCTTTTAAGGCTATCCTTGAAGAACATGGCTATGGGAACTGTCAAATATTTGACCTTCACAATTTACACTTTACAACTGTCAGGAGGTGTGATCTGAATTATTTCATTTAAAAATGAAGGCAAAACCACATCCAGCATCTTAACTTTTAATGCTTACCTGTCCAATGTTGGCATACAAATGGATATGGTAAAATTATTCTATGTATTTTTCATTGGGAGCTTACTAATGACATGAATTGAAATTTTATTGCACTGTAATTAATTGGCAAAACATAATGGGAAAGTATTTTTTAAAGGCTATCCAAATTAACACTCCCAAGTATGTCTTCTACAACACACCTGTTATAAAAATAAATATCGAGAATAAATATTCACATTAAGAGGAATCTAATTGCTTTGACCTGAAGTACAAAGCTGTAAAGCAAAACCATAAATTATAAGTCCTGTTGAGGCAATTTTCTGAGAATTCAAGAAATATGTTCAAATAGCTCTTTACCCCACATATAATAATTCTGTAAGAAGTATTAGAAAATATTTTAATCATCAGTGCTGAATACATAAAACAGTTTTTTGTGGTAATTTCGGTTGGTACGTACATCAAAAATGTATATAGCAAGAAACAAAAAATGCATGAAGTCCTGTTATTGCACTTTGTGTGTTCCTTTCCCATCCCCTTGCATTGTCTATAAGGCATGGGATTGGATACAGTTGGAAAAAGTAATGTCATACCACACATAATAATAATATTGCTGAATTTAGTACTTCCTAAATAAGAAATATAAATCTCAATGACTCAAGCGAAAGCAAAGTAATCACACCTCCAAAGTTGTTTTCTGCCTCAGCCCAAAAAGGAGACAATAAGAGAAACCTTGCACATGCGTTCACTTCCTCTGCTACGTACATGGTGGGGTTGAGTAAGGAAACAGATCTGGTGAAAAAGAGAGATAGACAGGTAGCAATAGCAAGCAATAGCATGTACATTTCTATACAGCTTATCAGTGAACTCAGCACTCTAAGTGGTTTACAATCTGTAAGGTAATATGTAAGGTAAGTATATTAGTGGTGGTGGTAAGGTCAGGGATTCATTAGAGTTCTTGGAGAAGGAAGCCATCAAACTCTAAGGCCCGTTCCCCATGGGCCTTTGCGGCACCCCCATCACGTGCTAGGGGTTGGCCGAGGACCTAGCATCCATACCGGCCTCACGCCTAGCACATGACGGGGCGTAAAAATGGCCATGCCGTATACACATGGGCGCGGCCATTTTTACATGCCGGATGCTTAGTGTCCGCACGTAGCGTCGCGAGAATGGTGCATTGAGTGCGCCATTGGCGCCTCGTCATGTCATTTCCGCAATGCAAGAAGAAGCCCCATTTTGACGCTTCTTTTTAGCTGCAACGGGAAGCCTCGCGGTTTGGCTGCGGGGGCTTCTCGGTGCAGCTAATGACGGCACAGGCAGAGCGCTGCTTTTCGGCGCTCTGTAACGCGCCTCTGTGATCCTGTGGAAGAACCATCAGGTTCTGACTAAGGTCTATATTGAAGTGGACAAAGTGTGACCCATGGGCAGGATAAGTCTTAACCCCCCCCCCCATTAATTCCATTGCCTTCTATGTTGATGCATATGTTTGTATGTGGAGAGCAAATTGTTTCAGCTTCCACCTCTTGCAGTTGCCAAAGATGAAACCTTGGATCAAGGACAAACATGGGAGAAGTGCTGTTTGCAGGAGAAGGTGAGACATCGCATAAAATAATACCCAGGCATTCAACTGGCAGGAAAAGGCCACAACTTTATTGAATGCAGCTGACAGGTAGGGCTGACCCGAATGCATGGGCATTGATCTTCCATCAACCAACCCACCTGATGAATGATGTTGATTGGGATGACAGAAGGGATATCTACTGATTGCATCTTTGCATCCTTGCCCCTTTGTCACCGAAGGACACTGTTCTGGAGCTGCCCCTGCGATGGCAACCCCTCACCATTCTCAGCACCCTCAGGTCCCCATCCTGTACACCACTGCACAGGAAACCATGCCCTCCAGATCTACAACCCATGCTACTGCCACAAAAGACCAGCCCCTCCCCGAGGAGGGGCCTGCCTTCCATCAATCCACTTGGAAGCTGTACTCCTTTTCCAACCTGACCCCCAACAGATGTCATGGCTACCCCCGGCAAGAGTCCAAATCCAGATGGACTTAACCAACGAATGCCCTGTACTTCCACCTCCCTATCTTCTTTATTGACTCCATGAACAGACCGCCCTCCGCTGCTGTGGTAGAGGCCACAATCTGGAATGAGAGACCACCAAAGTCCTCTGCTGGCAACCCAGATCATTGTAAGGACATATGAAGCATCAATGTAAATTGGAATCTGGTCAACTGAATCCCATCATCATGAGCAACCAGGGGGCCTGAGGTGTTGGGATAGGATGCCAGATGTCTCCACAGGGTTTGGACAGGGCAGCCATGGAGACTCTTCAGCATGATGGTGGACCCTTTTCCCAACAGGTTACACTTAGACCTGCAAAGAATTAAAAACACGGGACCTGTCTGTTCTGGAAGAAGGAACCAGTTATCCCACCTCCAGTGCCTCAAAGAAAGCCATGACAAAAGCTGGTCAGAAAAGTTGTGCCTCAGCCTTGGAGTGGCAGAGCCGGTCGAGCTGCCAGAAGAGTTTGAGCAGGAGCTTGAAACATAGGGGCTTTCTCCCATCCACCCCCTAGTTGGACATCCTTCTCCATTCCTCAGGACCCTCTTGACTAAGAAAGGAGCACAAGGATCCTTGAACCCCCTGGCCTGGAAAAAAAAAAGGAAATTCCCACCAAAGTGACAAATTGGCATGGTGCTCATATGTTTATAAAGTGGAATTCTTAGTAACCAAAACAAATTAAAAATAGCCAAGTGGCCAGATTCCCTTAACCACATCAGAAAATGTAAGATGGTGTGGGGCCGGACTGGTCAGTGTGAGACTAACTTTGAGACTAACTGGAAGAAAGAAGTTGGCAGCATGAGCTTTCGTAGACTACAGCCTACTTCCTCAGATGCATTTGGTGGAGGAGAAGCTTGGCACCAAATGCATCTGAGAAAGTAGACATTAGTCTAAAAAAGCTCATGCTACCAACTTTAGTCTACAAAAGCTCATGCTGCCAACCTTTTTCTTTCAGTTAATATCAAAGATTGTTATAAATTTGATTTGATTTTTTAAAATCCAACTCATGCTCATATGTTTATAAAGTGGAATTCTTAGTAACCAAAACAAATTTAAAATAGCAAAATATACAGTTTGGCTTTCAGGATTAAATATACCTATGGGGATGCTATCTAACAATGAAGAAACAGGAACAAGAACACTGCTTGCTTTGAAGAAGATAACCATTTCTTATCATTGAGCACATCTACTGGGCTGCTATATTCACTACAGGCAGTGAACACTGGGGACAGTTGTGTGTGCCTTAAGTGGTTGATTTCTATGCAGTATCTCCCATAGGGATATAATTCTTCATTAAGTTTCTTCCCAAAGGAACAAAGGTCCAAAATAAACTGCAGAAATAATCCACTTTGAGACTGCTTTAACTGCCCTGGCTCAATGCTAGGGAATTCTGAAAACTTTAGTTTTATGAGACATTTTGCCATCTCTGTCAGAGAGCTCTGGTGACACAATAAAATACAATTCCCAGGATTTCATAGCACTGAGACAGGGCAGTTAAAGCAGTTTCAAACTGGATTATTTCTGAAGTGTGTTTTGGACCAAGCAAGTAATTTTATCAGGGTTTACCCCCTCCACTTCCAGAAAGTATTTGAAAACCACATATTTGAAGCCTATTTGCAACTTGAAGACTATTCTCCACAATATTCATATAGGGTTGTTCTGCTCAGAAAACAAATATGCTTGTGTAAAGATATTATTTTTTGATTCATAAAATGCTGTTTTCTGTGCAGAAAGGGTTTTTCCCCCTGAACAAAATGTTCATGTGCAAATTTTTGCACAAAATAAGTCCCAAACTGCAAAGGGTCTTGCCTGTCCAGGATTCTTCTCATCAGGATTTCTGAAAATACCAACACAAAATCCTGAAACACATCATTTGTGTGTACCTGTGTGAGACAACAACTTTTAAAAGCAGAAGCATGGGCAAAATCTATTTTATTATTTGCAGTTTACTTGTATATAACTGAATACTAGCATCCTGGATGCAACACCCTTCAACACTCCTTTTCTGTCTCTGTGGACAACATTTCTATTCAACCAGTCCAGCAAGCCCGCAGTCTTGGTTTTATCTTTGATTCTTCTCTGTCGTGTATCCCTCAGATCCAGACCACAACCAAGGCTTGTAGATTCTTTTTATATAACATTGCCAAAATCCGACCATATCTTTCCACCTCTACTGCCAAGATCCTGGTCCATGCCCTAGTGGTCTCACAACTTGATTACTGTAACATCCTCCTGGCTGGGCTTCCTCTTTCTCACCTCCATCCTTTAACTTCTGTCCAGCATTCAGCTGCACGCATTATCACATCCGCCCACCACTCTGACCACATCTCTCCTTTGTTGGCATCCTTTCTCTGGCTCCCCCTCCCTTTCCGTATTCAGTATAAGCTCCTGCTGTTGACGTTTAAAGCCCTCCATGGGCTGCCCCCCCTTCTTTATCAGACCTTCTTTCTCCTCATCTTCCCACTAGGGCCCTCCGTTCTGGTAGTCAAAGTCGGCTGTCCCAGCCCAGGATTTCCTCTGCCCCATTTAGGATTCGCCTCTTTTTACTTGCTGCCCCACACTCCTATAACCTTCTTCCCTTGTGAGCAAGGGCCATTACTTCTTTAACCAGCTTCAAAATGGAGTTGAAGACCATCCTGTTCAGAGAAGCGTTCACAGACATTGCGTGATTGTCACTTGCTATCTGATGTTCTTTTTGTTGCCTGTTTTATTGAACCATTTCCTGTATTGCTATGTGTTTTATTTGTGTTATCCTATCATTTCTTAGATTGTACGCCATAGGCAGGTTTACTCTTTTATATTTGTTGCTTTTATGTACAGCGATGTGCAAATCTACAGCGCTATATAAATAAAGATAATAATAATAATAATAATAATAATAATAATAAAAATAATTCTTTGCAAAAGGACTACATTTCCATTTAATTCTTTCCAGCTCAATTATTCTATAACAACAGCACTTAAATTGCGAAGTCTTTGAATGCTAGGAATGAAAGACCACTTTCAATCTACTCTAGATATAATTTGAAAACATCTTTCATGCCATCATTCTACTCACTTCCATGCCAGCATTCTCTGAAGATGCCAGCCACAGATGATGGTGAAACATCAGGAATAAACTCTTCTAGAACACAGCCACATAGCCCTAAAAAAAACCACAAAAAACTAGCCAATGAAATACTTTGTTCTCCCAATTAGGTTGAGAACTGTATTGCAGCACCTGATGATGAATCCAATGTACTACCCATTCCTTATTTGGGCTATGGAAAGATGGGAAGGCTTGTTTAGGCTGCAGCAGCAGTACAAACTAATTAAAAACAAACATGGAGGATGGATAATTATGAAGAAGTTTTTTGTGGGTTTTTCGGGCTATGTGGCCATGTTCTTGAAGAGTTTATTCCTAGAATCATAGAGTTGGAAGAGATCACGAGGGCCATCCAGTCCAACCCCCCTGCCATGCAGGAAATCTCAATCAAAGCATACCCAACAGATGGCCATCCAGCCTCTGTTTGAAGACCTCCAGAGAAGGAGACTCCACTAGACTCCAAGGGAGTGTGTTCCACTGTAGAACAGCCCTTACTGTCAGGAAGTTCCTCCTAATGTTGAGGTGGAATCTCTTCCTGGAGCTTGCATCCATTGCTCCGGGTGCTAGTCTCTGGAGCAGCAGAAAAACAAGCTAGCTCCCTCCTCAATATGGCATCCCTTTAAGTATTTAAACAGGGCTATCATATCACCTCTTAACCTTCTCTTCTCTGCTGGCATCTTCAGAGAATGCTGGCATGGAAGTGAGTGCAGTGTGTGTGTGTGTGTGTATACACACACACACACTGTGTGACTCTAGGTTGGGATGAATGATTTACATGCTAATCTGTGCATTGTTCTGAATAGCAAGGCCTCAGGGTGGGAGAATATGCAAGGAGGATTTGTGTCTGCTTAATTAGAGGCCCATTGTCTGCTAGGAAAAACCCTAACCCTGGGTGGTTTTCATTTGCATTTTGCTGGG
>NC_056523.1:203865581-203936202 GCF_019175285.1 Sceloporus undulatus
CGAACAGACAGGCCAAAATAAAGCTGCTTCGAGTCACTTTGGAGGTATGCTGTTTAAATGAAGCATGCATCCTAAGAGGCTGGAAGCCACACGAAAGCCACCCTCTAGTCCTAAGGACTGGAGCGCAGCTTTGGTGCAGCTTCGGGCCTCTTAAGAGGCACATTTAATTTAAACAGCATGGCTCCAAAGTGACCCGAAGCAGTTTTATTTTGGCCTGTCTGTTTGGGCCCTGTATTTCCAATAGAAAAACCCCATGATCTATCCATGCTTGAGAAGAGAGAAAAAGTCCGGATCTACAGGGTTGGCATCTTAACATCCTATGCCCTTAATTTAGAAGACAAATATCACTCTTGCCTCCAGTATCATTCTCTAAATTAATTAATTAATTTAACGGGTTTATATCCCATCTTTCTCCCACAATGGGATTTGTGGACTGGACACTGGGAATTCTATAACTGCCATTGGATGCTTTTTTCACTCCCATTCTAACAAACATGGACAGAGGTAGATGTTGAAACCTCTGATTCTTTTAATAAACACCAATTTTCAATCATTTAAAATCAACTTCTCTGTTATAGTACACCTTTGAAATCCAGATTCCCAAGCTTTGGATAAATTGCTTGCTTTTCTGTGAATCTTAACTGGGTGGTTTTTCATCCATTCATGTATTTGGTATATTTCAAGATAACAGGAACATGAGGCGAGGGCACCAAAATAAATGGGAGTGATTTTCTCTCTGTGTCTCATTCTTTCTCTTATTATTATTATTAAACTTTATTAATATAGCGCTGTAGATTTACACAGCGCTGTACTTACAATAAAATGTTTTGATAAAAATAAAACCCGCCAGGCATACATTCTACAGGATAATAACAAAATACATATGAAACATTCTCATTCATATATCCATATGTATATGTGTATATGTGTGTGCATGTGCACTTGCCATCGTGTAAAGTATCAGTCTATCTGCTGCAACACAGAAGGCATGGCAGAAATTTGCTAGATGATGCAAAAGAAATCAAATGGCTAAAAGAAAAGATAATTATGTGAAATAAAGAAAATTCTAGATCTGTACAGCCAATTAAATAAAATTCATTAAATCTAGAATTTTTTTAAAAAAATAACTAAAATAAATTTTTCTACCTCTTTTATATTATTATTCAAGACCAGTGCTAGTGTAGATTACAGTAGTGTGTATCTCCTAGAATACCCAGATAAACTGTACCAACAGTTTTTCTTTGCTCCAAATTGCATTTTAGAGATCTATTTAAGGAGATTTCATCTAACTGAACACATGCTGGAACAAATTTAATAGAAATGTTCTTGCAATTGTTCCACTGGATAAATGGGAGATGAACAAGGCACCCAGGGATGCTTATAACTTTCCTTAAGGGCAAAGAAGATAGTCATGACAAGGGTAGGATACTAAAAAATGCAACCAGAAGAAAGTTAATGTTGAGGAATTACAGTTCACAACCTGGCTTCTGTGGTAAACAAAGAAATGATTGCCTCTTCCATTATCAGTAAGAGCTTTTCTATAAACTTTTACTATGATGTTTTTTAAGAACCTCAAGAATTGGTGAGTGGTGTGTAATCTGTTGCACAAAAAGCAACTATGGCGGGGTACAGACCGCCACTTTGCGGCGGTCTGCCGCCGCCGCCAGTAGGTCCGCGGGGGAGCCGGAGCCTTCAGACGGCCCGACTCCCGCGCGGACCGAAAAAAGAAGCTCCAAAATGGAGCTTCTTTTAGCGTCGCGTTTGCGACGTAGCGAGGCTCCAGGGGCGCGCTCGCTACGTCACAAGCGGTGCGACACGTCTGGACGCTGTGCGTCCAGTACGTAAAGATGGCGGCGCCCATGTAGAAGGGGCGCCGCCATCTTGTACGGACGGAGTCCGTACTAGGCCCAGGGGCGTCTAAAAGAGACGCCCCTTTTTTAAAATGGGACGTCCGGAGGACGTCCCAAAGGGCAGTGTAGAAAGCCCCAAAGAGTGCTGTGGTACTTTAAAAGTTAATAAGTTTTATTTTGCACAAACTTTCAAAAATTGCAGCTCCACTTTATCTGCACTGTGTTGCTTTGGATAACAGCATATGCTCCAATGTGTTGTCAAATCAATATATACTATATACAGTCTGCCCTTCTTATACACAGATTTTTTTTATACCCGGATTCAAGCATCCATGGTTTGAAAATGTTCCAAAATGTTTTGATAAAAATAAAACCTGCCAGGCATACATTCTACAGGATAATAACAAAATACATATGATTTTGTTATCCACAGGGGATCTTGGAACCAAACCCCAGCAAACGACAAGGGTCCACTGTATACCAGTGAAGGGTATTGTTCTCTAGCTAGTGAAGAGAGATAAGAGGAGCTGTAGCCCAACAACATCCAAAGAGCCACATGTGTCTCATTCCTGCCATATGTATGCTCAAATAATTCACTATATGTTAATATCTTGTCACTCATCAAGTGGGAGAAAGAAATCAATCACATGAAATGAACTGTCCGGGAGTTCTTTGAAATAACAGCGGATTCCAGGATTGCTATCTCCCTTCAGTGGAAGACAGCAAAGAAGCAGAGCTAAACTGCTGGAGAGTTACAACACAAGAAGCCTGTTCAAGTAACTTGAGGCATCAAGTGGTCTTGCTCAAGACAGAGAATGAAAAGTTTCAACAGCCAGGTAGCAGGAAAAGAAGGATAGGCCAGGAACAAAAGGGCGCTGAATGCCCTGGAAATAGTACCAGCTCTTAGTCTCTCCTTTCTCCACCCCATCAAGTTTAGACAGAGGATCATGGAAGAGATGGGCCATGAGGTGGAATTTTCAAGTACCATCCCAGATCACCAAAAGGCTTAAGAAGGATCAGGATTCATCCATGCAGTTTCACCATTTGCAGGTAAGGTTGCCATAATTGTCCACTAAAACCCGGGACAAAATGTAGGACAAAATCTAGACCAAACTGTAGGACAACTGCAGGACAAAACTCAGCTCAAAATGTAGGACATTTAAGATCCTCCATTTTTCTTAAATATCCGACATTTTGGGCTGAGTTTTGTCCTGCAATTGTCCTACAGTTTGGTCTAGATTTTGTCCTACATTTTGTGTCGGGTTTTAGTGGACAATTATGGCAACCCTAAAAAGCATACTCTTATCACTCCCTATTTCCTTACGTTGTGTCACTGAACCTCATGAGTTGGACTTCATCGTATAAAGCAAAAATACTATCTCTTCAAATAAGCTGTCCTTTCCGTATCATTATTATATCTAATGATTCATTAAACTGTTAACAGATTTAGCTGACTGATATTCTATCTGCTTTGTCTTTCTAGTTCTAGAAGCAAGAAGCATCTGATAACTGATGTTCTGCCCCTCTGCTTAACACTGCTGCCTTTGCTATTCCTTGGTACAGTTCTTTGGGGGTCCTTTAGGTCCTGTAAGAAGGTTTCTCACTATTAAGCTGACAGTGCTGTGAGAAAGCACCATGAATTGCTGAACTGTCCATAGTTTTTAAGTGTTGTTTTTGTTTCTTGAGGTGAAACAACAACAAAAACAGTTAAAGATGCCTAGTGTTTGCGCGCGCGCACACACACACACACACACACTTATCTGAAATTCACCTTCTTTAATATCTTCCTTAGGGTGTACCATGTTTCCAAATTCTGTGCAGTTATGTCAAAACAAGAAAATGAACAAAACAAGCTTCAGTCATTTGGCTGAGAGAGGAAGGGAGATCCAGATTCCAAATTTCAATTCAACTGCAGGGTCCAGGTTCAATAGGAAAATACCAGGTCCATATCCAAATCAAGCTCTAAGCTGAATTAAGGGCCCTGCATATAGCCCTAATATACACTAAGGTGATTTGATTCTGTGTAAAAGAAAGAAAGAAATCTATGCCTCCTAATTAGGGGCTAGGAAATCAATACTTTTCTTTTAATAGGAGGATGGAGTGCTAAGTCAGTGATTTGGAGACATGTATTCTGCCTGTCAGATCACTCTAAACAGATATACCATTAAACTAGGCATCACTTTAGGTGTGAGGAAAGGTTAAACTCATTTGGATGAAGAAAAAAACCTGACTAATCTAACTCAAGAGGATAGTGTTCACTTCTTACTCTCTTCCCAGCTAAAGAGATCTCATAAGGGAACTTCCCTTGCCCAATTCACATGCTTAGTTAGTGGAAGGCAAAGACTGAGAGGAGTACCTAATAGTTTCTCAAGTCAGCAAAAAAAAAAAAGATCTGACTTCACTTTTATCAGTATCCAAGATTCCTGGAGAATTGGAAATAAATTGTGGCGTTTCAGTCTGGGTGTTGGAGTTGTTTTCAAATATTAACCTGAATTTCTAACTTTTCAAAAGTTGCACCATATGTTCTTTTAGAATAAAGTAACATATGATCTATACTTCTCTGGCAATGAAAGAAAACACAGGGGCTACAATCCCTCATGTGCATTTCTTTGTAAGTAGATTTATAATGTATAGGACTGAATTGTTAATTTTATAGTGGATTTACAGTATAAACCTACAGTGATTTACATGCAAGTAAGTTTCATTGCATCCAGTTAGATCCAAAACACACTGCAGAAATAATCCGGTTTGAGAGTACTTTAACTGCCCTGGCTCAGTGCTAGGGAATCCTGGGAACTGTAACTTATTGTGATGCCAGCACTCTCTGATAGAATTCTCTAGCATTGGGCCATGGCAGTTAAAGCAGTTTCAAACTGTATTGTTTCTGCAATGTGGTTTGGACCTTCCTTCCAGGAATTGTATCCAGCATAGTAGGCTTAAAGAC
The DNA here is from genome assembly GCF_019175285.1 of Sceloporus undulatus. NCBI lineage: Eukaryota > Metazoa > Chordata > Lepidosauria > Squamata > Phrynosomatidae > Sceloporus > Sceloporus undulatus. The sequence goes on from NC_056523.1 coordinate 203,870,376, forward strand.
AATGTTCTCAGGCACTTTCATTAGGTCTATACAATTTAGACGTAAATAGTTTATATAACTGAAGTTTCAGATTATTATCAAGTTTCAACAACTTTCCCCCCAAATCTGTGATTTTAACTGGATTGGATATTTTTTTTTAAATCAACACAAATCCCTGAGAGGACAGTATGCAAAATAACTGAATGCTCAAAATACTATTGAAGTTTGCCTATACTTATATTGATGAGTTAGATGGGTGAAAAGTCTGGCCTTCATCTAGTTGTGAGTCCCATGTATAACACACACACAAAATCAATCATTGGGAACCTGCTAGATTAATAGAATTAATGGGCTTAATGGTTGCTAGAGAGTTTTGGGGCACAGTCCCATCCTTCCATGTGGAAATCAAATTCTTAACCTATAACCTAACTAAGGGCTGATACAGACCGGCACAATATGCCAGTTTGGGGGCAGCATAGAGGCGTGGTGTACACACAACACATGCCCTGACAACACCCCGAGGCTGGCATTATGCTGCTCTGCTGACAACATGGGGGCAGCCTTTTGATGCTCCAGTGGTGCAGCATTTAGATGCCACACACTGCAGGAGAGTCAAAAGGCACATCTGCAGCAGAAAAACTGCCCCTTTCCTGGCATTTTTCTGCCTCTTTTTGTGCCAGAAAAAAGCTGGAGAGGGGCTGTGGTGTGTGGTTGCCATGGCAGGCCACCTGGCCCTTTCAGGGGCAGTATCACACTGCCCCTTTGGGCCAGTCTGTTCAGCCCTGAGAGTGAATACAGTTTGCCCATGTATGCATTTATATTGGCCTTCAAGTCACTTGTTTTATGATTTTTATAGAGTTTCTCTTTGCAAGGACTAAACATAGCTATACTTTCAACTGAACCCATGGAGCAAAGGATCTTTTATTTTTGAGCAACCATACTTTTAAGACTATGGAGAACTAACCCAGCCTGTGTGGAGGGATCAGAACTGTGGACAAGGGTCTATAAGGTGTGAGGGTTAAACATTTGAGTAGAATGGATATGAATTCAACATAATATAAGACAGATACTGGGATGCTTCTAAGATGAGACTTGCTGCATAAGATGTTAGTAACAGTGTGTGTGTGGGGGGGGGGGGGACACATCCAATGTCAGGCTATTATGTTTGCCTGCATCTGTACGACAGCAAAAGAAAATACTCAACTGTCAACCTCATGTATAGGTTGAGGGCAAGTTTTTGGCCAAAATTATGGATTTTGATACAACCCATGGATAAGTCAAGGGCAAAGCATAAGGGCATGTATGAGAAAGGAAAGGAAAAGCATGGCAAATCACACAGGTGAGAAGCAGTGCTTCAGCAGGGAGAATAGATGGGGGTGTGTGTTGGTGCTTCTTTTACATTCTCCCAGGATGGACTAATCTTTCACCTTGTATTATTCTATTCAGAGAAGGTGATGATTCCTATTTTGATAAAAGCTAAGGTACAGTATTTACACTGACCCATGGAAAAGTTGGTCCATGTATTTTGGGTCCATTTTTTAAAATTAAATTTCGAGACTTATACATCAGTATATGCAGTATTTTTTAAAATAAATTATTTACTTTGTTCTGAAGAGTGAAGACAATTATCTAGCTACGATTTTAGTTACTTAAAAAAAAAACCCTGGAAAGTAACTCAACCCTTTACTTTTTAGTTACAGTATTTGAAAGCCTCTGAAAGATACTTACCTATGGTACAAAGCAGAGTCTTTTCCCATCTACCTTATCATTGCCTTATCACATATAACATAGCAGAAGATGGCAATTGGAATCAGCAAATCTGTAAAAGTTTCACATCCTCTCACATTCCAGTTTTGAGAATGTAGGTAAATTTAGGGTTAAAAATAAAATGAAGTGAAATTAAGACTCATTTCTAAAGTATGAACAAAATGCCAATCTCAAATGCTACCATATTCAGGTTCTGACCAAAAAATGAACTGAAGCAAAATTTCCAAATAGACAGCATAGCACAAATCAGCACTTGAACATTGTGATATTTCTCCTACACCTTCAGTTAAGTCAACAACCCCAAAACTATAAAAGTAAGTAAAAGTTACAGTTATGCCACAAAAGCAGAGAATTTATTCTTTGTTAACATATACTCATAAAGCAATGTCAGTATATCTTTATTAGAAAAAAAAACTAGTTACAAATGATTATTTGTAATTAGTTATTAGCCATATTGGTTGACTTTAAGGAAGGTCACTCTCTCTCAAACAAAGACAAAGGCTGTAGCAAATCTCATCTGAATAAATCTTGCCAAGAAAATGCTATGACAGGGTCACCACACATGTGAGCCAACCTAAAGGCTAATGACAACATTAACAACAACAACATTAACAGTAAGAGGGATCGAAACAGATAACATATTTATCTCCTGTTTAAAAATTCTCCCTCAGGTAATGAAAGACAACTGTTTGTCTTAACACAGGATTGTCCCTATCTATGTATGTTGCATTTAGCAAGCTTGTTGGGTGATTAGTCATTGATCTTAATTTGCAATACTCTTTGTTACAGAATACATTTCTAAGAAAATCTCTGCCCTCTTTTTGATTTTTAAAAAATCTTCCATAGAACAACACTGAGGTCATATTCTGCCCTTCCGGAGGTGTTCGCTTCATTTTTAGAAGACAGCCCCTGAATTAAGAAAAGGTTAAACACAGAGACAAAAGCGCTCTACAGATGAGCATCATAGGTCGCTGTCGTTACGTGTGAGGGGCAGCTCTTCCGGATGCCCCTCTCCCCTCGCACGTGATGATGGCATCAAAATGGCGGCTCCCTGTACAGATGGGCACTGCCATTTTGATGCGATGGACGCTTAGCGTCCACACGTCACGCCCCCTTGTGATGTTGCAAGTGCGCCATTGGTGCACTGGGGCATCACAAGGGCACCACAGAAAGAACCCACTTTTTGCGGGTTCTTTTTGCCATGCGAGGAAGCCACGTGGTTTGTCCGCTGCGGCTTCCTCGTGCAGCAAAACAAGGCGCCGGCAGACCACCCTTTTTGGGTGGTCCGTAGCCCGCCAAAGAGGCTTTTTCGGAGACTTACCTTCTGCTGCAACAATCTCCAATCATATTCTTCACACTGGAGGGTGAGAAGATTCATGTGTGTCTTTTAGTAAGTATTCCCTTAAATCTATCTACACCCCTCTTAGATTGGTGAAGAGTAGTTTTTTAGGCTGTTTCTCCTGCCATTTTCCTTCTTTTTCTTTGAGAAACAGCTTCCATTGAGTATAGACTGTTCTGTCAGTTTCTGAGATGACCATGCCTTTCAGGTACCATAATGTCTCTTAGAAAGCCTGGGCAGTGTAGAACAATGGGCTGCGTACACTAGTGTAGTTGTTTACCCTATTTCAAATCCAGAGGGGTTGTTCAATCTCTCTAGAAGCTGAACAATACTTCATGGGGCGGGGGGACAGTTGTAACAGTGAGCCAGTTTGGCAGTTCTCCATTCAGTAGAGGTAGACAAGAGAGTTAAGCACTGATTACTCCCAATGATGAAACTATTTCCTCATCAGCTAGAGGGGGGAATCAGAGAGAATTTCTAGTTTGTCCTTTAGAATAAGGCTTGACTTTTTTCCAAGATGGAGAAGGATCCAAACCACTAGCCTTACTTGTCCATTACGATTTATTAACAATTCCTGAAGACTCTGGCAACAGAAAGCTTTCCTGTCTTATGCATCAAAATCTAATATTCATATTTATTAACCTTACTCGTAGCAATATAGGTACAGATACAGTTAAACAGAAAAACTCTGCTGCTTAGTTATGATTTGCCAAGAGGTTTAACTAAATGAATGTCTTTAAATTATCATGTGGATTTTAATTGTTTCATCTTGCTGAATGTTTGCTAACACTGCAATCTTACACATATGCTACTTCATAGACGAAGAAGATTTTCATACCAGCTCTTAAGCGCTGGTAAATCACCTCTAAAACATTGAGGAAGCGTCTGTGTGTGAAAGCCTTTTGTGCTTCCTTATTGTCAGGGAATCATCGGCTCCCTCTAGCCTCACTGAATCATTCCAGGAGAGGGAATTTCCTCTGAATGGAAAGTTTGCGTTCAGAGGAAATTCCTTCTCCTGGAATGATTCAGTGATGCTAGAGGGAGCTGATGATTCCCTGACAATGAGGAAGCATGCCAGGCTTTCACACAATGTCTAATTTAAAAAAATGTAAGCTGCTCTGATAGCCTTTTGGCTGAAGAGTGGGGTATAAATACTATAAATAACAGCAACAACAACATGTGCCTCCTCAACATTTTAGAGGTGATTTACCAGTGCTTAAGAGCTGGTATGAAAATCTTCTAAGATACAGAGCAATGGATTCATATGATGTAGGGAAAAGATTCCATCTGAAAATAGGATGAACATCTCAATGGCTCAACAATGGATTACAGTGCCTCAAAATACACTTGAGTTTCCTTCTTTGGAGGTTTTAAAGCAGAGGCTAGCTGGCCATCTGTTAAGTGTGCTTTGATTGGGTATTCCTGAACAGCAGGGGGTTAGACAAGATGGCACTTGTGGTCTCTTCCATTCTATGATTCTAGGTCTACAGAGAAGACATCTGATCTCAATGGGATTTATTCCCAGAAAAGTGTGTTTCATGCTTCAGCTTGCATGGCTCACACTTAAAGTCTTTGGGAGATAGTAAGGCTCAGTACCTCCCTATGTATTCTTCAGTAAGGTAGTAAACTGCACTAGTAAGTATATACTTGCAAGTGTTTAGATTGAAATGACCTTCCTACACACATACACACACTGGATGCAATGGCTGGCTGACTGTTAACTGTCACGTGCTTTTGATATTAGAAACAACTTAAAAGCATACATCTCCAACAGGCTGCAGATCAAGGGAAGGCTCTCATTTGCATTTCATGAAAATGAGCTGTGCTTTACAACATAAACAGCTTTCTGAGAGCAGATAAGCAAAAATAAAAAAAGGATTTCTGCCCATTGGAAACAGAAATACTATGAAAGTAAGATTCTGCAAAAAGAGAAACAGTAACAAAACCATGCTCAGAAGTTCCCAAGGGCTCTGAAATTCCCTCTGTATCACTTTGTGGCACACCTGCTCTCTCATCCCACACAGCTTCAGCTCAACCACAGGTGGAATATATTTTGCCCTGGAGCCTGGCTGCAGTCTTCATTCTCAAGGGAGGAAGAGATTTTCCCATTGCAAACCAGCATTGAAACCAAAGTCCCTTTGTCAGAAAAAGGGCAAATCTGCATAACAATGGTGTTTCTCCTACCTTCTGGAAGCACAGCTGCTTACTGAAGCCAAGAATGAACATAGATGAGATGAGATGTTAAAAGCAAAGGACTGCCTTTATGTAGCATTAAAAAAATCTTCTGGGAGGGAAGTACAGATGGGCAGACAACCTGAGGGTAAACTATACCTCTTAATTTGGAAGTAGGGTTGGATGGATCAGTTTATTTCCAGGCCATGATATTTTCACATGTGTTTGATGGAATCTTTGTTCCATACAATTCTTGCATCAGCTTTCTTTCTTTCTTTCTTTCTTTCTTTCTTTCTTTCTTTCTTTTTTAAAATAATGCATGTAATTTGGTACAGTGGGCCCTTGTTATCTGCTGGGGTTTGGTTTCAGGATCCCCTGTGGATAACAAAATCCATGGATTCTCAAGTCCTATTAAATACAATGGCACAGTAAAATGATGTCCCTTATATAAAATGGAAAATCAAGTTTTGCTATTTGGAATGTATACTTCTATGGAATATTTTCAAGCTGTGGTTGCTTGAATCTGTGGATAAAAAATCTGCGGCTAAGGAGGACAGACTGTATTTGCTTTCATGGGAAATATTTCCTAAGACTTCCCTAATGTACATATTTCTATGTTCAGCTTTCTCTAATATACCGTGGGTCCTTGGTATCCATGTGGGGATCTGTTCTGGAACCCCCCTCCCCCTGCAGATTCCAAAATCTGCAGATGCTCAAGTCTGCATTTGCTCCCAATGGAGGAAGGAGGGAGGAATGGAGGGAAAGAAAAAGGAGGAGTATCTTGCACACACTCTTTCTCCCTCCCTCCTGTCTGTGAACTGCCACTGGCTGGGTTGGGAGTGAGGGAGTGGGGAAGGAGGAGGAAAGGGAAGGAGCAGTTGCTTCTTCTCCAAGATGATGGACAAGCAGTCTTGGAGTGGCAGCAGCAGCAGAACTCACAATGCCCCATCCATGGGCTCCTCCATGGAGACCCCTGAGCCCACCCAAAGTGCCAAAGGTAGGGCTCAGCTGACAGAGCTCGACCAGACTGCACGGCTAATGAGAGAGTCAGCAGAGAAGTGCTCCCTCTTCCCCCATGGAGTGACACTAAAGAGGAAAAGGTGGTGGAGGGAGTGGGGGATGGAGCTGTCCCAAAAGTGGGCTGAGGTGGCCTGGCCTGGCCCAGGAGGAGATACTGCAGATGCCAATGCACCACCAAGTGCAGCCCCCTCTTCTTCCTCCTGGTGTCTGGGGGAAAGGAGGGGGTGGTGGTGGGGCCAGCTGGAGAGGCCATGTCCCTCCACTCACACAGTGGTTTCAAGAGACAGGACATAAGCGGGATCATGGCCAAATCTGCCACAGACTGCACAAAGCACTCTTGTTTCACCAGGTATTCGGGAAAACTGTTGCTCATTTTGATTTTCCCTCAAAAATAAATTGATGAGGGGAAAATCTTTTTTTTTGTTATTTGATTAGAAAAATAAAAGTGAAAAAGAGAATGAGGTTTGAGGCTCATGCTGTTTGCTGCAAGGTAAGGTTGGGCAGGGGGACACGCGAGACCTGAACTTCCGTTGTCCCTATCAGTGGTGTGAGTTGTGCATGCACCACCATTCAGAACAACACGGGCTTGCCATCCACAGATGATCAAATCCACAGATGACAGGTCCATGGATACCGAGGGCCCACTGTATGTATTTCTAGTTGGCATTCTGAGTCAAAAACTCTTATCACAAAATTTAAAGCAGTGGGATGTTTTTGAAATCCCTATTTTTAAAATGTTTTTTTGAAACCCAAATGTTAGTCTCAGAAGTATAAATTAGATCATCTCAGTGAAAAAAAAATCAAGCAAACTTTCTCATTCCTACTTGCAAGTAAACTCCATATCAGTGAGATTGATTTCTGAAATATATATGTATAATTCTGCTGTGGCTGTAGATTAATGTTCAGGCTGTAATCCTGTACCCTTTTACCTAGGAGTAAGCTCTCAAAACTCAGGAGCCTCATTGCTGATAGTTTTCATGTTAGTCAGAAGTAGTGGCCTATCTTTAATATCTGCAAAATCATCAGAGTCTAAAATTACTCAGATTCAATGAGTATAAAGTCAGCACCAGTCACTTCAAAGAGCCTCCATTTCTGTATATAGGCATAGTACCTTGCACATCTGCTAAACTCTGAAAATTAATTAAATGTAGTTGCCCCCTCCTCTCTCTCTTTCTTTCTCAGGCACATTTGGGACTAGTGATATATGAATGAACTGTGACAGCTACATGCATCTTCAGTCCTAGGAGTGTTCTCATCCATTCTGCTCTCAGTTCTATGATTTTATTGTAATTATTGTTTTCTGTTCAAAAGGTATATATGTACAAGGTGGCACATACATGATGTATATATTCCATGACATTTTCTACATATAATTTCTTTCTTCTCCCTTCCCTCTTTTCTGCATGTTATTTCCTACCTTCCCCTCCATGAAATTTCCACAAATATTAAAGCAATAAGGAAACTCTGACCTGTTACAGACTGCTAAAATAAAGCTGCTTCGTGTCTCTTTGGAGGTATGCTATTTAAATGATGCATGGGTCCTAAGAGTCTGGAGGTCACGCCAAAGCCACACTCCATTCCTAAGCACCGGAGTGCAGCTTTGGTGCAGCTTCCGGATTCTTAGCATGCATGCGTCATTTAAAAAGCATACCTCCAAAGAGACCCGAAGCAGCTTTATTTTGGCAGTCTGTAACAGGCCTCAGTATGTTAGTTTGCTACTGAAGAAATCCAAGATACTGGGTCTCTTCTGACAGGCCATTCCATAATTTGCAAAGTCCTCCATTCTGAAGCTAATTATATGCACATCCCAGTGCACCTGCCACCACTGTTGGTCATTTTGCTCTGAAGTCAGATTGAGAGGCCCAGCAACAGTCACATGGCTAGATACTTTGTTTTGACCTCAGGGTGAGCAACCGGTGGCAGCAGTGGACATGTGTATGATCAGCCTTCCACCTTCAGTTTATACATCTCTGGATCTTCCTGGAAAAGCCAGAGCAACTGATGATTTTTTAAAATCTAGGGTAAGTGGGGTAGATGACAATAGCAAATACCTTCTGGAGAAACTTTCCCAGAAAAACATATGATAGGTTTGCCTTAGGGTCTCCATAAGTCAGAAACAACTTAAAAGCATACAAGAACAACAACAAAGTGAGGAAAAACTCAGTTCTGGTGTTGAATGGGCCAAATGTTGCACATTCTGCTTACACCAGAACTGGCCTTTGGTCCATGCATGATCCAGTCTCAGTGCCAAGAGAACAGGGGAGGTCATTGTATTTGGCCCATGCAGCCAGGTTCCCCCCCCCCCCCCCCCCCCCATTCTCTCTCTATATACATAAGGCACATATATACTTATTAAACATCTTAGGGGGAAAAGAAAAACATTCTTGTCACACCTATCTGTACATTCTACTTTAAATAATATGATATTCACACTAAGTAAGTTGTATCAGATAAGAATTTAAACTGGTAGTTATAGGAGTGGAATGTTAAAATCTTCAGGCTGGATAAGCTTATTGTTATTATAGATATATGAGGTATCAACAGAAGGGAATTCAAGGGTATGATTCAATTATGAAGAGAGGGTAAAAACAATATTGTTAATTTACTTAACTACATGTAATTTGGATCAGATAGAGGGGCAAAGTTATCAGAACCCACTGTAGATTTGCCTTCTAAGTCAATCAAGAGATTATTTGAGCATTCATTGAATATTGATAGAGTAAAATCCGAACAGATTGGACTCAGCAAGCAGGAGAGTACAGTAATGAAGCCAGATATACAGATTTTGCTGCAGCATTTGTTGAAGGGAGGGATATTTGTAGACAACAAAGGCTAGAATGGAACCAAAGGCCTATGGATTCAGTTCTATGGCTAGATTGTCTGGGAAGGACTGTTCGTATACATAGATGTCTGATATCTAGTTGCCTGAGTTGAAACATTTTAATTCTTAAATGTCTTTTATCACAATTATCAATACAGTTGTTCTGTACTTTTAATTTTGACTGTAAACTATCTTTGATATTTTAGCCGAAAAGAGAGATGAATCTTGAGAAGAAATAAAAGATTACTTTATTCCTAATAAAGGATTAACATCAGCCTCCCACACTTCACGATTTGGACTGCACTTCCCTTCAGTTCCAGCAAATAGGGACAGTGAAAAGAGATAATGGGGTTTATGATGCAAAGTATGGCCAAGATCCTGCATCATGAAGACATAATATAAATATTTTGCAGGTAGAACTATGCTATGTTGTCCTTTGCATACACTCCAAACCTATCTTTGAGCTGCAGAAGATCCTCTGTCCATGGCCACTGAGTTACTGGTGGAGAAGAGGAAAAAGATTGCCTATCTCTTTAGCCAGACACAGTGAAATGATATCATCTACTGAGAGGTATAGTAATGATGCAGCAAATGATACCATTGGTATGGTTCTAGCTATAAGGACATAGCTGGATATTTCTCTAACCTAAACTAAATTCTTAAGTGTGCAAAATGTATTCTCTACAACTATACTTTGGACTTATTTGCATAATGAGGATTGCAGTTAGTGTTCCAATGATAGTTAATGAAATGAAGTTCATTCATTATTATGTGGTGGGATTCTGGTATCTTCCTTGCCTTTCAGTTGTGCTAGTATGCAAACTGGAAAGAGATTCTTCAAGCCATAGTTTTGTTTTGTTTGGGTTTAAACATTGCACTTTGCTGTTCTGAAAAGCTGATGAATATGAAATTAGAAGTACATAGTGTGACTCCCCTTCTGAGCAACGGAATGAGCTATGTTGCTTTAGGGAAAAAGAGGAATCTACATTTCTTTTTTCTTGAACTGCATTATTTGATTATTATTCACCCATACAAATAAAAACAAAGAGACAGAAACTTTAATTTAGATGAAGGTGTCATGCCTCGAAAAGAGTAAATTTTAATAGGCTCCACTGAAATAAACCAAACTCCACTTTAGATGTTTCTTTTAAAAGGATATAATAAATTAATTCTCTTCATAATTGATTCCTTTCCAAGATTTCAAATGTCAGAAACTTCTAAAGCCTCGTGGCAACATGCCCGCTCATTACTCAGCCAGGTCTTGCTCCCATTCCCTGCTGCAGTTACATTTACAAACAGGCAATTGGTTGAACGCCTTCAGCTCCTTACCGGGAGTCCATTCATTTACACAAGACTCATTACAGGCTTAACAAACCTCTCTCTGAACTCCTGGCTGCATAATTGTTCTGCCAAGGGCTCCATTTCACTCCTGAAGGGCTCACAAGCAATCACCTTTGCACTTGTCTCTCATATCAGATCAGCAGCTCACTGCGAAAGGGCCATTCATTCATATCCAGTCCAAGAATCGCCAATTAGCTGCAGAGGAAAGGACTGTACCTCCAACAAGGCAACTTAGAAAAGGAGTGCTGCAGGGAGCGCTTGGTACAACAAAAGGCAGAAAACCTGATACTTCATTGGTATTGTCACAACATGGTGAATGTGTGAAAAGGACAGTACTCTTTTTGCCTGGAATTCAAGACTTTATAATGAAAAGCTTAGAAGGGACCAATTCTAAATAAATACTTCTTTGACATTAGTTTCTTCCCCCACAAAGAAAGATATAACTTAGGGTGCATCTACACTGTAAAAATAATAAAGTTTGACATTTCTTTAAGTGCTGAACACCATCTGATGGAATCCTGGAATTTGTGGTTTTAAAAGGTCTTTAACCTTCTCTGCCAAAACATGCTGGTGCCACAAAAACTACAAATCCCAGGACTCTGTAGGACAGAGCCATGACAGTTAAAGTTATGCCAAATTGTATTATTTCTACAATGTAAATGCACCCTCAGTTACTAGAGTTATCATGGCTCAGGGAACTGGCTGAAATCTCAACTTCCCCAGGTCTCCAAGCAAGAAGGCAAATCCCAAGGCAATTAGCAATGATCAGTGAAATTGAGTAAGTGTGTGATATGGCTTTAAAGCATGGATACCCATGTCCACTCATTACCAGCTGGATCCCTTTAACACAAGACTCATACAGCATTATGATTCCACTTTAATGGCCAAGGCTGTATCCTATGGAATCCTCAGGTTCATAATTTGGTGAGAGACTGAGAGTGGTACTGTTATGGAATATCATCATCATCAGTGTTTTCAGTCATTTATTATCTCATTCATTTATTATATCAGACAATGACGTTAGAAATAAATAGTTAATAATAGAAATTGGCTCCCAGGGCTGGGTCAATTACACAGAGATAAGTAACTGTCACAGGCTAATTATGCTGGGGGCAACAGTGACAGACTTCAGCCTTTTCTTCCAACAAGTCTCCTCCTTTGAAGGACTCAGCTATGTGTGTCATACAGCCTGTCCTGCACTTTCCAAGCTAGCCAGACTCCCTCCAGTGTGGTGAAGGATCCTATCCTGTTGGGTTCCTGAAATATGATTCGGTTACAAATCTAGTCAGTTACTTTATCTAAAATGAAGTGTGGTACCACCTTGCCTTTTGTGTCACGCTGCAAAATGTCTTGGGTAAGATCTATGGTGGGCTGTTTTACTCATGAGGCAATAGAAACAATTTGCCCGAATGACAAATTTCCAGTCCTTTCTCCAGGAGGAATCCATCAGCTCTTCCTTTCTGCACTCCTGCTGCTGGTGGTGTTTCTGTGTATTAAAAAAAAAGTTAAGGCAAGCCCAATATTTGCAGGATGCATGGTTTGTAATTCCATGCACACAAACCTTTGCACTGGATCAGGAAGGAAGAAATGAATAACCAGAGCACTCAGCCTCTGCCAGATGCATAGGTGAGGTGAGACAGAGAAGAATCACCCAGATGCATGTGGAACTGTTTGCCTGTTCCTTTATTCCCTTCTCTTTCCATTGCCTGTATCATTAGTAACCGCCTCTGTAAATCACACACATATAAGCATACTTCGAGAAAGGAGATGGTTTAGTGTTCCTTGGGGGAGCAACTAATCAGCACTCTCTTTGCTGGAGTCCTGGCTTCTCTCCCACTATCGGTGTTTTCACTCCCCCTTTTCAATCCCAGCACCTCCTGAGCTAGGAGATTGTGTTATTCCTCTTGCACATCTCTCTATACTGCATCAAAAGTGAAGGAAGGAATCTAGAAATATGGATCAACATTTCTTTTGTTTCCATTGCAAAAAAAAGGGATGACAATCAGCTACGGGGACACAGGGACTGTAGTAAAAAAGAAATATGAAGGAGGTTCATAAAGTACATCTAATGAGCTGTATGATCATTAAGTGCTGAGGACAGGGTAGGAGGGGAGGAGAAGGAAGATGATCAAGACCAGAGGAAGCGTATTTTTGTTGTATAATCCTTGTGCTGATATTCATCAAGTGTACAAATGAACAACTGGGATCACGATAATGACCACTTCATCTATTCCAATCTTTTAAAATTGTCTAGTTCTTTGATTCTGTCTCTGTCCCAACTTTAATTCGTGGTGTTGAAAGCGACCTTCATAGTACTTGTTGTATCCTCTCAGCAACCCTGTAAGTGATTCACCTAAGGTCATCCAGTGAATGGCTGAATGGTGATTTAAAACTGAGATCCAAAACACGCTGCAGAAACAATCCAGTTTGGGACCATTTTAACTTCCCTGGCTCAATGCTAGGGAATTCTGAAAACTGTTTTGTGAGATATTTAGCCTTCTCCGTCAGAGACCTCTGATGTCACAATAAACTACAATTCCCAGAATTCCTTAGCACTGAGCCAGGGCAGTTAAAGTGGTCTCAAATTGGATTATTTCTGCAGTCTGTTTTGGACCTGAGTCTCCTTGCTGCTAATACAGCACTTTAACCACTACACTACAGTACACTGGCAATACATTTATAGATGATCCTACTGGACAAGCCCATTTATACACCAAGACTTTAGTTTTGGAATTAATCCAATTATTAACTTGTTATTTTATTGATTTGCTAGGTTTTGCAATCAATTTCTCCAAACTCATTGGTGGTGAAGTTAAAACTATGTTTTAGCAAAGTGGGTTGTTAAAATTCATTAAGCTGGCTTCATTTAACCCTGTTACATTCAGGAAAACAGGAACAGCTTCTGCCTCTGGAGAACAAATACTAGAATTCAAGGAAATATATCACACAGTTCTTTTGTTAGGAGGCCAATCTGTGTGACTTCTTTGAGAAGACAGCAGGAAAGGAGGAGTAGGGGGGAGAGACAACTTTCTGGCACCACATCAGAGCAGAAGAGCTGGTTTTATGGAGCAGAGAAAAAGTTTACTATAAGAAAGAAGAGAAACAGTGAATGGAGAGAGTGATTGCTTTCTGCTGCTCCAGAGACTAGGACATGGGGCAATGGATTCAAACTACAAGAAAAGAGATGCTACCTCAACATTAGGAAGAACTTCCTGACATTAAGAGCTGTTTGACAGGGAAAAATACTGCTTCAGAAAATAGTGGAATCTCCATCTTTAGGGTTTTGTTTTTTTAAAAAAATAGTGGCTGTATAGCCATCTGTCAGGAGTGTTTTGATTGCATCTTCCTGCATGGCAGGGAGTTAGAGTGGATGGTCCTTGTGATCTCTTCCAACTTTATGATGCTATACCACATGGCAGCTTGCTTAATATAACAGAGAGCTAGATATGGAGGCAGGAAAATGGAGTTACCATTATCTATGTGATTCTACCTGTCATTATGTTTGATGAGTGGGAGTGTGGCTTTGGCGTGGCTTCCGGGCTCTTAGGATGCATGCATCATTTAAACAGCATACCTCCAAAGTGACCCGAAGCAGCTTTATTTTGGCCTATCTGTACGGGTCCTGAGTTTTTAAAGTTTACATATTTGAAACTGAATAAGGATTCTGTTGATGTATCACTAAACAGTTACCTAAGTAACAGGTCTTCTGGAAGGTGAATGCCAAAAACATGAGGCCAGATATCCCTAGCTGAGAAGGGCTGCTCTACAGTTTGCTGTAAGACACACACCTTTGATCACTTGGTCCAGATGGCATCCACTGGACATAGGATGTTTTACGAACCCCTGACAAGAAGAATTCTGGACTGATAAGAATCTTTGCAATTTAATATTAAATTTAGACAAAATTCATACTTTAAAAAAACCGAAAACAGCATTTTCTGCAAAGAAAACAATACTTCTGTCTAGCAATTATTTTAGTACAGAAATATTTTCTGCATGGAAAATGCTTTTTCCTGTGCTTACAGTGCTGTAGTTGGAAACTTGTTTTGGGGGAAAATAATAGCACATATGTTTTTTCCCTCATAAAGAAATAATATTTTCTGTTTAGTCAACAGAATTTTCTGTGCAAAAAATAATTCTGAAAATAATATTAACATATAGCACTACCAGGTGTTTGAATCAACTTCTCTGTCACCTTTAGAGATGTGTAAGGCAACTTACAACCACTTTCTGCTTCTCTTTAGAATAAGTATGTGAGGTCTCCAGTCTAGATGAAGACCAATGCTTACACATGAGTAAAGCTTAATCATTCTCACCATATTTTAAAATCAATGCCCAAGGGGTTAAAAATAACAAATATAGTCAACAGATTTTTTAAAAAAACAACACTTTATGTATGTAATTGTGAGTGTGTGGATAAACTTCTTATAAATAATCTTACAACTTGATATGTATTTATCATGTATTTTAAACCTCAGATCTATTACTTATCAAAGATGATAATTCACGTGTTCATCTGGGAATCATAGAAGGATAACTGAAGTACTATGGCAGGATACAGACTGCCCCTTTGGGGTGACCTGCACCCGCCCCTTTCCCCGACGGATTGGGGCCTCAGCTGCCACAGCAGCAGCCCCAGAGGCCCTGATCAGCCGCTTTTCCTGGCTTCAGGGAAGTGGCAAAATGCCGCTTCCCCGTGGCCTGGAAAGGGGTGTCCTTGGGACTTCATGCCCCAAGGACACCCCGACAGCGGCGGGGAAAGGGAGAAAGGGGCCGCTTGGCCCCTTTCTCTCTGTATTGCTGGCGCAGCTGTTTAAAGGCCACGCTAGCAATACGCACAGTGGAAAGAGCTCCAAAATGGAGCTCCTTCCGGCACCACTGAAAGGGCACCACAAGCACCCTGCAGCGGCGCCAGGACATCATGTCAGTGCCGTGGCATTTGGCTGCGGCACGGCAGTGACATTGTAATGGCGGCGCCCATGTTGACAGGGCACCACCATTAAAATGTCATGGTTATGTGCTAGGGTTGCGGGGCATCTGGAAAGGATGCCCAGAGGCAACCCTAGCATGTATCCAGGCCAGCGCTTTCTGCTGGTTTGGATACCGCCTATGAAATCTATATTGAGGCTGTCATATTTTGGCCACATAATGAGATGATAGGACTCACTAAAAAATACTATAATGCTTGGAAAGATAGAGGGCAGTAGCAAGAGAAGACCACACACCGGATGGATAGACTCAATTAAAAAGGACACTGTCCTAAGTCTGCAGGAACTGAACAGGATTGTTGAGGAGAATGTGTCTTGGAGACACCTCATACCCAGGGTCACCAGAGCTCAAAGTCAACTTGAGGGCAGTTGACAACAACAACAACAACAACAACAAAAGCAAACCTATCATGGTCAGATTCTTGGCAACATCTGTTCACAGAGGTTTGCCTTTGCCTTCCTCTGAGGCTGAGAGAGTATGACTTGCCCAAGGTGACCCTGTGGATTTCCATGCTTTAGTGGGAATTTGAACCCTGGTATCCAGAGTCATATCCAACATTCAAAACCCTACACCATGCATCTCTGACAAGTGGTTATCCAACCTGTTTAAAGCCTCCCATGAAGGAGGTCATGCAACCCTTCTAATGATGCACACAGATGTATGAACCAATCCTCAGTTTTGCTCTCATCCTTTAAAAGTAGAAGGAAGAGTGATTAATGTCAGAATTCATTCCTACACAAAAGGTTTCCTGACATTGGCGGGATACACACCGCCATATAGTACGTATAGGATACGTACTAGGGTTAGGAAGGGGCGGTGCTTCCGCACCCCCCTAACCCTAGTACGTATCCTATACGTACAAGATGGCGGCGCCCCTTCTACATGGGCGCCGCCATCTTTACGTCATAGATGCGCCGCAGAAAGAAGCTCCGAAATGGAGCTTCTTTTTTGCTCCGCGCGGGAGTCGCGCGGTTTGGCTGCTGCGGCTCCCGCACAGAGCAAATGGCGGCGGCGGGGAAGCGCCGCAAAGTGGCGGTTTGTACCCCGCCATTGGTTTAAAAAACAGTCAGAGCATTATGGAACAATAAGCAGAGGCGAGTCCAGTTGACCTAGAAGTGCAGCTTTGACACATACTGGCTGGCAAAAGAGAAACACATTCTCATGACAAAAGTTGACTTCCGTTTTCTATAGCTGTTTTCCCCCTCAGGCAGAATGCTGTGAGCTGTTTGAAATGACACACTGTTTCTGCTTTTTGAACAGAAAGGAATCAGAGAGCTTGCAAAGTATTGCTTTCTGCCGCGATCATCAAACTACAACCCATGTTCTGCCTGCAGCTCATGGAACCTCTGTGTCTGGTCTGTGGGATAAAGCAGTTCAATCAAAGGGAAAATGGTAGGCCAAGAAGAGAAGAGAGCTGACATATGAGTGATGCTCTTATATTGAGAAGCACTGTGAATCATGTAATAATCAGCCCAGAAGATTAAGTGCTTAAAGAATGGCTAAATTAGACCTTTCCCAGACTGACAGATTTTGCCTCTTCCTAAACTACCAAACTCTATGGATGCTCACATATTGGAACACTTCCACACAGCTCAATTATCCAGCCTATAGAAAGAAATAGTTTGAATTTATAATCTACATTTTAAGTAAAGATGATATGCAATGCTACATATATTACATAGGGGCTGGAGTGAATTGTGTTGAATCCCATCCTGGGAGAAAGGCAGGGTAAGAAGTCGTGTAAATGAAATTTTTAAAATTCAGTTTCCTTTATTATCAGGAGTTACTAAATTCCAGAAAATGTGGCTCAGAGCGAATAAGACAGATTTCTATAATTTGAAAATCTATGATCATACAGTAACTACTGTACTTTTATAGGTCAAGAAAGGGGTGAGATCAGTTTTGTTCATTTGCTTCAAGGACATGAGTTAATGCAATAACTTGATTTATATGTGGATGGATATAGGTCTTTTTCCTGTATGCAGAGGGTTCTTGTAGCATCATTGAGATTAACTGAAAGAGATAAGTTTATAGCATGAACTTTTGTAGGCTTGAAAACTTTTTGTTTTGTTGTTTTTCTGAAGAAGAAAAATCAGGCTAATGACACTGTTGCACAAAGACAGTGATACATAATTACCAAGAAAGATTGGGAAACCCAATGCAGGGAGAGGTTATGACTGAGTTGTCTCAGTCTGCCCCTGCATCTTGGCATATGTGATAAATAATAAACACACAGATGGGATTAAGAGAAGCTCTTTGTGATAATCCTTTTCTAGATGACAATTTCAACCCTTGATCCATCAAGGGAGATGAATGTGTAAGAATATCTTCCATGTATGTATAATCTTGTTAGGTCTAGATTTTCTAAGGCAGAGAGATGAGAACAAGGATGTGGTGAACAAACATGTGGTGCTTCAAAATGCACTGCAGTGTGCTTGTGCATTGATCCAATTGTTGTTGTTGATGTTGTTGTTGTTGTTGTGTGCCTTCAAATCATTTTTTACTTATGGCAACTCTAAGGTGAACCTATCTAAACCTAAGTTTTTTGGGGGGCTGAGAGTGTGTGACTCAGCCAAGGTAACCCAGTAGGTTTCCATGGTCAAGTGAGACATCAAGCCCTGGTTTCCAGAGTCATCATTCAATTCTCAGACCACTACATCATGCTGGCTCTCTCAGCCACTGAAATAGATTGCAAATGTATTGTTTATATGGTAGTATTTCGAGTGGAACTTCTGTTTTAATTCATGTACTTAGTGTCTGTCTCTCCTGCTTGTCTATCATCACTCAATGTAAAGTAGCATAGGTGGGTTATCTAAGCAATCTCTCATCCAGAACGAGGTCTCTTTAGTTTCAGCAAGGCGGCTGCATTATATGTCTACACCATTCCCTGAGACCTTTAATCCTTTTTAGCCTTTTGCAGCAAAAGTTTCCCTCCCTAAAGTCAGGCAGACCACGGAGCTTATCACATGTACTTTAAAACCATCTCAAGCCTCCCAGGCTGCAGCAGGGACACAGAATGGAGGCAGGGATTATCACATGCTAAATTGCCACCTAATCACCAGGCGCCATCAGCTTGGGTCCAAGCTGGATCCAAACTGCACTCTGCCAGGACTTTTTCAAAGTCGGAAGCTTTTCAGCTTCTAAAAAGTGCTGGTGGAGGACGTCTTGGACCCGGGCTGATGGTGGCCAATGATTAGGCAGTGATTTAGCATGCGATAATCCCTGCCTCCATCCCATGTCCTAGCTGCAGCCCGGGAGGCTTGAGCTGGTTTTAAAGTTCATGCGATAAGCTCCTATATAAGGCAATATTGTTATTATGATATACATCTCTATTTTAGACATTCACTGTAATTTTATTTTGATAGCACTGCCTTTGAAAAAGAGCCTCCTTTATAACATTTGTAGGCTGAAAATATATGACATGAATATTTGTATTTATTTAATTAATATTAAATTAATTTTTAATATGGAAAAGAGCACCAGTTTTTATCCCCAGTCCATCTAGTCATACCTCTCAAACTTGACTATCTCTACCAGTAAATCTATGTGCACTATATAATAATAATAGGGATTACTAATTTGGCTACAAATAACAACATATAAACAGAAAAAATATGAGAGAAAAGAAGATGGGCATGACAAAGACAAGAATGAAGGGAAAGGAACAGAAAAAGGTATTGTCTGTGTAACAATGCACAGGTCTTATAGATTTGGGTCCCGGGCTGATGGTGGTGGTGTTCACATGGGTCCAAAGGTCTATGTTCCCCTCAACCTTGTGTTGTCCTCTTTGGATGATGCACGCAAAATCTCCAGGGCCAGGGTCAGGTCAGATCCTGGGAGACCAGAAGCAAATTATTATTATTATTAACCTTTATTTATAAAGCGCTGTAAGTTTACACAGCGCTGTACATCAATTTTTTAGTCAGACGGTTCCCTGCCCTCAGGCTTACAATCTAAAAGATCTAAAAAATCTGGTGGATCTAAGCCAATCCCAGGGTAAATGGTCTCAATGCAGATGTAAATGACCCGCCATTTGCTGAGGGAAATTCTCTGAAATTCTGTGGCAAAGTCCATGCAGACCAGATGGTCTGGGCACCCCTTAGGAGTTACTCCTGGAGTTACTCCTCCATTGAGGCTAGTGAGAAGCCCTCCCACCCCTGTTGCTGCTTCTCATGCTACACTCACATGGCCAGGCACCCCATTTGTGTTTTTTTTTTAAATATTTTATTTATAACATTTATAACACAGAAATAAAACATAGCTAATTGTATTACTTGCATACTATAGTCATTTCTAGTAATTAGATATGTTCGTGAGAAAAAATCTTCTATATTCATAATGGTTGAGAACCTATTTCTTCCTTTTAACTCTTAACTTTGTTATTTTCTTTTTACCTTACATAGTACTTATATCACACTATCAACAGCAATCTTTACCCCATTTCAATATCAGTGGCAGTGATGGGAGGCTCCTCGCCATTTGCAATGGAAGAGTAAGTTAAGGGGCATGCTGTGGCAGTGGGTTTGTCAGGGACATAGCCGGGGGGGGGGGGTCCGGGGGTCCGGACTGCCCCCTTCCGTTAGATACAATGAATGGTGTGCCCCACCGCACCCAAGCCCCATTACAATGGTGGAACCTAGTCTGGACCCCCCCCATCCCAAAATCATGGCTATGTCCCTGGGTTTGTATTAACACCCACCCATCCCTATGCCAGCCCAGGGAGTAATCTAGGATGATCCCTGGGCCAGAAATGCACAAGTTTGGCCTATTCTTTCCTGGCCCATCTGCTCAGCCCCTGTTAATCATTATATAATTCCAAACATTTGGATTATACATTCAGCTTTTTTTCCCCTCTCATATTTTGTCATGGAAATGCTCTTTCCTCTTTTATGGCACAGTCTACATGATCCTTTGGTCACTATTCTATATACGACGTTTCAGTTCCATAAGGCAATATGCTCAGTCATCGCATTTCCCTGGAGAATTCAAAGTCTATGTCAATTTCCAGTGTTCCATTCCATTGGTCAATTGCCAAACAATAAATTATATACAGAGAAGTCCAATGCTCTTTCTAAAATATTGAAAAACTGGCTGCCAACCATCTCATAGACATGCATAATCAACCCCAAAAGTTTTGATTCAGTCTTCTAATATACTGCAGAAATAACGTATTTGCCTGAGGAAGAATTTCCCAGTTCAGTTTAGGAGACCAATGGCACTCTAATGGCATTTTAGCAGAGGTAGAAAAGACAACATCATCGCTGGAATCTGCTTGGGTACTTTCAACTACAGTTGAACCAATTGAAGTGAATTGAATTGAATCAGTTGAACAATAGAATCAGTTGTTGAATGGTGTGTCAAAGCATGGGTAAGTCTCATTGATTCAATGATTCTTCTTTGGTTGAAACTAACAATAGGATTGAGACATATTTGGATGTATTTAGCTCCAATTTGACAAGGTTTAAGCAGAAAGCCTCCTTTTCCTTCTCACTGCTGGTTTTATAGTTACCTGCAAGTAATAACATGGAAGGGTTTTAGAAAAATACTAGTTGACTTTTATTTTCTACACTATCTTTCTATCTATCTATGTATGGTGAAATATGTCACAGAAGAATATTTTAATGAAGATCTGGGGACATATTTTTTCCTTTCCCTACTTGAAATTTGATGTTGTTGTTGCTGAAGCTACATCTGCAGCCAATCAACATGCAACACATTCTCCTTTTCTGAAGTGAATCCCATTAATATTCTTTATCTCATTGCTCAGAGCCTCCTAAGGACAAACATACCATAAAATGTTCTCATAAATCAAATTTAAGTGTACTGCAGAGGTAATGGGGATAGTAAAAATGTCATGGTTTGGCAGTGGTTTAGTGGAGAATGACCCATTTTCATATTAAAGTGATAAAATCAGCATGATAAAATTCATAAAAGTTGTAGAGTTTCCTCTCTCCATTTTTAAGTAAGAAAGGATCCCAAGAGATTTAGATCAGATCGTAAACTCAAATCCCTCCTGCCAATTTACGTATAGCTAGTTTAGCAGTATGTTGTAGTGGTTTGAGCATAGAACAACAACTCTGGAGATTAGGGTTTCTTTACGCTCTCACCATTGGGTGCCCTTCAGCAAGTCATATACTCTCAGCCTCAGAAAATCCCATGATAGGATTGCATTAGAATCACTATAATTTGGAAATGGTGTGAAAGGATACAATAACACCAACAACATTTGAGTAGCACAGAGATGGCAAAAATATGTTAGAGCCATTCCATGATCTGGTCTTTTTATGGCAGGGTACAGATGGCAGAAAAGGAGCATCCACAGCCACCCCTTTTCTTGCTGGGTTGGAGGTAGGGCAGCCTCACCGGCAGCTCCTGCAGCTCCAACCAAGAGTTTTTCTGATGTAAAATGATTCTTGCATGTAGAAATGTGGCACATCGTGAAGAAGTCTACACAAATATATGTAGATACCATGCATCTAGGAACCATTTTATATAAAGAAGAATGAAATATGCCTTTCCTTTCTGCCTGCTGACAGTCTGAGGTGGTATATCTAGCATTCTATTGCTTCAGTCTGCCACTTTATTATGCTCTGTAATATACAGAACACAGAATAAATGCAATGTAAATAAATGCAAAGTAAGGTCTAGTATATGTGTGTGACAGGAATTTAAACACTGAAAGAGTCAGAAACAGTTCAAAATAGTAAAAGAGATTTTCACAAGTTCCCCACAAAAATAAATATGGTGTGAAGATGTAACAAGATGCGGAGGATTATGATGATGATGACAATAACTATGTCTACACTGCAGAATTAATGCACCGCCTTAACTGTTATAGCTCAATGCTATTGAATTCTGGGATTTGTAGTTTTGTGAGATATTTCGTTTTCTCTGTCAGAGAGCTTTGGCACCATAACGAACTGGAAATCCCAGGATCCCTCAGGATGGAGCCATAACAGTAAACATAGTCTCAAACTGCATTAATTCTGCAGTGAGGTAGCAGCTAATGACTACCATTTTTGTCATTGTCATCATGGATTTTAAGGAGTGCCACCACTATCTGCAGTTTTAAAAACTCCCCTCCCAATAGCAGATGATATAATAAATTGTATCTAATCTAAATTAGGTCCAACTGAAATCCATGGGGAAAAGTCCATTGATTTTAATTTGAAGTAAGTGCAACTAACTTCCATTGTCATTCTATGCATGTACTCTCAGATGCGAAGCTCTTGGCGTTCAATTGTACTTACTCTTAGGTAAAATATATAGGATTACAACTTTGGTATAGAACTAATCTATTATTTTAACCAACCATGCAGGGTGAGGGTACACGAATTCCCCATGTCAAGGACAAGTAAGGAAGTCCTTTGAATAGCAGCAGTTCACACACAGCTTGGCATGCTTCCTTCTTACTTCCTCTCAATTAGAATACAATTATAAATCTTTTTTTCTGTCTCTCTGTCTGTCTCTCCATGTGCTGACCTGGTCAGGTTTCAGCAAGCAGCAATAACTGCTGACTGTGAAACCTAATTGAGCAGTATGTGCACTTTACCGTTACTAACGCATCAGCAAATTTAACCATGAAGACAGGAAAAGTGGTGGGTTTCTTACATATCTAATTGGATATGCTTCACTAAATATTAACAGTGGACAGAGCCATAATCATAAGATCACAATGTGCCACGGTCATAATGTGCCACAGTGCCAAAGTCATACACAGCAATTTAAGGCAATAAAAGACCCAATCACTGTTCATCTATCAAACTGTTTTCATCGAAAGCAAAAATGGAGCAATCAAAATGTGCTATTGATGTCATATAACTTCACTTTTGTCTAGTAATGAATATATATCAACAATCAGCTACATGAGACTTTTGTCATGATGGATGTGGTTTACTCTAAAGGGTGTCCAAAAAACCCAAAACCCTACAGACATTTTCTTGGCCTCAAATGTATTTCCTCTCAAAATGCTTCATCCAAATGTTACTTTAGGTAAAATGTAATGGCAATTTTAGTCTTACCAGCCAAATGTCATGCACAATATTCTGAATCCCCCTACCTTGAGGAACGCTTTGAGAACTCAGTGGAGGGAATCCATAAAGCTCTTAAGAAAGCAGTTTCTAAAGCAGTGATCTCAGCAGAATCTCATTGAAGCAGGAAGCTCTTTAGACACTGAGGTCTCCATTCCATTTTTAGAAAAGATAACTTTGTCCCTTTAATGATTTCCCTCTAAAACTACCAGTAGTGACCTCTTCCTCCACAGTACCAATCCCAAGAAGCAAAGGAGACATCTCAATTCTGTAGGAAGCACGCTTTTAAACTTGTAAGTTGGCATCATCCAGCGAAGTAGGACTTTATTCAGACTTCTGTCTACTATGTAAAATCATGAATCAGCTTTATACCAGCATGAAGCATTATGTTCAGTTCCTTGCTTCAGAGAACCAAACTACATGGGACGTTATTAATATGATCAAGGTAGGCATCGTGATTTAGTGGCTCAAGGCAGTTCAGGACAATGGCATGAAAATAGAGGCTTTAAATCTTCTCAGCTGACAAACCCTCTATTAAACACACTCACTTCATGCTTGCTATGTGTGCTGGAATGGAGGTTCTCATTGGCGCCAAGTTCAGTGAGTAGCAAACCATGGCACGGGATTCTATTCCTTCTGAAAGTATGATGGCAGAAAATGTTAAAATCCTCCTTTACCCTTACCACAATTCTATTTCAACTAATGCACAAGGATGGCTAGTTGGAAGAAAACTTAAGAGGTTTCCATCACATCTTGTCCCAGCACAGACCACAGAATTGTTTCTCTTCCCATAGCAACATGAGGGATTAAATTATTATTATTATTATTATTATTATTATTATTATTAATCTAAGAGATTTTCTTTCATATTTGAGATTGTTTTTGTTTATTTCTGTAAATGTGATAATGGAAAAATGTGACACTTGTTGCCTTTCTGCATAGAAAGGTAGAAGTAGTGGCTCTGGAAGTGTTATTCATGTCATTGTTTATGTTATTGTGATTGACAACAAATTGATAAGACTTGACTGGAGTTGTTGTGACATTTCCTCTAAAGCGCCTGCTCTCTCTCTCTCTCTCTCTCTGTCAAGCTTCTCAAAAGAAGGAGGCAACCTAATTTTCTGCAAAGAGAGAAATTTCACTTAGATACATTATTTTGGTGAAAAATAAAGAAAAAAGTGATTACAAAAACCTGCATGGTGCTTCATACTGACCTGGAGATAAGTTATGTAGGGTCAGACAATATTCACCAAGCTTTCTCACTGTAACGAGATGGCCTCTCTGGACAAAATTTCTGCAACTGTGAGAATCATAGTATCATAGAGTTGGAAGAGACCTCAATGGCCATCAAGTGCAAATCCCTCCCATGCAGGAATACACAATCAAGGCACCCTCAACAGATGGCCGTTTAGTCTCTGTTTAAACACATCCAAAGAAGGAGACTCTAACACACTCCAAGGGAGTGTGCTCCACTGTCAAACAGCTTTTTCTGTGAGGATGTTCTTCCTAATGTTTAGGTGGGATCTCTTTTCTGTAGGTTGAATCCATTGTTCCAGGCCCTGGAGCATCAGAAAACAAGCTAGCTCCCTCCTCAATGTGACATCCCTTCAATAGGACTATCATATCACCTCTTAACCTTCTCTTCTTCAGGCTAAACATCTCCTGCTCCCTAAGTTGTTCCTCACTGTGCATGGTTTCCAGACTCCTCTGGATACACTCCAGCTTATCAACATCCTTTTTGAATTGTGATGCCCAGAACTGGACACAATATTCCAGGTGAGGTCTGAGCAAAGCAGAATAGATTATTTCCCTCATTCTACCTCTATTGATGCAGCATAGAATCCCATTGGGGTGAAGCAGATGGACGGGAAGGAGTGACCAGAAGCTGCTCCAACCCCAGTCACCCTGGAGTCTCTAACGGAGAACTCTAGCCCATTCTATTACACTACAACTCTAGAGTTGTCTAGACAAATCTAAGTACCTTACCAAACCAGACTACAATATCAGGACTTCATAGGATCATGCCAATTGTGAATAGTTCTTTAGAAGAAGAGAAACTATTAAGAGCAAAATAAAAGGATATTGAAGAGACCTTAGAAAGATATTCATAATTACATTTGAAGAAAGCTTTTAAAAATCAATAGTAGCCAAGGGAAACTATAACTTATATTGCTTTCCAGTAGGTAGAAACCTTTAAAGTTGTTGATGCAGTGACATGAGAAATGACTTATCAGGGTGTAATAGCTTGACAAGGGCCTTGATCATTATGGCCATGCAAACAATTCATTTGATTTACCAATTATTAACAGAGCTTTCAATTCCTTTACTTCAATCTGCTTACTATGGAAATGCAGACATGTGCACAACAAGCAATATCAGCAAATATGCACGTCACACAGAAATATGTTTGAGCACGGGAAGCTCTAAAATGCAGCATTCTTGAGGTTTATTCTTTTTTCAATGCAGTTTTCCTCATAAAATTGATTTTCACTTGAATGTTCTGATTTCATAGTGACACTGGAACCATATAGGAGGTGTGTCATTAACAGAATACAATCCTCACATTAAAGTAAAACAAAATAGGCAAAATATTGATAATATGAAACACTTCTTTTATTAATACTATAAACGTGCTATTAACTTTTTTAAACAATGAAGTTGGGAACAGAAATTCAAAGATAATTTCAAACTAAATTAAAATGTGACACCATTCATCCATTATGTATTTTATATTTCATCTATCCATGTAAATGAATACATGGACGGATGAAAAAACTGACACCTGAAATGCCCCTCAATTTTGTCACTGAGTCACAGGTGCTGAGAAACATGTTTCCCCAAATCCAGATGCCTCATAAGAACTAGAATAAAAATTATTTAATGCTATAAATCCTTTCTGTTCCATGAAATCTATGTCAACCATTGTGAACTATAGTAATGTACAACCAAGCATTTTCCCCCTATGAAGACCATTTTGAAGCCCAATTGGAACCATTTAATTTAGCTCTTACTCCTCATCCAGCTCTTAAGGAGTTTTCTGGTATTCTGAATCAGGAGGGGATAAAGTTGAATTACTTAATCTTCTCCAGAAATCATATGGTGATATAGGTTACAGAAAAGTGAATTCATGATGTAGTTCTCAGGAGGTCATATGAGGGTTTACTTCAGGCTTTCTTAAACTGGTGTCCTCCAGATGTGCTCATGACCCCCTGAATTCCCAGAGTCTCTCAGCCTACTTTGGTCACAAAGTTGAGGATGGTTGATTTATATGTACACAGGATCAGCATTGTTCATATAACATTAAAAGCTCAGGGAAACCTTTAAAAAACATTAATTTTTCTTCCCTTGATGCTTGCTGGGAAAATTCATTGCCTTCAGTTGTACTGAGGGATGGTTGCAACGACAGTGGGTCCTAGGTATCCACCACTTATATAAAATGGCAAAATCAAGGCTTGCTTTTTGAAATTAATATATATTTAAAATATTTTCAAGATGTGGATGGTTGAATCTGTGGATAAGGAATTTATGAATATGGAGGGTCAACTGTATTGCTTCTCAATAAAATCCATACTATGAACAGCATAAATTGGATTACAGTTTTGTAACTATATTGCAAATAGTAAGGTTTTTTTTCCTTCTTCTTAAATGAAGAGAGGGTTGGGAATTGCCTGACTTCTAATAATCTTTAGCATAGATGGTAAATGTTAACACATTTTCTTTTTTATATTACAAAACCAGAAGAAATGAAGGGGAGGGGGTAGATATTTGCTGACCTTCATTAGTAAAGTATCATAAATGATTAAAGAAGGCTATGACTCAAAACAGAATTAATTCAATTTTTCTGGTGATTCAAAACTGTAATTATATTAAGCATATGTTATATATTACACCAGGGATCTGGACTTGATGAATTTATCTCTATTTGCCATGTTTCTTATTCTATGACATTTTAATGAGAATTCTTGCATACCACAAAATGATGGGCTTGAAACTGAATGAGAGGAAAATATGCTGTGGGAACTTTATGGCATTTTAAATTGCACGGAGACAAAGTATGCTTTTGTGGAAATAGGTTTACAGAGACTTCAAAGCAAATATTCTTTTTCAATAGTGCTGAAAGAAAACCACTTTAGAACTTTGTACAAGTGGTACTTGACCCACACATAAATTGTAAAGGATGGGGAAATTGCACAAGGACTTTTGCCAGAGTAATGTGTGAAATGTGGTCTGTGGTTTCTACTCCCATACAATATTTGATGCACCTGAAATCATGACATAAACTCAAACCCAAGAGAGAGCATTTAAACTTCATACAGTGAAGCATTTTGGTATTTCCTAGGATCAAAATAGATATAACATTGATTAATCCATATTTTGATACTTTACCATTTTTAAAAAGTTAGAATCAGGCTGTATGAGGAATAGAGGGTCAGTTGGATAAACATAAAGTCCGGTTGCAGAAACATATCAGAATATCTTTTGCCTTACTTTGAGACCATCTCATCTATGATGAGTTCCACTCTTCCAATAATGTATTACTCTCTATCATATTTAACTCTTAACCAGATCTACTTCATGGCCTCTTTGGTCATCCTTGATTCAGATCTGTGCTCATATCTTGGCTATTCAGCATGGGGGGTCGCATAGTGCTGATGTAGCATAGTTCTGAATGTGGAGATTTATGCTATGCAAAGGGTATTTTGGATTGCAGCCACTGTTTCTTTGGGTCTTCAGTTCTGACCAACTGATCTTTTTATCCTGTATCCTATAACCAGCTTGTGTCTTGTCCAGACAGAACCAGCCATACTTTCAGGCAGAGTGAGGCAGCCATATCAAGGTGAATGAGGATGGAGGAAAACACAGCTACATATGCCACCCTGGTTGTGTTGCACAGAGAGGCAGGATATAAATAAACGTTAGTATTATTATGTGGCTCATGGCATCACATAAACTAGCCTGTTGTCTTTGGATACAGTAGATGATGATAGGAGATGTTTGCCCATTACCAGTTTTTATGTGAAATTCAAATGCAGCTGTGACTGAGTTTTCCAAGTGGAATGGGAACATTTTATTTTTTTTTTCTCTTGGCTAGCTCTGGCCCAGATCTTGTAATGTAATGGACTAAAATGCAAGTGGTTTCACTCTTTCTGAACTTATGCAAGGAGAGGAAGGTGGCAGCTGCAGCATCTCCTATCAGCACCAGCTGTTGGTTTCTTTTCTTGCTGTTGCCAGAAACATTTTCTTCTTGCTACTGTCCTTGCCTCCTCCAGTGTAGAACTATGTTGGCAGAGCCATCACAATATTGGCTGCTGTATCCAGCTTCCCTAGCATTACAGTATTTATATGCAACATTCCATCTGTACTCAAATGTTGTCCTTGAAATATAATTCTGAGTTTATATGACGGAATAAAACTTCTGACATCTGAATGCAAATGCCTTTACCACAATTCTCACCCTCATTTTATTTAGCATGCTTCAGAAAATGACAAATGTTCACATACTTCAGTGGGTTAAACTTATATGAACAATAAATTAACGTATGGCAGGCACAACAGAAGATTAAAAGTAGGACCCAGCTTCAATTCTTCGTATCCTCTTTAAGCATTTTATTACATTATATATGAAGCCTGCCTCCTTCCTTTTGACTTTTCAATCTTTGTAGCTGCAGGATGGATGGTAAGACAGAGGTGTAGGTATGGATGGGGAGGAATAAGTGCATTGGACTCTCAAAAAAGAAATCTGTCCCAACCTAGGAGATTTTCCTTTCCAAATTTCTAGCATTACAGAGTGACATCCAACAGCACCTTTAATTTAAGAAGCTACAAGAGACATCAGATCCTAGTGTTAAACTGGAATACAGCTGATGACCAACCCAAAAATAACAGGGCCAAACACAAAACGTTGGATTAAACATGGGCATAATATGTACTGGGGACATGGGCCGACTCCCCCCAACTCAAGTCTGTAGACTTTACAGGAGAGAGACCCCCCCCCAGCTCCAAGGAAAAATTATTTCCCCTCCTTCAAAGCCTCCCAACCTGTGGAGGTGGTTCCATATCACAACCCTTCACCAAGAGGGTGCCAAAGTCTGATATCCCTCCCCGCATAACTTATCAATGACAATCTATTTATAGGCACCACCCTAACCAATTGACAAACTCCTCCAGATACACTGTAGGCTAGTCTTTTAAAAAAAACATGCAAAGGGGGAGAAAATTCCTACCCCCCCCCCAATGCAACTAGCAGAGCTCACACTGCACTGTGGGTGGAAGTCAATCAAAACAGGGCTTCCAAAGGAGCCACAGAGCTATAAAATACCTCTAGCTCTGGCCTCTCACAATCAACAGCCTAGCACATATGTACCCTCAAATCTGGCATCAAATTGTGGAGTCCATAAAACTGTGTCCTTCTTGCAGCTTCCTCCATGTACCCAGGTTCACACATTTTACTTGGTTTGTAAAATCTCTGCCAGTAATGAAACAGGTGAACTAGATGCAAAACAGAATGGGCAAAGTACAATTTGAAGCAACAAACTACTTGAAGATGGCTGATGGGATAGGGAAAATTTTCAGACCCAAGCTTAAGCGCTGGTAAAACGCAGCTAAATCATTTAGGAAACTTTGTGTTCATAGGAATTTCCCTCTCCCCGAATGATTCAGGGAAGCTGGAGGGGAGCCGACAATCCCCTGATGTCAGGCTTTCACATACACACACACTTCCTAAACGATTTAGCAGCGTTTTACATGTGCTTAAGTGCTGGTCTGAAAATCTTCAGGAAGACATACTGGCTGATTTCCAGCTCTTCTAGAGCTGCAGTCATGCTCTTGAAGCCAATGTTTGAATAACCCAAAGCGATATTGTAATGAGTGTCCCATCACTTTTTAGGCTATTTGAAGGGAGATTCTTGCTATGTCAGGATTTTAAAATATTTATTTAAAATGTTTCAATCTTTTTTTTTCCCCTTAGAAATTTGGGTGAGAAGTGCTGGATGTTTCAATGAGTCCATAGGGGAGTCTGAAGAGCTGCATTAGACACCCCCTCAGGTCTTCTGCAGCCTTTGGACCACATGATTCTCACAGCTGGCCTGAATGGTACCAGTGACAGTGCAACCAGTACTGTACTTGTGCTAGTTTAACAGCCCAAAGAGATTTCAGTCATTGTCTCAATGGCCCAGTACATACCTGGGATTTTGTCTAGAGCGGCAACGGCGTTTTTCCTGCGGAGGGAAGCCACTGACGCCAAACTGCACAGCTTCCTCCACAGGAAAAAGAACCCGCAAAAAGTGGGTTCTTTTTCTGCCATGCCAGTTACGTTCAAGTGCGCCAATGGCGCACTTGTGATGTAACTGGCACAATGCGACGTACGGATGCTATGCATCCGTTACATCATAATGGTGGAGCTTGTGTACATGGGGTGCCGCCATTATGCCACCACCAGTACATGCTAGGGTTAGGGACCGTGTGGTTGCTGCGCGGTCCTGTATCCCTAGCATGGCGCGATAGTGCCGTCTGTACAACACCAATATTCTCTTCAGCACTGTTGAAACATTGTTTTTCCTTCCTGTGCAAAAGGGAAATGCCATGGACTTTTTCTCATCAAGGACCCCACAATTTGCACTCTCTTTTTCCTGATGGTAAGGAAAGAACACACACCCAGAAAGCACAGAATGAAACCTATCCAGATTTTCCCCCTCTTTTGTACAGGTTTTGCAATAACAATTTTGGAGGGTGGCCCCAAAATGTGATTATTTCTTTCTAAACAGTGCAAAAATCTCTCAACTGTTTTCTTGTCCAGCATAGGGTTTTTTAAACCTGTTGTTGTTGTTGTTGTTGTTGTTGTTGTTGTTGTGTGTCTTGAAGTTATTTCTGAATTATGGCAACCCAAAGGTGAACCTCTCACAGGTTTTCTTGGCAAGTTTCTTCAAAGGAATTTTGCCATTGCCATCCTCTGAGTACAAGAGCAAAATAAATAGAGCACTTACTTTGGAGACAAAGCTTTTCTATGAAGCAAATTATCATATCCACAAGTTTGGAAAATCATACAAATTTGGCACTGAGAGGGAACTTGGAGGTCAGTTTCACAAAGTGCATCTAGATAAAGGCAAATGACCACACTTCCAGAATTTCTACTGTGGCTTGAAGAGTTTAAAAATTTCACACCAGATATCAATCAATGGACCAAATTTTCATACCTTTTCATCATCCTAAACTAAGCAAGAGCTATGTTAAGTCTCAGATCCAAGGCTGGTTGTATGGAATGCTGTTAGAATAAATCATCCATCCCTAACTACTGTCTGGACAAAGTAGCCTATTCTAGTAATTCCACCAGGTCCATAGTTTTGCTTCCATGTGGCTACACAGTGATAGGCGATAAAATCAAAACTGGCTGAGTACAACCAATCAGTATTGGTCTCAGTGAGCTTAATATTACTAATACAGTGTATCTTAAACACTTTTGAGCACAACAAAAAGCAATTTCTGAAAATGAATTGTGGTCCAGAAGTGACAATACATCAAGTAACAGTAATAAAAAAAGAACATTTATCCTTGTGAGTTAGAGTTGTAGAAATAACTTATTTTATCCCTTAATGCTGAGGCCCTCTGAGTAGTATAAATACAGTTATACAGCACCAGAAGGAATAAAGAGCTACACCTAAACTGTTATTTATGCTTATGAAGTGTCAACTGTTTAAAGAACAAGTTTAGAGATCTTGGTTTGGAATCTTGCCAGAACTCTAGTTGCTGTTTCGGAAAAAATGAATACCTAGAAAAGTGGGGGGGGGGGGGGTTCTTCAAGATGCAGAGCACACAGAGACAAAAGAAGCCATATATGATATAATATAGATGCATAAACAAGAAAAATTCTACCACTCACAAAATGTTCTGCTTTGTGCTTCTCAAACATAACTCACACAGTGCCTACTTCTATCACAGATGGGTTGATTCACATATATGTCACATGCACCACTTTATTTTTTAACACATGACTTAATATTGTATTTATCTATTTTTTTTAAAATTTGTATCCAGTCTTTCTGCTGGCATTGAACACAAGGTAGCTTATAACATAAATTAAAATAAAGTGCAGCTAGTGAACTATTAATGAAAGTTTAAAGACAATTAAATAAGTAATCCTATTAAAAAAATCATAAGAACTGGTTTAAAATATAACAAAACAGAGAAAAGTGTGGCACACTTCCTTAAATGACCCTTTGGCCAAAATCACTTAGCAGCCAAAGACCTGTCTAAATATTCTTTGATTTTCTTTTACAGTGGAGAATTCCACATTCTGGGTGTTACTCACTGAACATCTCTCTAAGGTTGTTAGGAAAGGTGGAAAGCCCTCTCCTGAAGATCTTCAATATCAACTGAACAAAACAAAGATCTTTCAGATAGTGTTAAAAGTTGCTGTCTTCAAGATGCATGTACAAACAAGTTCCAGTAGAAATCAATCAGCTGTGATGTTATTCCAAGCTCCGGATGCCAGCTTTATTTGGCTCTGGTGCCAGCTTTATTTATTTAATTTATAGCTTGCCTTTCTCCCAAATTACCGTACATACTCGTGTACAAGTTGACCTCATGTATAAGTTGAAGGAAGGTTTTAGAGCCAAAATCATGTATTTTGACATGACCCGTGTCAAAGTCGAGGATAAAATTTAGGGGAGTAGAAGATTTTAATATTGGATTGAGAAGGAAGAAAAAAAGTGAAGGAAAATTGGGTTATTTGGTAGTCAGGGGAAATCCAAATAGGAGGAAAAGGAACATCTATACAAATGTTTGTGGAGCCTGTGATGGCTGAATGACATGAGTTACAGAGGAGAGTGGGATGGTGTGGAAGAAATCCCCCCGCCCTACACCAAATCAGGCAGAAAGGGATATTTTGTAAAAGGAACACTTTGATCAATTGATGGAAAATCCTGGATCCAGTCTTTGGAGTTATTTTGAGTTGTACTATGATTGTTGGAAATGTTAGCAGGTTGTTGAGAAAAACCAATCATCACATATATCAGAACTACAATTCTGCATTTACAAATGCTTTTACTACAAGAGACTGTTGCTGTGAGGGGTTGGAAAGGCAAGAACAGGAAATCTGAGAGCAATTTGATAGGATCGGTT
Source organism: Sceloporus undulatus (assembly GCF_019175285.1). Taxonomy (NCBI): domain Eukaryota; kingdom Metazoa; phylum Chordata; class Lepidosauria; order Squamata; family Phrynosomatidae; genus Sceloporus; species Sceloporus undulatus. The sequence goes on from NC_056523.1 coordinate 203,903,947, forward strand.
AGAGAAAGAGGAACTCAAACCAATTATCAAGATGGGTTATATCTCCATCTACTGTTGGAGCAGACAAATTGCATCAGGAATAAATCATTCATTTTATTTATTCATGAAGCACTTCTAAATGTCTTGAAATAGCCTACTTAAAAGGAACCACCTTCCTGGATTACACTGGATATTTTGAGGCTTTCTGCTTCCTAGCATATTTTAAAATTATGACTTGTTTTAAGGTGTAACATTTAACATTTCTTAGTTTTAGGTTACCCAGAAGCAGAAAAGGGCACATATAATATCTTTTCTGTGGGGCAGGGGATTTTGGCAGATGTGACTTGCAAGTTAAACCTATGGAAATCCCGTCTTCTACACATCTATTAACGTGAGAAGAGTCCTGACCTTTATTATCTGGCATGACTGTTTTAGAGATTATCTGGCAGCCACATAGATGTTGACAGGAGAACATGTGCTCTCATCTATTTTCAGGTAGATCAAAGTCTAAAAATGTTACTTCTTGGATTGCAACTCTCAGAATCTCCAGCAGAATAGGCAAGAATAAGCAATGACTAATAACAGAAGGTTGATCCTTCTGCATTGCTTTCAACATATTAAACAACCTTACTCTACGTTTAACCTTTACTACATCTGGTGCACCTAGCCTACATGGCTTAATTCTGAGGAAGGTATTGTTCCTCAGAGAGCCTGCCTCCACTCCCTTACCCTCTCAGAGAAGCGTAACTAGGCCAGAACTATCCTAGATCCTGAATTATCTGTGCCAGACTCGAGACCTGAGGACAAGACCCTGAAAATGTTAAAAGAAGCAGCACCTGATGGTATCATTAAGCATAATATTTAAGCATCAATCATAGTTGCATAGAATATCATCATTCAAATTAAAAACACAATATCTAACAAACCAGGAGTGTGTGTATGTGTATGTGTGTATGCTTGCCCTGAGATCTTCAGATAAGAGGTGGGATAGAAATATTTAAATAAAATTTACAGTGCAGCGCTCTTGCCCTGAGATTCTTTTCCTTAATTCTGAAGAATGGAGACTGAAGAATATTAGCCAGACCTTAGGACCTGAAATATCTATCTCAGATTGAATGAAAGGGCCAGGTAGCAGTGATGGGGTAACACATAAAAGTAGAGGAGTAGCAACAATTCTCTTACTGTCTGAGTTGATGTGAGAGGTTCAGCCACCATTGCTTCATGTATAATATCCTTGATGTAAATTTAGCAACAGTACAGATACCAGTTGTTGTTGCTTTTTTTCTAGCTAAGGGTCACCCATTTACTCCATCTCTTTGCTGTGGGATAATGGCTTTATAATGCACATGTATTTGCATCTGACCTAACGTAATTTCTTCTCTGTTCTTTTTTAAGACTGGGGATATATATTTTTGTTTCTTACTGGTACATTACTTCCCACATTTTCAGAACTGTGTTATTTTTTTTTAATCTCTCTTTAACTAGAGATGTCAGACCTCAACTTGAGACCTCCTGTATACAAGTTAAAGCCTAGCAAACATATAATTAGCTACCCATGATGGAAGGCAATGTACAACCTGTACACTTTACGGTTACTCATATGCGAAGTGGCAGCTATGACTGGTGAAGCTAACACTTTCCTTTGTGAAAAACATGCACTACTAATATCACAGCCACCAAGGTAATTTGCAGTTTTGCATACAGCCAATGAACCTGTTGCAATTCCTATTAAACATGTAGCAGAATGTCTGTAGTGTATATGGGGGAGCCATTCCCTGTGAAGTCTGACATTCACTGTATTTGCAGCTTACCTTTTGACACACACTGAAGAAATCTCAGAAATGGATATAAGAGAATGGCAACTGCCTGCCAGTCACAGTGAGATGGAGGAGGGGGAATCAAAATCAATAGGATGTGATTTATTTACTTTTTCTGTTAAAAAAGGCAGGTTTAAACAGGCAGACAGCACAACCTGAGTTCTGCTGTGCTCCTTCTCTAGCATGGATTAGAAGTTACTTTGCAGCAGTTATAGAAATTGTGGAAGATAAATCAAGGGAATAAAATTCATGTTCAAAATGCATAAGTGGCATGAACAAGTTCAGCTAAGAAGGACTGCGCCCACTGGCTTTGACTGGGATGCCCAAACATATGACACACTCTAAAAGCAGATCCTACATGAATGAATTTGCATGCACCATCTGGGAATTTAAAAAAGATCCCTGATGCAACATATATGCCTCAACTCAGTTTGTGTGTGTGCTGCTTGGCGAGAGGATAGAGCATGATTCTGAATCCTTATACTCCTTCCTCAGGCTACATCAGCTAAAAGGGGGCTATTGTTATGGCCTAACTCAGTTCTAGAGGGGAGGCTAAGTGAAAACAGTGATACTGGAAGATACAAAATAGTGACACATCCTAATAGAAAAGAGTCATGTTCCAAATAGTAAGAGTAGGCTATGCTGGACTCAGACCAATTGTTGTAGCAGGGATTGGCTGAATTTCACCCCACAATAGCTGTTTCCTCAACAACAGGCAAAAGTCTTCAGAAAGCCTTGTGAAAATTGCTTGGCTTGGCTAATTTATTACCCCTACACACACCAGAGTCATTTGTGTTCCTGGAAGGGCAATTGCTTGCATTTCCATCTTCTGTCTCATATGGTGTGGGGGCAGTAAGGAATGCATGACCAGTAACTTCACATGCAAAGAATCTAGCAAAGTCGCATGCTTTGTCTTGAGAACTATCAGTGTGAGGCGTGATGGTTCCCCGGTTGATGCATCCTCCTCTGAGTCCTGATGACATGACATGATCCTACTTGGACTTGCAATAAATCTGTGAATCCCTAGTGCAATCCACACTCACTGTCCTGTATACTTTTCTGGCTAGACAAAGAGGGAAAATATGAAGAAATTGGGGTAGGCTGAAGTAAAGAGGAGAAAATGAATAGAAAGGGGGGAAAGCTAAAGAACTATTGGATAGTCTTGGGATCTCTAAACAATGTTGGATAACTATCTCTATTCTATAGTTGTATATTCTTGCATGGCAGTGGGCTGGATGAGATCATCCTTGCAATTCCAGATTATGGTTCCAGCAAGTTCCATCAAGACCAACCCTCCCTTCAGCCACCATCTGGAAGGGGAGAGAGAGGCAGGCGAGCTCCTACTGCCTCCCTCAAAGAAGACTAGCCATCCCTTCAGCCACCATCTTGAGGGAGAGAGAGGCAGGCTAGCTCCAAGAGGTCTGCCTGGAAGAAGCAGAGTCCTCCCTCCGGTCCATCTGCCTTGATCCAGGCCTCAGAGGGAGAGAAGAATGCTGGACCTGATCCCCTCCCCCCCTCACCATTCCTTTCTCCTTTTGTGTCATTTCTTTTAGATTGTAAGCCTGCGGGCAGGGAACTGTCTGGTTAAAAAATAATAATAAATGTAAGCCGCCCTGAGAGCCATTAGGGCTGAAGGGCGGGATATAAATACCTAAATAAATAAATAAATAAAGTCTGAACACTGAAGAAGCTGGACTCTTTATGGTGGTGAGAAAGCCCTATGTTCATGCAGTTGTAGGGGCTCACAGGCTCTTTAAAACTTTCAGTGAACATGTGCTAAAATTACCTTCCAAAAAATTAAAATTACATTAATTTAATTTAAAAAAATAAAAATACACTAATTTAATTAAACAATAAAATTATATTTTGAATTACCTTAGAAAATTAAAATTACATTTGGAATTACATTAGAAAATTAAAATTAAAATTACATTTGGGAGTCACCTCTCCCAAAGACTTGTCCTTGTTCTATACTCAAGTGCGCTCTAACAAACTCTTTAATTGTCCTGTGAGAAATCATCAATCATTCCAAAGGAGCCTCAAACATTGTAACAGATGGAGTGGCAAGTGGTGTATGACATGTCTCCATTTGTATTATCAGGCAAACATATTAGATATTGTGTTCTGCTGTTCCAGATAATAGAACCCAGAGCAATGGATTCAAATTAGAGAAAAAGAGATTCAACATTAGGAAGAACTTCCTGACAGTAAGGAGTTTATCACAATCCTTACCTTATGCTATATTCCCGTCACCCCAGCATCACCAATTTGCGACGGGAGCCTCCTGGTGGGATTGCGGATGGTGTTTTTAAAGGGGAACGCTTCCGTTTTCATCATGAAAGAGTTCTCGTAATAGTTAGGAAAAGGGCCTTTTTTTAATAATGATTTGATCTGTTATTGAAAATGGGCCCTTTTCCTAACAATTACGCTTCCATGATGAACATGGAAGTGTTCCCCTTTAAAAACACCATCCGCGATCCCACCAGGAGCCTCCAGTTGCTGATCGGTAACACTGGGCCAATGGGAGCATGGCAGAAGGTAAGAAGTGTGATAAACTTCTAAGAGCTGCTTGGCATTGGAACATGCTTCCTTGGAGTGTGGTGGAGTCTCCTTCTTTGGAGGTTTTTAAACAGAGGTGGATGGCCATCTGTTGGGAGTACTTTGATTATGTGTTCCTGCATGGCATTGGTTTGAACTGGATGGTTCTTGGGGGGTCTTTTCTAACTCTATGATTCTATGATTCAAAACAAGCTTATTACAGTATATGGAACATTGTGGACTAATTGTGGACTCATGCTTAAAACATGAGAAAAACTTATGAGTGTATCTGTCCCAAACAGTAAAATAAAAAATAGAAGTTCCTATTTTGTATTAAAAAAAAAAACAACAATTTCTGGAAAGAGGGGGAGAGTTTTCTTCTAAAAAATCTTTCAGAATTCCTGTAGTGCAATTGTTAAATAGCCAAGATAAAGGTGTGGTGCGGTTTTAAAATCACCATCAACCTTTAAGTAATTAACTTAATAATAATAATAATAATAATAATTTGTTTTATTTATATACCGCTATTCCAAAGATCATAGCGGTGAACAGCAAGTAAGCTAATTAGCAAGTAAGCTAATTTGCCCCCAACAGTCTGGGTACTCATTTTAGCGACCTCGGAAGGATGCAAGCCTGAGTCGAGCTTGGGCCCTTTTGCTGGTCTTGAACTCGCAACCTTGTGGTCTTGAGTGAATGGCTGCAGTACAGGCATTTAACCACTGCGCCACTTAAATTGTCATCTCCTATGTTAGTTACACAGATAATTTGCCATTTTTAATTTAACAGTCAGCATATACAGAACAGCTGTAATTGCAACATCTTCAACAAGTAAATTTTAAATGATTAATACAATATTAAACTGCTAAGATGCCCATTGGTGTTAATAGTCAATCTTTGGCACTTTTGCATGGAATGTCTCCTTGAAGAACATTTAGTGCAGACATCTTTCCAGTGCAGACTGAGTCTGGACTGCATAAAACAGATTCCTCTACATTAAAGAACATCTTCCTGTTTCATTATTAATGAAGCTGTGATAAACAAAATTATGTGATGGATCATCTGACATGATTCTTAAAAGCTAGCTGAAAGAAAGTCATCCTCTTATTCCTTGCATTTTGAATTACAGTAAAAATTAATTATAACTCCATCTTCACTCAGTACTATTGAGTGGCAGGAAGCAAAGTATCATTTAAGGTTTGGAGCTCAGCTTGTTTGCCTTACCAGCACAAATATCAAAAGAATACCTCACACATTTGCTTGATGTACGCATAACCTCCAGACCACTTTCCAAAGGGCCACACACATCCAGAACAAGCCTAAATAAAACTGTTTCCCCCTGCAGTCCCTCTCAAAATGGTATCAGAAAGTGATTTGAGTCATTTTGTGCCACCATTTTGAGAGGGCCAGCAGAGAACAACAAGAATATTTGGAGGGTAGCATGGGGTTCTGGAGTGTTTGTGGAAGTTGAATTTCTATGTATTTTTATGGCTTTGGAGATTTCTTTGTTACTTGGGATAAACAATTGTAGAATTTTTTTTTTAAAATGACTGATATATATATATATATATATATATATATATATATATATATATATATATTTACAAAAATGAAATCCAGAAGTTGCATGCAGCCCACGAGGTACAATTTGCCTGCTCCTGTTCTATAAGTATAGGGAAATGGGAGGAAGATAGTAGATGTATGACTAGCCCTAATTTCAGGGTAACAAGGTACACTGAAGTGTAGAGAGCATTTAAGAATTTATTATGTGGACATGATCCTGATTCATCACCAGAACAGCAACATTTGGAGAGACATACCAGCCTTTCAGGTGCCCTCGTGACATGTGAGGGTTGCCTAGGGGGTGGAGTGCCCACACGCCCCGCAACCCTCACACGTCACGAGGGCTTAACAATGGCAGTGCCTTGCTTACATGGGCGCTGCCATTGTTACATATGTGCTGCATGGTGCACACTTGTTACGCTGCCACCACGGCTTCAAAAGAACCCGCTTTTTGTGGGTTCTTTTTCTGCCAGTGGGAAGCCTCACCGTTTGGCAGCTGAGGCTTCCCTCTGGCGGAAAAACAGGTGCTGTCAGGCCACCCTTTTTGGGCTGTCTGTACCACATCCAAGTCAGTCTGAAAACAGTTTTCTGACCTCTTGATGCAAGTTGGGACATTGGTAGTATAGTTCATGTATCCAGAGCAGGCCAAAGAGCTAAGATGGCTTCAGATAAATGCACTGAAAGCTGTTGTCAAATATGAGACATTTGGGAATAGACAAAAAATAATTTCCCTGCTGAAAAATAGGTTCCCTGCCACCCAGTTAGGAAGAGCAACACAGAGGCAAGAATTATGAGCAGTTTTGACTCAGCCATCACAAATCCCAAAGTGTTTGGGGGAAGCTTTATGTAAACCAACTGGGTAGTTTCAGTTTCAGGAAAAATAATTGTTATGCTTATGTGACTTAGCAGTGGACAGATCTCTGACTTCTGCTTTTTTCCCACATTCATTTTTTAAGAACAACAATGAAGTTCTCCGTGTCACATGTATGAAGAAATCTCTGAACTTCAGTCAATTATTCTCAACAATGAACTAAATGAAATCCTCAACCTTTTTCACTGGCTAGGTTCAATAGGTACAGCTAGTCCCAGTATGGAGACAAACATCTTGTGCTTGCCTATCATACAATTATTAAAGCTGAGGTGACCCAAAAGAAATATAACAACATAAGTTCAATGCTATAAAGACTGTTGAATATCCAGAGATTCAGAGCCAGGCACTGAAAAACTAATGGCTCAAAGCTGTCATTTCTACTTTCTCCTATTCAAATCTCCAGTGCTCCCACCAGATTTATAAAGAAGCTTTCAAATATTGGAAGTTCCTAATGCAGTATGAACCTAATGAAATTCTCACCCATGTCTAAAGTGACACATTCTGCCTCTCCTTTTTCTTCCTTGCCACCCTGGAAAATCTAAGGAAAAATATCTCAAATGGGCAATTAATTGCTGTTGTGATGTTTTAGCTTGTTGAACCCATTAGTATAGCTAGTTATTGTTTAAAGTTGTAATGTTCAGCTTGTTTCTAATGGAAATACTGGGAGTCTTCAATTATGCTTTATTCTCAGAAAGTTGCAATGGAATTAAAGACTCATTTTTCAATATGTATAGCTATATATGATATTTTGTGTGCAGCATTTTTTATGACAGTTAGGGACATGTATTCATCCATAAACCACTACACAAAAGACAACCTTGATGCTGCCATTCAGTAAAAGAATCTAAACTGGTAAAGTCTGATAGATTGTAAGGTGACCATTCAACATTCATCTATTAGTCCCTTGTATAGAAAGTAGTGGGGTAATGGAAATCTAACAGCTAATCTAATGATCGAACAACTAATAATCTGGCTGTCTGGAATTAATTTTAGTCAGTCATTTGTGGACATCCAATAAAGTGAAAAACTGATCCAGAAAACAAAAAACTAGAGAAAATAGCTCTATTTTCTTTGCTTTTATTTTCTTCCCCTTGTTGCTTCATATCAACTTGGTGGACATTTGTTTTCTGCCCACAAACATACATTGGAATGTATGTCCTTCATAACGTTTTCACTTATTTTCCCCATTTAGTCAATGAGAACAATATGTTCTCATATATATTTTTCAAATAAACACTTTTTTATTTTTGCATATGTATCCACATAAAGGGGGAAGAAAAAGGGAATCCTTCAATGGCTCTCCTCCCAACTATTGAGACAGAAAAGTGTGAATCCATGGGAAGAAGACCAGTTTCTTTTTTTGACTGCAGCTTTCTGTGCACCCAAGAAAATCTCTCCTAGAGGAAAGGAGAGCCCTTCAGAGATGCTTTTTGGGCAGATTTGAGGGTTTCATGGAGAAAGGGGGAGAAGCAAAATGATGGAAGGCCATGTAGCCTTCTCCCGCTATTACAGTGATACCACTTCAATGTTGAATTTAGGTCCAAAGAAATAGTCTATGAGGATATTCATTGTATATTGAGATGTAGAGCAACACAAGCAAAGACAAAATTATTGATTCCTCATAGCCTGTCAGTGAGTTAAATTAGGGGATGAGACTTACGGGACAATTGAAAATAGAATGACTAGGAATGGGAAATAGTTCTTTAGCATAGTTATTAAATGTTTTGTTGTTGTAATTTGTCATCAAATAATCTTTGACGTATGGTGATCCTATGAATGAGAAATCTTCAACAGCCTTGGTACTGCAACTGCCCTACTCAGGTCTTGCAAATTCACTCCATCATGTGGCTCTTGGATCTCAACCTGTTGACCTTGCAATCATCAGAGTTGGCAGCTTAATTATTAAGCCACTGAGTCCCTATGTTCGACTTTATCAAACCTTATTTTCTTTTACAATGACTCATGTCACATAACAGCCAAAGTAGTGTAGTGGCTTGAGTGCTGGTCTCTGACTCTGGAGATCAGGTTTTAACTCCCTACTTGGCCATGGCAACCCTCTGTGTGATCTTGAGTGAGTCACATATTTTTCTCTTTAGGGTCGCCATAAGTTGAAAATGATTTGAAGACACAGAACAACAACAGCAACAACTACAACACCTCATGATATGTCCTAAATATGGCAGCCTCAGTTTAGTCATTTTCACTTTTAGTGAGAGTTCAAACTTGATTTTCTGTAAGAACTCATTCATTTGTTATTGGTGTTCTTAGCAGTTGTTGTTATTACATGTAATATGTTTTGCTAAAAGCACTTTTTTCCAGGTGTAATTGTGGATTAAAATCTGTGTGTAGTAATCTACAAAGCCAAGGAGAATTTCAAATATACTTTAGCTTCCACATACCCATAAGTATTGCCTTCCTTATGCTCTGGGGCTCCAGGTTTTATCAGTCCTGGACTATTCCCTGAGGAAACCATAGTAAATCTTTGACTATGAGGATGGACAGTTTCCACAATTTCCTCCTCACAAGGGGGGGGGGGAAGCATTATTTATGTGTAGTTTTTGCTGATTATTTACATATCCCCAAAGGTTTTTGGAAATTATTCTACACAGAAAAAAATGCATTTGTGCCTTAAGGTTTCTCATGTGTGTTTCTGAAAACTTCTTTTGGGACAGAAAACGTGTTTTTTTTAATGAGGCACATGTGAAGTGTTTTTTTAAATCCACAAGTTAGTGTTTATTGTTCAAAACTTGATAAATTTTGCACAAAAATCCACAATTTTTATGAAAAAAAATCCACATGTATTTTTATGTGGAATAATTTCCTGAAACACATGGGCATGTGTGATTACCAACTGAAAACTGCTCAGAATTACCACCTCTATGTTAACCTTCCCATCTCTAGAAAAATCACCTTCACTCTGGCTTTCCTTTGGTAAAGGATATTCCCTATTCACCTGCCGTCTCTCTTCACTATGGGATTCCTCCTGACTCCCTCATGTTGGCTATTCCTGTTGGCTTACTGCCACTTCTTCTGACCTTCCACTCCTTGCCACCTCCCAAACTACTTCTCCCAGTTCCATGCAGTGCCCAATGATGGCATGGGTCCCACACACCATTGTGGTTGATCATCTCACCATGGTCCATGTTACAGCCAAGGAGGAGGAGATGACTATGGTGACCTTCAACACTATGATACAGTCAAACACTTAACTTACTTGGTTACAGTTGCATAACAACAATTTGTGAATAAATTTTGCCACTATTATTTGCTTTCAAGTAGCTGAATCTCTGTAGTATTTTGTTCCATACCTAAATCCAGCTTCTAAAAGGCTAGTAAAAAAGGGAGGGGAAAAGTTATATGATAGCAGTGACACTGGAAAAAGGAATTTTTATAGAAGATGTCTAAATCTCCTCTAGTCCACAATGAGGAAGTGCTGATAACTGGTGGCAAGAGCTCATCTCAGTACAGGGATAGCAGTAGAAGTATCCATCCACCCATCTGTTCTAGACATTGTTAGTATACAGGGTTGGATTAATAATAATGGCATCATTGTAAACACTTCCATCTGCCACAAAGACGCTAAAGAAAAGAGAGAGAAAAAACTGATGGAGCCAACTGCAGAGATCCTTTGTCATGAAGTTCCATAACCATCGCTTTGTAATTTGTCAAAATCTTTAAATGCATAGCATCAATGAGAGGAAGGGGGAAGATGAGGAGTCAGTAAATAACTGTGCTATTCAACATTTATCTTTCCACTGAAATGTCTATGACTGCAGCAGTGATAGATTTCTACATAATCTAGGCAGAAGAGTAATGAAACATTCTGAAGAACTTACTGCAATACTATGGGGCTTTTATTTGGATGAGGAATCAATACCTATCTTCAAAGAAAATGATGCTAGTGCATGTAGGCCTGCCAAAGTAGACCTGCCTTTACTGGGAGACAAATTGCTATAGGGCTGCTCTTTCTGTTGTTTAAATCTTATGCACCAGCTTTTGTGTGCAAATACACCTTTTTGTATATGGTAGGAATTTAAAGTCCACACCATTTTATATGTATATTTGAATGAAAGCCAGTGTGGTGTACTGATGTGAGTGTTGGACTATGACTCCGAATATCAGGATTTGAATCAAAACCTACTGGGTAATCTTGGGCAAATCACACTTTCTCTTCCTCAGTGAAAGGCAAAGGCAAACCCACCTCTTAATAAATCTTGCCAGGAAAACCCTGTGTTAGGGTCTTAGGTTTGCCATAATTCAGAAATGACTTCAAAGCAGACAACAACAAATATGCATGAGTCTCATTGAATTCATTTTTGGCATTAGCTTGCAATTTAACATGCCTAACACACACACTGAAGTGGTTTTAAAAAATGTTAAAAATATTTGCTCATGGAAACAGCCACATTTTCAATCTTTTCTTCTGGAGACTCCCCAAAAAGGTTTCCTAACCATCCAGAGCAGATTTTGTGGAAGTGGCCTATCTTGGGAGCTTATTGCTGTCCCCTGTATGAACTGTACTTGCCAATGTCCATCTTAAAATGTGACACAGAGATCTGAATGCAGTATTCAAAATGCAGCCTTTTTACTACACAATAGTGTAAAAATATTATTAACTGTGATGTAAAGGCCATTTTTCTCTCAGTGCTTTCCAAAATTGTCATAGCTTTCTTAACTGCTGTGTCACATTGCCAGCATATATTCAACTTTTGACCCACTAAGATACATAGGTCCTTTTCATATATATGCTGCAAATCTAGGTTTCCACCTGTTCTATACTTGTACCTGATTATCTGATACATAAATGTAAGACTTTATATTTCTCTTTGTTGAAAATAATTTTTGCCAGCCCAGGGAAAGTCTACAACAGCCCATTAAACCAGCCTCGACTTGATATTCATATAGGGAGTTCTGTCAGTTTCTAGATATGGAGCCAGATGAAGTTGCATTTGGTGGCCATTTTGGAAAAGAGCCACCTCAGCTCTCAGAGGGTAACTCTATTGTGTCCCAATATTCAGATCTTTCAGAAACAGAATATCTGTCTGTGCAAACCATCAAGCTTCCATCAAAAGTCACAAAATAGATAGGCTCATTTACTCTGTTGAAGGATTCATGGCATCCTGAGGGTTTTTAAAAAAAATTAATTCCAAAGTGAAATCAAAATGTTTTTTTCTGTGAACCTTTTAATTTGAGGACTCCCAGTGTATATGTTAATACAACCACATGCTGGTAATTGATTCATAAGCCAAATGGGCGTTAGTTTTCACTTATAAAATAGAAGCAACATGTGAAGAAATCTTGTAGGCCTGAGTCAAATTCTTGCTAAATGGTGTGTTCTCCTCCAATACCTTTCAAGTAAACACATGTTTAAGACACTAGCACAAGGCAATTGCCAAAGTCCTCATTCAACAGTGTAGCGTGGGGACGGGGAAGCTGTGGAAAGGGGGGAAAGTTCTTCCCAGCCCCAAAGCAACCAGCAAAGCTTACACTGAGTCAAATGGCAGATAGGTGGGCTGTTGAAAAGGTCCAAAGGGGGAGAGGAGGGAGGCAACAAGATCCTTTAAAGAATCTGGCTCCAGCCCTTCACATTCTCTGTCCTGGCACACAGCACCATGATGCCATTAAGGGGTCTCCCTCCAGTCCATCTGTCTTTGTACAGAGGGAGAGAAGATCTGCTGGACTTTTCCCCTTCCCCATTGTCATTCTCTTCTCCTTTTGTGCCTTGTCTTTTTAGATTGTAAGCCTGAGGGCAGGGAAATGTCTAATTTTGTAAGCTGCTCTGAGAGCCTTTTGGCTGAAGAGCAGGGTATAAATACTCTAAATAAACAAACAAATAAGGCCAGAAAACACAAACCCCTCTGTGACATTGCCTGGTGCAAATCTGACTATTCCATAAAGGCTTATCTAGTACCTTGCTTGAATTTTGGCTTATTATCACAAACAAATATCTGACCCTGAAGGCACAGTGGGTGTGGTTGCCCCTTCATATCCTTTGACTCTGAGAGGTCTGGGAGTTCCCTGACTCATATATATTTAGAAAGAAGGGCATTGTGATTTTTGTCTCAGTATTGGCCAGGACCACCTACATCTTTGTTTCCAGTTCTATGCATGTCTTGCCAAAAGCAGTCCCCATTGTGTTCAGCGAGGCTTAATCTTAGCCTTGCAGACTAAATGGATTTATGGGCTAGGAATGAATGCCTAGCACAGTCTGGCCTGTGTTTAGCAGTGTTGTAATTATTCTGAGATATAAAAAGAGAAAATAACCACAACTCTTCTTCAAATATACAGCTATCTTATTTTTCTTTTCTGGAAATGTAATTTTGAATATATCCAAAGCTGGCCTTTTCACCTACCCCAAACTGAGAATGTCACCCCAGTGTGTAATAAAGCAAGTTGAAGCATTACAATGAAACAGCTTTTTTCCCCAGTTACTTCAGAGATTCAGCTTGTTTTGGGAGATAATATAACCAGGCATTGTTGCTCACATTACGGCAACCACGCAGAAAGATAAATTGATATTGGCAAAGAGAATGCCTTGCCACTGAAGCATCATCTTTTTGGCAGAGCTGAAAACTATAGAAATATAATCTACAGTACAGTATAAAAGATGAAGTAATTCCAAGTCAGATCAATAAGATCTTTTGATATATTCTCTTTAAATTCTGTTTGAAGTAGATGGTCTATGTCAAGTGTTCGCCTTCAATAAAGCTTTTATACAGCCAGTATATGCAGGGAAAAGAACTTTTTAGAAAGTATTTTTTTCCTTCCTTGCTCCATTTTGACTGGCACCTATGTGCCAGAAACTAAGGAGATTACTACACTGCATTTGTAGCAATAAAATAAAGCCTTTGGTGATACTTATCACGCAATGTCATCTCTGACCCATTGCTGCTGTGTGGTTAGTGTCCTTTTTCCCTGATGAGGGAATGGGTGCTCACAAAACTGGCATGCTGCATTTTCATTGCTTTGCATGATTGTAGTGAGAACAGGGCTTAGGTGACAAAGTCCTAAAAGTGTTTTGGATAGATTAAGTTGTAATTCTGTATCTACTTACCACCCACTATAGTCCATTTAGTTTAGTGGGGCTTATATATGAGAAGACATTACACTGACTAGCTCATTGGCTTCTAGAACATGCTGAGGTTATAAAGGGTCCTAGATTCAATTCTCAAATAAATTCCTTCAGCATGAGAAAATGAGGTCACATCTTTTCGGGGTGAATATATATTTCAGAAGAAGAACACGTGCTTTTTTATGGGGGGTCTTTAGTTCTATCCCCAGTATCCAACTTAAAAGAGCAAGGAGCAGATAATCTTTTTGAGACCCTCAAATAAATTTTGGCAGTCAGAACAGACTTGGTTACAGGAACAAGTGTATGAGATGATATAAAACAGCCTCCCATGACCATCTTATGTATTCATCAATTAAGACCTGTGAAGGGAAGTGAGTTAGAAGTTACTGATTTTAAAAAATCATTATTAAAAGTGTTTGAAGAAAGGCATACTCATGAATACATAAAATGGATATATTCTGATTCTGAGATGGTTGATAAATGGATGGATTAATAAGTATCACACCCATTCACACCTATGAAGACCTCACTTCAGCAATGAATGAATTATATACACTGCATGTTGAAGAAAAGACAGGAAACAAGATTAATAGAGAATATGAAAACTAATGACTGAGTGGCTCCATACTTATTCTTTTCTTTTGCAGCTTCATCTCATGGAATTTGTTTTTCGAGAGACTTCAGTGAAATATGCTGATATACTTATAAATCCTTCAAGTCTACCCTTATGTATGTACCAATAATATTATATTTATAATACGATAAATATAACTGGATTCATCTTCTCAATTATGTTCCCAAATATAACTGGTTTTATAGAGCTTCATAACTATAGATAGAGACCAAAGTGTGATGTAGTGCTTTTAGCATTGGACCAGGGCATTGACCATAGGTCAAACCCCAGCTCAGCCATGGAAACCCACTGGGTGACCTTGGGCTAGTCAAAGAGCCTGTACAGACTGGCACTTTGTGCCAGCCTGCAGGCAAACTATGGCTCAGGTAGGCCTGAGAGTTCACACGCTCAAAGCCCTACTTGCGTAGCCCAGGTACCATCTTGGAGCGTACCTGTCCAGATGGCACACACCATGATGACATCCCTCGTGTACAGCACCCAAATGAGGCATCATAATGCCATGCTGGGGCACTTTTGGCACCCCTTCTAAGGAGCAAATAGGAGCTGCATTTCATTGGGTTGGGGATGTGGTGTGCGGTTGCCGCCTCCCCAACTCAGAACTTCCAGGGGCAGCATAGAGCTTCCCCTTACCGGGGTGTCTGTACAGCCCCAAACTCTCTCAGTCTCAGAGGATGGCAATGGCTAATCCCACCACCCCTCCAAAGAAACTTGGCAAGAAAACCCTGTGGTAGGATTGCCTTAGGGTTGCCCTAAGTCAGAAATGACTTGAAGGCACACAACAACAACAAAGCTATAAACAAGCGTACCTCCTGAGGTGGGTGCTTTAGCAGTGCATGGTCATCATTATTCTGCAAGTGGAATAGTTACTCTGTTCTCATACCACAGGTAGACAATGTCTCCTCTTTTCTAGTACAAGAAGGTATGTGAGTGTGTCTAAGTAATAGACTTGATTCTTAGGGGATGTTCGCACTGTGAAAATAACCCAGGATGTATCTGGGTTAAATCTCCATTGTTCACATACATCCTGAATGCACCTGATTAAATTTGGGGAGGAGGGACTGCTGTCTGGGATAATCGATATCGGGTTTCCCCCTCAAGCTTTTTAGAAAGATCTGGATCAGCAGTAGTGTGAATAACCAATGTGAATAGACCTGAATAGATCCAAGGTAAAATTCTGCAGGCCTTGAATGCTTTATTTGAATGCTTTGCACATGTGAGCAATTGAACTCTCAGAGATGCTCATTGATGTGGTTCCATAGCGTGAATAACAAACTCAGAATGTGTGAGTGAGATGATTTGCATTGTCATGCTAAAAACAACAACATCTGAATGACTCCTTAGAGGGGGGAAGAGCGGGGAGGAAATGGTTAGAGCAATCTATATAGGCCAGAACCAACTGCAAAAGCTTTCTGATAGATCATATGCAGTATTTGCAGCTGTACAATTCCATGAAAAAGAACAATAACAACAGTATCTACAACAACATCCCCGAAGCTGAAGAGGGAAAACTTGCAAGGAGGATGTTTTGCTCACAATAACATACAGATGTCCCATAAAATGAGTGAACAGAGTATGGTTATTCCACAGCACATGCTTAAGGTGGAAGCAGACTATGTGCCCTATACAAAGTGATAGGTTTCAGAAGAGCTATTATGCCTCTATGGGGAAGAGAAGAAGAAGTGGTGACTTGTACAATTAAACCAGTCTTTGGGAATGGGAAAGGAAGTGAAATATCATGCACAATAGCAATTCAGTCAGCAGTAATGGCACAGTACAGGGAGCCTGTCATCACTCTGAAATGGAAAATGGTACACACCTAAACTTTGAGGGAAACTAAGCATTAGGCATCTATCTTGGGATAAATGAAGGCTCCATGTATGAAAAAGAGATGAGGAAAGGGAGCAGGAAAATCTAAAATTGCCCTGTTTAGCAGAAAATTCAAAGGTATTGATTCAGGAAAAGTGTGAATTCAGTGACAAACGTGAATATCTCTTCAGAAATGTGCCTGACACAACACATGCATGCAAAGCTACAAGCAAAGTAAACATATTTACTGCTGTTTTTCCTCATTAAAATAAGCACACCATACCACACACTACTTTTTAACCACCTGACACATGAAACAAATTTATGTTCAGTTCTGCATACACTGAGTTATCACCTCCTTCTTTCTCTCTCATTTTTCCTCATGCCATCTCCTTTTCTCAGAAAAGGAAAGAAGAAATCCTATTTCATCCCTAAGAATTTATAAGTACTTTCATAAGCATTAGCCTGTTTCCATCTATTTCAATTGTAAGTGATAATCAAAGCAAATTAAAACACAAGAATAACACTTTTGGCTACCTATCTACCTAAACTTGCAATCCTAAACCTATTTGCAAGACATAGAAATGAATGGATATTTACTACATGTAAATGTGGACAGATAAAACTGGTCTATAATAGCTACACATTTAAGGTGAAATGTGGAAGAGAGAGAGAGCACCAGCGTGGTATGGTCATTTGAGTGCTGAGCAAGACTCCACTCAACCATGGAAAACCACCAGGTAACCTTGGACAAGTCACACACTCTCAGAGACAGACAATGGTAAATGCACTCTAAACAAATTGTGTCATAAAAGCTCTGTGACAGAATCACCATTAAGTCAGAAATGACATGAAGGCACACAACAACAACAGCAACAATAACAGTAGGTTTGGGAGATTCAGTGAGCCCAATAAAACACACACACACACACACACACTTTCTTTAAAAAGTGGTGGCTGGTGTCTTATATGCCAGTGGGGTGATGAATCTATTCTGGATTTTAATCCAAACTCCACTGACATGGATGGCATCTGCTGCCACTCTTCCCTTCTATTAATACAAGTCTTCCCTCCTCCTTCCACTCCATCAATTCCAGGCAGTGCCACAGGTACAAATTCAGAAGATAGTTCTTGGATTCCAGTGATTTCTACCTGTTCAGAATGACAACTCACATATATGGAGCTTTGGAATGAAGCATTTCTTACAGGAGCCAGGAACCTCACTTCATCCCCACTAGCCCACCTCTCAGCCAATGCAAGGACTGGAAATATTACTTCAGGTAGACATGAGTCATTATCTGCCACACTTTTTCTTCTGGACTCTCTCAGCCTGAAAAATAAATAAATGACTAAGATGTTCTCATCATTGTTCCATCACTGTCTGTGCTGGATTAATATGTCCAATGCTGGCTGGTAAATTATTTCACCACTAATCCTATGTCAGTGGAATGAGGAGTCCATGTTGGGCTTTACGTTGAACATTATAGTAGTTATCCAGAGTGTTGAATCTATTTGGGGATAAGATTTAGCCCCTTGGAACACTCCTTTAAAGTTCAGACAAAAACTTGGAGCAGATTCATTGTCCCATTGATATGGTAGCCGACAGCTACCACTGAATCCAACTTTGTAACATATATGCACCCCAGGTAGAAGTGGAAGAAGAAAAATGCCAGATGCATCTATCTGTTTCTACTCTGTGCTACTTCCATATTTTGTTACCATCATCCCATTCCATCCCATTTCCACATGAACATACAATTTCAGTCCTCTAAAAATACAATGGAAAACCTTTCATTTTGTTATTATGGATATTACATGCTGACTACCTTTATCCTGTCCATTAACATTTTCTGTTATATTTTCAACTGCTATTGTAGTCATTTTGCTGAAATCATTTTGTATCATTAGACTTATGCATTACAAGGATAGTGATTTTTTAAAAATGTGGTATTACTTCACTGGAAGATGTTGATTCTTATTTCTTGCACTCCCTGCTGGATGTCAGAACACTCATAAAGTATTCCTAAATCAAAGTCCCAATAACTGTTGTTGCACTACTCATAACCACCTTAATTTTCCTCCCACGTTTCTAACTGTGCCACTAATTAGGTGGAAGGATTCCAGATTTAAGAAACTGAAGACTGATTTAGAGCTAAATTACAAACTCTTATTATTCCCCACCCCATTCTGAACATAGGGTTGCTTTTGTTCTCATCCTCTATGCTTCAACACATGGATCTGTTTAATATAATATGATTGCTACCATCAGTAGGAATAATCGACATATATTGCAGATATGCAAAAGCAGCACCATGCTGTTCTGGTGAATGAGAGAAATGTTACACAAAGATATGTTTGGGGGGAGACTGGGGGAGGACACCACTATCTATCAGCTATCCTTCAAATATTAGTGAGATTAGCTTTTGGAAGAACCTTGGGTAACCTTTGGACCAATTGCACTTGTTTATACCGGTACTAACTAAGGAGAACTCCAGGTTGGGGGTGAATTAAGAGTTTTATTTTTAAAAATGCAGGGTGCAATCACACACCATAGCAATCTACACCAACACAGCATACAGAGCTAACCCAAATGGAAGTATGGAAATGGGATAGCAGAGTTTGAAGGATTTTGAAGTTTTGGGGTTGTTTTTTTTTAACACTTTGGACTGAACTGTATGTATAAGAAGTATTGAGACTTTGGGGGCCACTCTGTTAAGGTCCTATTAATACTGGGACATCTCACCCATCACCTCTCCTACCTGTCTGATGAGTAGGCCATGGAAAGCTGGATTGGCTCAGACTGCTAGGTATAAGGGCAACACAGAACATTCACAGAGTGTGGAGGTATATGGCAGCTGTGTGCACAGAAGTTAGATTTTGAGACCATATTTATGCCTAAAATATAGCTCCAAACAATGGATTGTCTGATCAGGTATCAAAGGTGGGATGTCCTTTCCCAGAAATTGATAATGGGATTCTGGCCTGGTTGATGGCTTTAGTTTTAGGGTAACAAAAACAGTGATTTGATCAGGATATCCCCAGGATAGATGTCCATGGAAGTTTGACTGGGAACACAACAGAGGGTAGACATGGAGACTGGCATACTGCTTTGGGTATGAGGAGATCCTTTGCCTCAAGTGGCAAGAGTAAATGTAGATGTCTTGGGGAAGGAATGAACACTTAATTAAAACATTTGCATTTGATTATGTTGTTTACCTGGATAGGCACTTGCCTTGAGACACACTCATTTTCTCCTGGGAACCTGATCTAGTGTTCCTGAAAGATCATCAAACACGCAAAAACATGCTATCTCCAGATATGAGATATTATATATGGGGATCCCCAAAATACAGCACGAGGTATGCACAGTGTGCTATCAAAACAAAACACCATTAGCTTTATGATTTGGTGGTCCATGGACAAGGCTTCTCCAGAAGGCAAACATTCCACCTTCTGGATCGTGCCCCACACCAAGAAACTGCACAGCCCAACTACCTGATTAAAATTATGAAACAGAATCTAGGCTCATCAGAGAAAGAGAGAGGTTTTTTTTGGGAATAGAGCTTCATGGTGAACAAAATGGAGGAAGGAGCTAATATTTTGGGGCAGGATATTTCATTGTCATAAAACATCTTTTTTTGGGAGGGAATGAGAAAATTGACATTATTTACATCCCTACCCGGCAGACAACACTCAGCATGTGGTTAGTGGCTTATATTCTGATGGGGGAGGGGGGGGAAGGTAACAAATTGGAAAGTGTTAGTAGGGCATGCCTTCTGCTGTAAGATGTGTAAAATTAGACAATTATATCCTGAATAGGAAGAAAGTGAAGTTCATTTTAAGAGACTCAAAATTATTCCAGTTCCATACATGGGGATGCAAAGAGAATCCTATAACAATGCACAACCTCTCATTCTTCCTTATTGGGGAATTTCAATTAATTATTATAACTAGATTTTGCATTAGACTTGAAAGAGAGTTTCTTTTAGTATGCAAGAAAGCAGGCCACATATGCTGAGAATGCTGGGATCTGTGCAAAACATCCCATATCAGAAAAATAGCTAATTAATTGCAAAAATCAAAATTCAATGGAGCAGTAAACAGTTTTCATCAAGTGCATTAATGAAGAGGAAATATATTTAATAGACTGATAATGTATTATTAAAATTAGACAAAGCCAGAGTGAGCTCAGAGCATTGAAATTCACTGATAATCCTTTGCTCAAAGTATACAACATGTTTATTTTTCAGGCTAACAGTGTTCAGCTTTGAATTCCTCATTTCAGCATTAACAAGATCTTGGTTGCAACAGTTCCTCCCCCTGGGTTGCCTTTCTCCCATCCCCATAATCCATCCCTCACTTTTTAAGAGGTAATTCACACTATTTCACCATGCAGTAGTACAATTCCATAGTTTCTGCATGTAGTAGGATTGCATACTTGGGCAAGGCGAAAGGCTATGCTGACGGTAGCAGTGCTGCTGATAGGTTCTCCCATGTGAGACACACTTTTGTTGAGGAGCTAGACTATAGGTACCAAACAGCTATTGGTGGAGAATGGCATCGGTAGAGGATCTCTTACAGACAAGGGTAGTGGCACCATAGCTAACACTAGTTAGTACCGTAAAGAGAGAGTCTCAGTAAAGCCCTTTTGAATATCTTTTACCATGAAATCCTGATGATGAAATAATCCCAAATTAAATAAGAGATAGTGCCAGAAGATGAGACCCATGTTAGAAGACACTCCATGAGTTACTGGGGAGGAGCAGAGGACTAACTATGCATAGCACTGTGACTACTGACATAACTGTACTCAAACTGAAAGTTTATTCAGAAGCCGATATGCTCAGAGATGAAAGGGAAGCATGAAGGAGCACAAGATGTATTAGAGGAACATGGAATGAGAGATGAATGAATCAGAGAACCAAAGATGAATGAAAATAAGAAATGGAACTTATAAGCATTGCAGTACTTGGGATCAATAAGCTAAAGTGTAGAGGAATGAAATGTTTTGAGTCAAATAATTACACAGTGTTTTATGCAGGAAATGAAAATCTACAAAGAAAAGAGTGGCATTAATAGTGAGGAGAGATGTAGCAAAAGGAGTCAAGGGATATAATACAAAGGACGTTATCAGACAAGGGAAACTGGAAGTATAATCCAGTGGCAATCCGAACGCAATCATGGGGTTTCACGTTATTGCGTGATAGACTACCACACACAATTTCAGGCAATGGGAAGACATTCTGAACGCAATTATGGGGTTTCACGTTATTGCGTGATAGACTACCACACACAATTTTGGGCAATGGCAAGCTATTTTCGGGCAATGGGGAGTCAGTCTGAACCAATTCGAATTCACGTAAATTCGCTGAACTAGCAAATTCATGTAAATGCATTCTGGCCCCACTTTCTTTTCATTCAAAATTAAAAGAAATTCCTTCTGTATGATAAACTCCAAAGTCTCACTCAATAATACCTATTGATGAGAAAACTCATCAGTATAATCATCATGCAAGTTTACATTCCAGCTACAGAGGAAGAGGAAGAAGAAATTGAAATATTCTATGCTGGAGTCCTAGAGGAAATTGATCACACACCAGAACAAGACATATTGACAAGCATAGATGATTGGAATGTAAAAGTTGGTAACAGAACAAAATCAAAGATTAGAGAAGAATTTGGCCTGAAACCAAGAAATGAAGGTGGAGATCAACTTAATGAATCCTTCAAGCCTAAAAGTTTGTTCATCACAAGCACATTCTTCAGGCAACCTAAGAGGTGACTGTATACAATGGACATCACCTGATGGCCAATACAGCAATGAAATAGACTACATAATTGGAAGCATAAGATGGAAAAGCTCCATTCTCTTTGCAAAAACAACACCAGGAGACATTGTAGACCAGTGGTTCCCAAACTTTGGTCCTCCAGCTGTTTTGGACTTTAGCTCCCAGAATTTCTGACCATTAGCCAAGCTGGCTGGGGCCTCTGGGGGTTTAAGTTCAAAATACCTGGAGGAGCAAAGTTTGGGAATCGGCATTGTAGACCATTTCCATTATAAAATCCTTGACACTATAAATTCCAGCCTAGAAGGGAAGCATCTTTTCTTATGAGAATAGTGGTAATCTGCTGCGAGTGTTTTGGTTCTCGTTTTAGTCTGAACTTTGAAGGAGCTATCCAGAGTGCTGACCCTATTTTAAGGTTGGGATTCAGTACTTTCAATAGCTTCATTAAACTTTACATTAAATTCTAGGGTACATTCACTGCTCTAGACCCCCATGAATATGGAAAAATCTCAAATAACAAAAATGCCATGTTTTTACCTAAGAGGAAACCTCTCTAGGACTCTCTCTTGTCCTCCAGCACAACTCTGTGGTCAACATCCAAACGACACTGATCATAGAGCTGCACTGGAGGAGCTACAAAGGCCTAGTGGAGTATTCTCTCTAGGAATTTCTAGGTCTTTCAGTGCAACCTTTAGTTAAAGTTGACCATATAGAGTTGTACTGGAGGACTTAGATATTCCTAGAGAGAACATATTAATCAAGTACGTGAATAATTAAATCCGCAAATATGAAAGCCGCAAATATGAAGGGATGAGTGTAATAGACCCCATTAATGCTATGTTCCTATAAGAGGTGTCTGAAATTAAATGTTTTATGACACATGTCATTGTGCAGATTAATTAATACATGAAATAGGCAACCATCCTCTGGATCTGTACCATGCAGTGACCATGCGATGATATGAAATTACTAATTGTTGTTGCTCTTGTTGCATGCCTCCAAGTCATTTGCAACTTATGGTAACCCTACATTGAACCTATCACAGAGTTTTCTTGACAAGATTTGTTCAGAGGAGGACTTGCCCAAGGTCACCCAGTGGCTTTTCATAGCTGAGAAGAGATTAGAAAGAACCCTCTCCTCCAGAATCATAGTCTAATGCTCAAACTATTATACCACACTGGCTAATGTGATATATAATGAGAAATAACATTTATTCTCCTGTAATAAAATTTTGCGAAGTATTTTTGTCGGTGAATTATTCCCTCAGAGCAGGATGCTCTAGCCTATCTCACTGTGTCCTGCTTGCTTGCTATCGCGAGCTGTCCTTTCCATTCTTTTTTGCCATTTCTCTTAGCTGAATATGGCCATTTGCTTTAAGTAAATTTAGCCATTCAGCACTGGAGGGAGACATTTTTATGTCTCCCATAACATCATCTTGTCTTGGGGCTCAAATCTATTAGGGTGAAGACAGTGAGAAAGGGGCTTGATGAGGATTTTACTCCTTGAGGTTTTCAGACACTTGAGAAACTCCTTTCTCATCCCTCCTCCCCATCTCCAAATTGTCTTTCCAGCCATAGTTTCTGGATACTTATAAAGCTCTACATAGCTTGGGTTGTGAATATCACAGTGATTTGCATGTGTATTGTTCTGTTGCTAATGGCAGGCCTCAGGGTGGGAGGGTATGCAAAACAGGAAAGAGGAAACCTTTAAAGTAAACAAGGTTTGGCTACCAGCCCTGAAAAAGACTCAACAGATGCAAA
Source organism: Sceloporus undulatus (assembly GCF_019175285.1). NCBI lineage: Eukaryota > Metazoa > Chordata > Lepidosauria > Squamata > Phrynosomatidae > Sceloporus > Sceloporus undulatus. Next base: position 203,927,770 of record NC_056523.1, read on the forward strand.
TGAGAAATCTCCCAGGGTCAGGGGTTTCCCATCAGACAATGAGCACTGATCAAGCAGACACTAATCCTCTTTTGCAGACCCTCCCACCCTGAGGCCTGCCATTAGTAACAGAACAACACACATGCAAATCAGTCCTGCCTTCCCAGGCTCACACCGTATATATGTACCCAACTCCTTTCCAGGCAAGCATTTTCTGAAGATGCCAGCCACAGATGCTGGCAAAACATCAGCAAGAAACTCTTCTAGAACATGGCCACATAGCCTGAAAAACCCACAAAATCCTACTTTGATAGTCTGTACATACTGGAGGATTTTTCCTTTGCAGCCTGCACAGAGCTACACAGCAGAGACCTTTCAGTGGCATTCATGTTCCATGTGCATATCTTCTGCATGTTCCATGTTTAATCCTGATTTTACATGCCCCAACAGAACTTGCCATACAAGTTTGTTAATGCGAATATGTGTTTGCTGTGAACTTGTCACACAAGTTTGCTATGTGTGTATGTGACAAAGGCACATTATGGACATATTAAACAATACTTAACTGAGACTTACGGGTAGAGATAAACAACCTACCTGATTAACAGCAGCAGGATGTAGCCTTGAATATATGATTTATTCACATCTCTAAAAGAAATGTCCCTACACTGCACTGACGTTATTACAACTTTACATGAATAGAAAGTTATTTTTAAAATAATAATTATTTTTATTCAGCTATTCATTGTTAAGCTGTTATCATTTAATCCCATGCTTTCCATTCTTAATACTTTAACATACAAATATTATTTGGCCTTTTATTCTGTTTTAATCACAACATTCCCCTTCATTTCTCCTCTGTTGCAGGAACAATAATTCATTGTTAGGTTTTTGAAACAGGGGGATGAGAGAGACTGCACACACACCCATTCTTTGATTCCCCCTTTTTTCCTGTGATGTTATCTATGAGTTATGATGAAGTATAATCACGAACAAGAGAGCAATACCACAGAGTGTAATACATTCTAGCCTGTTTCAAATGTCTGTGGTTTGTCAAACAATGCAATTCTGAAAATTAAACAAAATTTTATCCCGCATCTCTAGGAAAATGCAAATATTGGATTATCAGGAAACAACTAAGCCACAGAGACTAAGTCAAATACACACCTTTGTTAGCCTGGAAAATGAGTATGCAAGGGGATCCTGTAGCACCTCTGAAACTGAAAGAGAAAAGTAGCATTCAGTTTTGTAGATTTGAGCCTACTCTGAGAAAGTGGATTTGTCAGCACATACTTTTCACCCCCCCCCCTTTTTTCCAATGTTTAAAAACTATTCTTTTCATCCTTTCACTATCAATGGACACATACTTCAATATTCTCAACCAAGAGAGAACAATTTTACATAGTCTATTGCCATGGGGGAAAAAGGACCATCAAAATATCCCAGAAAATCCTGATCTGAAATTGTATATGATGTTAAATATTCTCTCATGTATGTATGTTGCTGAACATGTATATAGAAAGGCATATTGAGACCACAAATATGTGGTCCAGAACCCACAGGCATTCCCAACAGACTTTGCTCAGCATAGTGTGAGAACTGTTCCCTGAAGGTGAACAGATAAAAAATCATAAAGGCAGCATATTGCAGAAGGTCATGTGCAAAAACAAAAAGTGCCCTAGCCTGAAAGAATTTATACAGGTTGAGTATCTCTTACATGGACGTCCAAAATTCAAAATGTTCCAAAATCCGAAACTGTCCACATGGGTGACTGAGATAGTGACATCTTGGCTTTCCGATGGTTCAGTGCACACAAACTTTGTTTCATGCATGAAAGTATTAAAAATATAATTAATAAAATTACATAGAAATAAATAGAAAACATAAATGAATTTCATGTTTAGTCATGGTCTCATCTCCAAGATATCTCATTATGTATATGTAAATATTCCAAAATCCAAATATACATATTCAACATAAAAAAAACACTTCTGTTCTCAAGGATTTTGGATGAGGGAGACACCGCCTGTAGTGTAAAACTGACAACATTTATGGAAAGGAACAGAGGGTGAGACAAACAAGAACAGAGAGGGATTTATGTGGATGTCAAAGTAAGGAACATGTTGTCCTCCATACATTATAGAACTGCAATTTTCAATCAGCCTTGGCCAGTCCAATGAATGGTGAAACAGAATGAGAGCTACAGTTCATTAAAATCTGGACATGTTCCATATCCTATATTAATGAGAATTAAAGGGGTATATTTAAAAAGTGTAGAATTCCAGAAATTAGGTAGAGTTCATGGGAAATGATGGCAAGTCATGACCACTAATTTGAGCTTTTCTACTACTGGACCATCCTAAACCTTGATTTTTATTTTTAAACTTTAATTATAACAGCACTGACAGCCACTTTAAAAAGATTATCTCTCTAAATGAGTAATAAAAAGGGGGTAGGAAGGGAGAGGGGTAAAAGTAAAATGTGATACTTCTAAGAAGACTATCAGGATTTTATTGCTGCATGAAATGTCATGGATATAAACCTACTTCTTCAGATGCAGTACAGCCTCAGGCATAAAGCATATTTATACAGCTGGGAGAGTGGGATAGAATGTAGTAGGATCCAGATGGATGCAAATCATGACTGCTGCCCTAATTTTTGAAAGGGTGGCATGAGGTGAAACAAGTCTTTCAGATCTTTACATTGGTCAGTTAGTGTTGATGTTTGTAAGCACTATGGGCCTGAACAGACAGGCAAAATAAAGCAGCTTCAGGCCACTTTGGAGGTGTGCTGTTTAAATGACACACACATCATACGATGATGGAAGCCACACCAAAGAAGCTTTGGCATGGCTTCTGGCCTCTTAGGACACATGCACTGTTTCAGTAACACACCTCCAGAGATATCTGAAGCTGCTTTATTTGGCCTGTCTGTTTGGGTAATAAATCTGCTTATGAAAAGCTCATTTTCCTGGGTTCAAAAATCTCTCTGAGAAGATTCCTATTGTTATTTATGCAGTAGTGAGGACTCTTGTCTTAATATATGTGCCACAAAGCCATTGTCCTTATTCATACTTCTGCTAATGTATTGAAATTGTGAATATAAGTCAATTCAGCAATTTCTTTCTAGTCTTCCTTTTAATTTCCTTTTCCAAGAACCACAACCTGTAAATCCCTTACTGTGTGTCCAGGAAGGCTTAAATTTCATGCAACTGATTTAGGGGTATTTAAATTTTTAATGTCAGATTTTTATCTATTAAAACTCTTACATACAATGAGGGGTGTTTCCACATCCATGGTTTTACCTGAAGGGATGATGGATGGATTTTTTTCTCTCCAAAGGCTTGTTGCCAACTAAGGCATGCAATTGTTTCTGACTTATTGATAATTTGTATGAAACCAGCCTGCATAAAGTTTCCCACAAAGATAAAGCTGGAGAGAATTAAAACCAGCTGAAGAAAAAAACAACAACAACACCACTGGTTGCTATGCAAACAACTAACAGAGAGATCTAAATTAGATTGCAAGGCAAGCAGGGTGGGTTTGAATGTGGACAGAATGAACTAGATAAAGTCCTGGAAGGAAGTGAGGAAAACTTAACATCAAAATTATACAAAATTCTCATAGAAATGAAATTAGAACAAAATGCAGTAGAGAAAACAATGATTAAATGGGGTAAGGATATAGATAGAGAACTGGGTTTACATAGTTGGCACTAAGCTAAGGAAAAGACTTATAAATTTACAAAATGTCCAAATATTAAGGATTTTTTTAAAAAAATAGAATTCCTTTGTCACTTAACTCCAGTTAAGATACACAAAACTGGACAAAATAAGTGCTATAAGTGGTTCTATGTTTGGTGGAAATGCCCTCGAGCACCAAAAATTCTGTAAAATTACATATGAAGCAATTATGAAATTTTAAAAGTAAAATATCATATGATACCTACCTAATAAGGTATCTAATGCAAAGGCAAAGGGCAGTTGCAGGCAATTATTATACAGTGGTGCCTCGGGATACGAAATGATCGCGTTACGAAATTTCCGGGATACGAAAAAGTCGGATTGGCAAAAACTGTTTCGGGTTACGAAATATTTTTCGGGTTACGAAATTCATTTTGGTGCGAAATTCAAATGCTGCTATAGGCTTTCCAGTGCTAACGGAGTATTTCGGGTTACGAAATTTTCGGGCTACGAAAGGAATGGCGGAACGAATTAATTTTGTAACCCGAGGCACCACTGTATATGGGCTCGATAGCGAGGATAAATTATGCCCCAAACTGGAAAAGGAGCCCTGGTGGCGCAGTGGTTAAATGCCTGTACTGCAGCCATTTACTCAAAACCACAAGGTTGCGAGTTCAAGACCAGCAAAAGGGCCCAAGCTCGACTCAGGCTTGCATCCTTCCGAGGTCGCTAAAATGAGTACCCAGACTGTTGGGGGCAAATTAGCTTACTTGCTAATTAGCTTACTTGCTGTTCACCGCTATGATCTTTGGAATAGCGGTATATAAATAAAACATATTATTATTATTATTATTATTATTATTATTATTATTATTATTATTAAAAGACCTCCCCCCAGCCTAGATGTTTGGCTAATAAAAGGGTTAGAGGTTATAGAGATGGATAAATTGACATAAGTGTTAAATGGGAAATCATCAGAAAAAGCTGAAAAGGAATGGGAACCCCTAACAGAATAATGTAAGAGCCAATGGACTGGAACAAATAAAGAAGGATGGATAAAAATGTTTTTACATATGTGTACATAAGCATAGAGAAAGGGACTCTACTGACCGCCCCTTTTTGCGCTGGATCGGGACTGTGGCAACCTCATGCGGTGGCTCCAATCCGGCTCCTTTTTGAACCTTCTAATCTAAAGGGTGCCATAACCACATTGCTGTGACTATGCGGCACTCCTTTGGCGCTGTGTCATATGGATGCAGTGCTAGAGGAGCACCATGATGCCGGACGCTGTGTGGAGAAGCGCATGGCATCAAGGTGCCCTGGGAGCAAAGTTGGCCATGTGTCGTGAGGATGCTACACCCCGACTCCACCTCCATGTTGGCCTTAATAGCTGGTGTGTACAGGGCCAAAGTGAAGTAAAAGGGAGAAATTAAGAATCATGCTTACAAATAGGATTGAACGTATTAAATAATTTATTTGGGATCTCAAGGAATTTAAAAAGAAATATTTGTATACTGAATCTAGACATGTATAAACAGAAAAAAAGGAACAGAGGTGGATTAGAATAAAGACCCAAGTCTACACAAGACAGAGAGAATACATCTTGACAATTAAAATAAAGATTGAAAAAAGATGTAGTTGGGGAGACAGTATCTGGTTTTGTCTTCTATAATATGGCACCTATTAATTTTTAGTGCTTCTTTTAGAGTTGTGTTGGAAGCATCCTTATCAGTTATTATCCTTTAAGCCTAACACAGTATGACACCTACCACATTTATCAGATTTGGTAATAATTCATGAGACTCCAATGCCTCTGTGGTAGCTTTTATTGAAAATGATCTATAAATTATGAAGAGAATTTTGATATCTTCTCTTGCACTTGATGAGACTGTTCTTGCATTCTTTGCTTTCTGGCTGTAGATTTAAATATCATACTCACATGTGAGCACAGGGACATGTTATAAGATATGCAACACCTATGGTTGGTGCTCCATTTAGACTTTCCTCTCTGTGTTTTCTGTGTAACATATGGTAGAAACATAAAACACATTCACTAGTGTTCATTTCCTAGGTGAAAAATAGGTTTCCCAATATTATTCTCAAGAAAAATAACACGGGGCAACAATTATGCATCATTTTTGCCTAGGATTTTCACAATCTGAAATGTTTCAGGACATTATTCTGTGCAGAAATATACATTTTTAGTGTGCAAATTTTGGTGCTGAAAATTTATTTATTTTGCACAAAAATATTTCTAAAGATAGTGAAAACAATGGAAGGAAAACAAACGTATTATGGGATTTTGCCCTAGTATGGCAAAAACCAGTGCTTTTTGCACACAAAAAAAATTGCTTCAAGAAACATGTGTTAGTTACAAAAAATTAGTCAATCGACTATATCAAAATGGTTAACATCAAACATTGTAAAATACAAGAGAATAAAGTGAATGCAATTTCATGAGATAAGTTAGACTACAGTAAGATAAAATATAAACCAATCGTAATACATTGCTGTTGTGTAATAAAATGAAAGATGATAAAATACTAAAACAATATATTTTAAAATGCATTAATCACCTTTACATGCAACTCCAATGTGTTCAATAAAATGTGTTCTCGGTTTAACAGGCCTACCCATTAATTTAGCAGTCATATATATATATATATATATATATATATATATATATATATATATGCGCGCCTTTGATGGAAATAAGTATGTAGTTCTATTGAGTATTGTCTGTAGGTACTGGGCCTTTACTGTGGCATATAATAGAACATGCTCAATATCTTCTATTTCAGATACCCTACAAAAATGTCTTCTCTTGATGTATGGCACTTCATGGAATCGTCTGTATTTGACCATGGAATCTTACTGCTCAAGTCTCACTCTGGTTAAAGTTGTCCAACAGTATTGGGTCAAGCCCATTATCAGGTATTTTTCTATTGGGAAAAAACATTTTATTTTTGGCCAACCATTTCAGTGACCTAATGTTTGCATGTATCAGTTTGCATGTTAAGAAACATGTGGGTTTCAAATAAATTACTGAGTTGTGTGCAAAAGGCACAGGTTTTTCACAAAAGTGTGTATTTTCAGAATCAACATTTTGTGAACAAAACAAAACACAGTGTTTTTATGGAAAATGATGAAATTGTGCAAAAAAAAATTGTGCAAAAAAAATGGCTGAATGCATCCCTGTTCCTTTCCAATCACTCTTCAACACATAGAAACGGCCATGTTGATGGAGGCTGCACTGCTTACAAGGTGAGCTTCAAGAAGCATCAGAAGTTGTACCTGTGGTACAACATCATATACCATAAAATGAAGGTTCTCATCCCAGGTTGTTTTTTTTTTGGGGGGGGGGGGGTGGTTAAAAATAAGTACTTTTGTGGGGTATTTAGGCTTTTGTGTCAGAGCTCTGGTGCCACAAGATGCGAGAACCAGGATTCCATAGGATGGAGCCATTGCAGTTAAAGCAGTGTCAAGGTGCATTAATTCTGCAGTATAGTTGCAGCATTAGTGTGGTGAACAAAGTACATTAATTCTGCAATGTGGGAGCAGCCTCACTTTGCATGGTGCTGTTACTGTACCTGAAAGGAGGATAAGAAGGATACATGGTTGTTTTGTTTCATTTTAAAAAGAGAGTGCAAAGCAAAGCTGGTGGAAGTAGACAGAATTAACATGAGAAACTAGTGAGCTACTATTTTTAATCAAAATGAATTAAATGGATGATTATATTGAGGAAAAACTTTTAAAAATAATTAATTAGCAACATTAAATTAAATCAGATTTTCCTTATCTACTTTTAATGACATTAACTTAATTTCAATGGAATTGCATTGTAAAATGTGGCAGAACGTTTAAATAAATTTAATGAAATGAAATAGCCCTGGAAATTGGAAGCTGTAGTGGAGGCAAAGGCAATGTCCATTTGTATGAACCTGTGCATGCACGCACTTAATTGTGTGGCTTTCTGGCCTCAGTTAACACTGAAGATGGCTGCAAGAGCCAAAAGGGAATAGAGGCACCACATCCCATTGATTCTACTTCCTTGTAAGTTGAAATGGAGGGAATGTAAAGCTGGGAAGTTTTGTACTTTACCTATATTCTAAGAAAAGAGCATGCCATCTCAATAAAGAACCTCCAAATGATATTCATTGGCACTGTGCAAATGCCACTGTCACCTGCATGGTGTGTGTGTATTTATGAGTCTCTTTCTCATGTATGCCAGTTTTGCATGTATCTGCTCCTAAGTCTGTTGCGTCCAAGTTCCACATCAACCTACATTTTAAAAAAAATCCTAAACTAACATGAAATATACATTGTATTAAATATCTGCTGACAACCTGCATTAGGGCATGTGCATGTATCATGTAGCTATGGCTCTGTAGCTACAGATCCTGAGGCTGCATCCCAAAACCTGTCTTTTAAGTAGCACATCCCCTTGCAATGTGTTGTTGGAAAGCTGGTGGCTCAATGGTGATACACCTAGTCCTTTTTTTATGGAGTGTCCCATGATGCTGAGAAAGCCTTTCTTACGGAGAACATGAAATATTGGAGGCATTCTTTAGGTTCCTAGCACTAAGATGAGTTTGTTTTAAGATTAATTGTATTATTTTTATTGATGTATTTTATATGTATTTTATTATTGATGTAGGGGTTTTAACAGACTGTAATCCCACCTCGATCCATCTAGGAGAGGTGGGAAATACAAATAAAATTATTATTATTATTATTATTATTATTATTATTATTATTATTATTATTATTAA